>NC_064409.1:5256666-5575833 GCF_023375975.1 Astyanax mexicanus
TAAAGTACAGAGTTATACAGGAGTTTCAGTTTAGTTCTCCAGCACTGGGTCTAGAGTAGCATTAGCATTAATCGCTAACTGCTAATTGTCTGTTTAGAGTTGAGTATTATCGACCTGTAGCCTGCTCCTAACCCTGGCTAGCACTGCTGGAGCAGCATTAGCATTACCCACTAACAGCCCTAGCTCTTTTCGCTGTTCCGGAGGTGAGTATATCGGACTATAGGCTACATATTTACCATGTTAATCCAAGCTATGTGGGACTTTTCCAGCCTAAACACTGGAAAAATTTGGAAATCTAAGCTTACTGTAAATAAACTTACTCAGGAGAGAAATATGTGTAGATTCATTTCTACTGCTTGTTTGACTCTAAAATAAAGTCTTTTTTTATTACAGTTTTGTTTACTTAGTTTAGCTTTACTTAACTTAGTTAGTTACCCCCCACCAACTCCCCCAGCAGCAAGACCTGCTGAATTAAAAGTTTATTATAGTGCCTTATAATCTATTGTTTGGAAATAGACCAGAAAAGAGAAGTTCATTGATAGTGCGCCTTATAATACAGTGCAAAAAATATGGTAAAAGTATTAATTATGCAGGAATTAATGGGATAGCAAATGTAGAAAATGTGTCTATTTAGTTAGACCAGAGTTTTGAGCCCTATAAAACTTCTCAAGCCTTAACAAACTGTTATTATATCACACCACCAATACTAGCATTAATATCTTTGACATAATGTGTAATATATTTCACATAAGTTGCTGTATACAAAGATAATCATACCCGTGAGTGGTGCTAATATTATGGATGATCAACACACATTTTTAACACAGTCCACACGCCCACAGCTATTCCAAACTTTAAGCATGACTTGCTGCCTAAAATCAGGAATACTAAGGAAATAACAGGCAACCCAACACATAGTGAGACTGTTTGTGCTTTAACTTCAATCAATCATCTTAAACCAGCACTTTCTCTGGACATTTAGCCCAGAGGGAGCCTGGGTCAACCAATCAATATTCATAATCAATCTATACCTGCAAGGAGGCTGCTCTTTCCTGTGGAAGCAGGAGGTCCTGCTCCCTGACTGTGTGTGGGCTCTAATTAGGTCACAATATCAGTAATGGGCTGTGTGCTCAGGCCACTCTCAGAGAGCACTGAGATCAGGAAGGAGCAGGGAGGTCAATACAGGCTTGCAGTCCGGGCCCAGCCGGCGAGGGCGTACAGAGTTTGGGGTATTTATTGCTTTAACTGGACCTCAGCAGCTTATTGCCATCAAAAACAAAACTGTGACTGTTTCCCTGAACTTCCCCGATCATAGAAAACACATTGAATACCGTAACAGGTTAAATTTTTGACACTATAAATGTGAAAAAGTATAAAATGTGCAAATGTAGTGTAGTAATGGCTTTAGCCATCATTGATTCAAACTGGGAACTGGAATTTAATGACTGATTTTATTAAAAGCAACTTCAATTAAAGAGAAAATAGGGCAATTTGGAAAAAGATACTCTTCCATAAAGGCCAGTGGGTGAGTTGTCGATTTCTGCAGCTCCTCCAGAGTGACCATGGGCCTCATATGGCTGCGCCTCTGACCAGTGCTCTCCTTGATGGATCTGTCAGTTTGGATGAATGGCCACTACTTTGTAAGTTTGCAGTTATAGAATATATTGATTAAACAGTGCTCTTTGGCATGCTTAAAGCTTGGGATATGTTTTTATAACCTAACCCTGCTTTAAAACATTTCCCCACAACTTAATGTCTGACCTGTCTGATGAGCTCCTTTGAATACTTTTGCACATCATACTTTTCGTATTTTTATTTGACAACATTTTTTAAAACAATGTATCATTTTTGTTCCACTTCAAACTTAAACAATACTTTAGTGTTTGTCTATCACTTAAAATCTCAATAAAATAATTTTAAATACTTTAAGTTTGTGGTTGTAAGGGACAAAATGAGGAAAAAGTTCAAGGGGTATGAATATTTTCGCAAGCCACTTTATGTCCTCTATTACTAAACGCATCTGCTAAATGTAATGTAATGTTATTTAAACATTGTGATAACTGCAGGGGTTGGGAAATGAGTGCCAGACTACTAAACCCTACTAAACCAGGCTATTAACAAGTGAGTTGACTCAGCAAAATGTGTGTTGGGCAGAAAAATCACAGAATTGTGCAGGAATCCAGCCCCCCAGGTCTAAAATGACCCACCCCTGCTGTAGTTAAAGCCTCCAGGAACACACATAGCAAATACTCAGGTGTATCTGAACAGTGAAGTTAATGAAGCACCTGGCTGTCTATGGAAGACATGGCCGAACATCAAGTATATTTCTAGCGTAAGCTAACACACTGATTCCAAACTCTACTCGACCAAAGTCTAGGGCTGCAATTAATGACTATTTTAGTAGTCGACTAATCTGTCCATTATTTGTTCAATTAGAGGCGATTATTTTTTGTCATGCACTCCTTTGGAACTTCCTACTGGTGAGGACAGCTAAACATTTAGGCCCAATGACTAATTTTGTAGTAAGTTTAGTTAAACTAAAAATTACAAAGTATATATATTACATATACATGCATATAATTATACAATTTCGACTTTGTCGATTACGCCGACAAATCATTGAAGCTCTACTGAAGTCCTGCTCAGAGATTTCCAGCAGGAAAAGCACAAAAATGTGCAGGAATCTGAGCCTCCAGGCCTGGAATTTCCTAGTCCTGCTCTAGAGAAAACCTCCAGTAGCATACAGAGCACATAGGGAAGTATATGAAGAGCTGAATTCAAGATGCACCCGGCTCTCTGTGCAATCGTACGGCCAATCAACAGGAATATCTCTAGATTAAACTTGACTGTACTGAAGAAATAGTACAGTCTGATTTTTTTTTTTACTACACATGGAGACACCCTTGTTCCTTACTAGTGTTGCTTAAACTGTGTCTTATGATCCGGTGCACCTTATGTATTAAAGTAGACCAGAAAATAGATAGTATAATTACTGCATCTGACAGGCCAGAAAAGTAGAAAACGCTGCTTAATGGTTTCTTCAGAAATTGAGCATGTGTTGCTACATGTTGAAACACCTATTCACTAACCTGCGAAGATAAAAATACAGCTCTGGAAAAAATTAAGAGACCACTTAAGTTTCTGAATCAGTTTCTCTGATTTTGCTATTTATAGGTATATGTTTAAATAAAATGGACATTATTGTTTTATTCTACAAACTACAGACATTTCACCGAAATTCCAAATAAATATATTGTCAGAAAATGCAGAAATTGCTGAAATAACAAAAAAGATGCAGAGCTTTCAGAACTCAAATTATGCAAAGAAAACAAGTTCATATTCATAAAGGTTTAAGAGTTCAGAAAACAATATTTTGTGGAGTAACCCTGGTTTTTAATCACAGTTTTCATGCATCTTGGCATCATGTTCTCCTCCACCAGTCTTACACACTGCTTTTAGATGAATACTGGTGCAAAAATTCAAGCAGTTCAGTTTGGTTTGATGGCTTTTGATCATCCATCTTCCTCTTGATTATATTCCAGAGGTTTTTAACTTGGTAAAATCAAAGAAAATCAGTGTTTTTAAGTGCTCTTTTTTTTCTTCGGAGCTGTATAACAGAAAAGGAAGAGTTGTTCTTAAATATTGATCTTATTAGTTCATCCCTCTGTTTCAGTGCTTTCACACGCATACAGTTCTTCCCTCCACCCCCCCAAGAGATAAGAAGAAAAGCTTAGCAGGTCAATGATGCATCCCTTGGTTGTAAAGCAATCAGTCAGAAGGAAGGGTCCAAACCAGATGTCCTACAGTGTCTCTGGAAAGAGGGCATGTTTGATAAACTGGGCTTTTAACCTGATTTTAAGCTATTAAACTACATGTGCTGATTTAAAGATCCAGAGAGCCAATCAAATCTGTGTTCAGTCAGGGAGGGCTATTTGTAGATAATTATGCAACGCCTGATCTAAAACTTGTGCAACTGTGCAACCACAATATCAGTGTCTGCTATTTTAAGAGAAGGGTGTTACTAAACACAGAACCCCACCTAGAAACAACTGCCCTCAAGTTCTACACAGCATACACTAATTTATAAAGTGCCCATATTTCACTTATACTTGTAGTTTTTGTACTTTTTTTAAGACTTGTGAAGGGCAATGTTCTAAATACACACATTATTTTTGGTTATATTTTATTTCTAAAAAGTTACACTAGAAGTTTAAGAAGTTACAATTAAATTTTCACAACCATTTTCTTTAAAAGCTCGCTCTTAAACAGCATTATGCTAGAATTAGGCTGCGTTCACATTATAAGCCACATTGCTCAAATCAGATCTATTTGGCTATCTAGTCCCTAACAAATGTAAGTGATCTGTATCTGTGTGTAATGTGAACGAATCTGTCCCTGAAACGCCTCACATGCTGCACATTGATACCTGTATAAACGTCTCCTTCTTCACCAACAACAAAAAATCCTCATATTAGAGAGACGAGAGACTCGTAGCTTTATAAAGGGAAATGGATGAGTTTGTTAGCAGCTCATATGTGGAGCATCTTTTGCTGGAGTGGAGAAACAGCAAACAGCTGGTCTGAAGTTCTTGCTCAGGTCAAAGGAGGTGAAAAAAGGACAGGCGGTTTGCTTTTGCAGTTTTTTTGCAGCTATAGCTGCACAGCTGCACCAAGAGATGCAGTGAGGGTAAGAGAGAGAAGCACGCAGTGCTAATGCTAATGTGTAAAAGCGTGAAAAAGATGCATGAATTCAGATTCAGACCGTTCACATTCATGACGCATGTCCGTGGATCGGCTACATATCCGATTTAAGACCACATATGAAAGTGACTCAAATCTGATTTGAAAAAAAAAAACTGATTTTACACATTCACACAGCCATGAAAAAAAATCAGATCTGAGCCACATTGAGCCCATTGAGTCACTTCAGCCTGGTAATATGAACATAGCTTTAGTGTTTGTGTTCCTGGGCTCTCTAAAGGTGATGAGTATCATTAACTTTTACACCACTGCAGTGAATACAAACTGCACTACTGTATGAGCTCCCCGTTTGTGTACTGTTGTAAACATGCATTTGTAGGCTGCATTCCAAAGCCTAGGCTCCAGCAGCGATAGAGTGCATTTCTCAGTTGCAACATAAGAAAAAGTAAAAGAGCTTTCATCTACAGTTTAGAAATGTTGGCAAGAACAATGTTCAATGTTCAGGACGATTTAGAGGATGCAACTGATATATCAAACTGAAAAATGTCAAAAATATTTGTATATTATTTGGATATTATACCCTGAAATATGGTGCCATATCACCCACCCCTAATTATTACATTAGGGTTCCACATTTCTTTGCTGTTTTTAGCTAAAGAAAAATTCACACCTTTATATATCTACTAGAAACAGACTATCTGTCTGGTATCATTTATTTTACTTTAAAGCTCACCTTCCGCGAAAATCTGATTTTTCTTGTTTTTTGTGGAATACAGTAGGTCTCTCCAAGTTGAATGTGTACACCTGCACATTAAACTGTTTTGCAGCCCCCATTGTCTGCAGGAGCTAAGCAAAGAAATCCCCCCTCCCCCCCTCCCCCCCTCCGAAAAACGGGTGAATTTTGAATTATCTTTCTGCCTACGTAGGCAGAAACTCGCAGACCAGCCCACCTTGGCTCGAGAAACTCCCAGAGGCGGAGCTGAAGCGACGCAACATCACCGCTCATCAGTTAGGAGGTGGGAGGCAGTGAGCGGCAGAGCGGTGGAGGGGCGTCGCAGTGCTCCTAGCCAATCAGAGGAAAGATATTTGCATGCTGTTTGCATGTATGAATATTCATGAGCAAAGCTGGAATCATTTTGGACACACCCCTAAAACAGTCCATTAAAAAAGGGCTATACAGAGACACCTGAGCACTTTTTGTTTACAAAAACGGCTCACATGTCATTCATTCATACTAGAGACCACAACTAGACATTTTAAAATGAAAGAAAAAACGACGGAAGGTGAGCTTTAATCCTGGATATATGGAGATATATGGAGTGCATTATTAATATTATTAGTATGATGACATTCTGGATCATTGACTTTTGATTCTTGTATTTTTTTATATCTCAGTTAGAGTTATCATGTTATACATTGTATGCAATAATTAAATTACATTATATTTCGTTTTAATTCAGTGTTTTGTCATATTGGGAAAATACCATTATATCGTAATATTATTTTAGAGTGATTTTACTCACCCCTAATCCACATTGTTGATTATAGGGGTGAAACGATTACTCGAG
Source organism: Astyanax mexicanus (assembly GCF_023375975.1). Lineage (NCBI taxonomy): Eukaryota > Metazoa > Chordata > Actinopteri > Characiformes > Acestrorhamphidae > Astyanax > Astyanax mexicanus. Next base: position 5,262,935 of record NC_064409.1, read on the forward strand.
TAATTCGAGTTTAAAATTGCATTAAAATATATATTACTAATATACTACTTATATTAATTAGATTTAAAAATTGATCGATTAATGTTCTGTGCCTCGAGTAATCATTTAATTCATTTTAAAAACGCAGAGCACGGAATTTATAAATACATACATGTATAAATACATGTTAAAGTTAGCAGGCCATGAACTTACTGTGTTGTCATTTAGCTAAGATGCACAGCATAAAGCCAGTGTTTCTGGATTTAGTATTAATTAATGCCCCATATTTAATACTTACAAGAAATCCTAAGTTGAAATAATTTAACTTAATTTATTAATTTATTAGTTATTAAATTATGACCTGTGCCATTTATGTCTATATTGTGTTTTATTTATTTCTATTTGTTTGTGCAATTCAGAAATGTATGTTGTGAATTTAAAAATTAAACCAACTGGTCATTTATTATTAAGTAATATTTCTTAGTTTATGAAATCTCTTATTTTATGTTTTATCCGATTAATCGATTAATCAAATCGATTTTTCAGTAGAATACTGGATTACTAGAATAATCGGTCGCCCACCTCTAATACAGGCCCTTTAAAAACAAGATACCATCTACATATATGAGTGCATTTTCCACACAACCAAAAGAAACACAGGCTGACAGAGAGAAGAAAGTTAATCCTTTCCTGTAATGTGTACAATACAAGGACACGGTGTGTTTACACTACGGGGCAGCATGACATTAATCTCCTCCATGACACCTAGACCACTTTCCCGATGCTCTTCAAACACACGAACAACACACTCACCTCACCTCAGTGAAAGCAGCTTGAACCTGAAGGTCTCACACAAAGCAGAAGTCATCAATTTATATAAATAGTATCAAGCCAGAATCTATTTAGTTGGTCAATCACAGTGATCATCTCATATTCAATCATCTGAACAATATCATACTGTTAAAACATCTCATCAGAATGCACTACTTTATTCCACAATGCGCAAACAGATTTTAGCACATCATCTCATCTTCTCTATTTATTATGCTGTTTCTCTCATTTTCTGGTATTTTCTGGTATAACTAAACTCTTGGCGATATAACAAAAAAAATGATTTAAAAATACACTACTGCAACAAAATGAAGATGATTTTTTTACTGCATATGATCTCATATGGCACCCCACTAACTGAGATATTAAACAATACAAGAATTTTATCAGATTTGTAACAGAAGTCAATGATCCAGAATATCATAATCCTTATAATAATGCTCCTCCAAGTATCTCCATATATCCAGGATTACAGTAAAACAAATGATACTGGACAGATATAATCTGTCTCTAGTAGATGTATAATGGGAAATGAGAACAGTGTGAATTTTTCTTTTGTTAAAAACAGCAAAAAAAAAAAAAAGTAATATCCTGATGTGATAATTAGGGGTGGGCGATATGGCACGATATTTCAGGGTATAATATCATTCACGATATTCATAAATGTTGGTGATTTTATTGTGTACGATACGATATGGCACACCCTGTACTATCAATTAACCTTTATTTAAACTCTGAGTACATTAAGGGTGGCCCTCATTTACAATGTATCCGAGTCGTCACATAATAAATAAATTAATAATAAATCAATACAAGACATTATAAAAGAAATGTAAAAAGACTAAGTTAAAACAAACCAACATAAAAAAACATACTACTGTGGCAGTGATCATATTTTCAGATTTTACACTTAGCTAAAATACATGCACGTAAAAATCACACATTTACAAACTTCCACATTGTACCCAATCACCCCTGTGTCCTCACTTTACCTACACACACACTCTCAGTTCATAGAGATAACCTAGCAAACGAACACATTTATCAGGTTGTGTGAAACCTGCAGAAATCAAGCATCTGATACACTAATAAATCTGAGTAATACTGCATCAGTGTGCCAGATCCCAAAGCTGTGAAATAAACACAAATATTCAGAAATAGAGCTACAGCAAGCGCCTGTTCCAATAGAACCTGTTGATTCGTGTAAAATCCACTGCCTCTTCTAAACTACACTCTGAACAAAAATGAACACTTGAGGAGTTCACTGATGATCTTTAACTAAAATAATGTGAAGATTGCCTCACATGGCTTCTGGGTGTTTGTTTGAAGCAGTAGATAGTAGATATAGATAGGTCAGTGTGTTTACATTTGGCAGACTGCAGTACAGAGTGGGCTGAGAAGTCCAAAGAGTGGACAGTAGCAAACAAGGCTACTACTATACTGAAATGCTAATGGGAGGGGTTCTTGAAACCATTACTAAGCAGAATAAAAAGTCTTTTTTAGAGTCAGAATGAATCAGGACTCAAAGAAAATAGATTATATAATACAACTGGCTTGTTTTAAACAACATAAACCTGAGATAACTGTACTTTTAGCTAGATTAAAACCTAAACAACTCAACTGTTCAACTTCAACATGTCAACACTGCTGAGTAGCTAACTAACGTTAACTAAGCAAACTACTAGAGCTAAAAGATGCTGAATAAGCAAGTAAACAACTACTTTACACCAAATATCTTCTAGTTATTAAGTGTTTAAAGCCTTAATAAAACTCAGATAGCCCTGCTTTTTAGTAGAAAACAGAAGAAAAGGCAAGTGTTGACCTGGGAAGCCTAGTTTTGGCTGGGTTTTAGGTGGTCTAAACTGGTCTTTGATGGCCAAAGTGGTTGAAAAGCTGCAAATTCTGTGAAAAACATACATTATATACTGATAAACTTGCTGTTGACCAACGTAGGTTAGCATAATTAATTTATATTTAATCATACTTGGTCATATTGGTTGATTAGCTTGCTTAGATTGAATGAACACATACTTGTAGACCAGCTAAACCATCAAACTCAAAGGGAAAAACATCTTATGCTAGTCAAAATAGCTGTTAAATTAATACAAAATTCAGAAATATAGCTTATAGCAAAAGCCTGTTCCAATATATAACCTGTTGATTAGTATGAAATCAGTGGACAAGAGTGAACAGTAGCACACAAGGCTACTACTATACTGAAATGCTAATGGGAGGGGTTCTTGAAACCATTACTAAGCAGAATAAAAAGTATTTTTTAGAGTCATAACTCAAGAAAATAAAGGATATAATACAACTTACTTGTTTAATACAATATAAAGCTGAGATAACTGTAGTTTTAGCTAGATTAAAACCTAAACTACTCAACTGTTCAACTTCAACATGTCAACACTGCTGAGTAGCTAACTAACGTTAACTAAGCAAACTACTAGAGCTAAAAGATGCTGAATAAGCAAGAAAACAACTACTTTATACCAAATATATTCTAGTTATGAAGTGTTTAAAGCCATAATAAAACTCAGATAATCCTGCTCTTTAGTGAAGAACAGAAGAAAAGGAAAGTGTTAACCTGTGAAGCCAGGTTTTAGCTGGGTTTTAGGTGGTCTTAACTGGTCTTTGATGGCCAAAGTGGTTGAAAAGCTGCAAATTCAGTGAAAGACATACATTATATACTGATAAACTTGCTGTTAACCAACGTAGGTTAATATATTTTATTTATATTTAATCACACTTGGCTATGCTGGTTGATTAGCTTGCTTAGATTGAATGAACACACACTTGTAGACCAGCTTTACCATCAAACTCAAAGGGAAAAACACATTATGCTAGTCAAAAGAGCTGTTAAATGAATACAAAATTCAGAAATATAGCTTATAGCAAATGTCTGTTCCAATATATAACCTGTTGAATCGTCCGAAATCAGTGGACAAGAGTGGAGAGTAGCACACAAGGCTACTACTATACTAAAATGCTAATGGGAGGGGTTCTTGAAACCATTACTAAGCAGGATAAAAGTCTTTTTTTTTGAGTCAGGATGCATCTCGACTAAAAGAAAATAGATTATATAATACAACTTACTTGTTTAATACAATATAAAGCTGAGATAACTGTAGTTTTAGCTAGATTAAAACCTAAACTACTCAACTGTTCAACTTCAACGTGTCAACACTGCTGAGTAACTAACTAACGTTAACTAAGCAAACTACTAGAGCTAAAAGATGCTGAGTAAGCAAGAAAACAACTACTTTACACCATAAATATCCTTGTTATGAAGTGTTTAAAGCCTAAATTACGCTTAGATATCCTTAATTTAGTGAAGAAAAGGGAGAAAATAGAAAAAAGATAAGCAGAAAGCAGCTAAAAGCCCCTGAAACTGAACCGAGCACCCTTTGAAAAGGCTGCTGCTGCTTCCTTTGAGCTAACGTTACTCCAGATTTAACAACTAAAAGCTACAGGCTACAAGACACGGAATCGTCCACAAAACAGCCCCCCAGTTCATGACACGACCCCAGCTTTAGCTTAAAAGCTACCTAGCAGAAGATACACGAAAGGGAGCAATTAAAGGAGACACCTATGCCCTGCTGGAGATCTTTTTTCTCCGCTTTTCCCTCCTCCCGATCCTCCCGTTCCTCCATTACTCGAGCAACAGAGCATTTCACAACCAGTCTCGCACTGTAGCTGAACGAACTGAGCCCCGTTCACGAGAAATACACTTTCTACAGCTGTTTAAACGCCAACAAAGGCGTTTCCTCTGTTAAAAACGCGCGACAGTAGCCTCCAAACGACTATAGCTCTATATCTGAGTAGCTACAGGACTAATCAACCTCACTATAGCTGTCTGTATACAGCTACTAACCTAACCTAGCCATCCCCATTAAAAACACTTTAAAAAGCGCTTTTACCTTCTCACAGATCCGGTTCATCCGGTTCACACAGCAGCCCAAACCCGTTCCTCTCCTCCCGCACGCGCCGTTATAAGTTATAAATCCGTTAAACGGAGAAAAATCTTCTTTTCCACTACTTGTTTCTTTCCTCCCTCTCTCGCCAGCACTACCAGCAGCTCCCCGAGCCTGGGCGCTTCAGTGACGTAAGGACTCGGGATGCGCGCTCCCGCTGCTCATTAAAGGCGGCCGACTCCTGAGTGATTCAGTTCATCTGAGTCGATTCTTTACAATAGAACAGGATCAAGAGGAGTCAAGAGTACAAATTTTCTTTTCTTTTTAAAAATATTAAACTTTATTTATATGCAATGCAATTACAGAATATATGCTTTTCATGTTCAATTTAAATAATTAATAATAAATTAAAACACTGAATATTAACATTAATGAACCTCCGAGTCTTTCGCCTGAATCGGTTCTTTTCAATACAACAGGATCAAGGAGTCAAAATTCTAAATTTTCTTTTCTTTTATTATCTGCAATGCAATTCCAAAATATAAGCTCTCCATGTTTAATAAAAAAAATCATAACACTCTTAGTATTAAACAATAATGAACTTTCGAGTCTTTCGTCTGAACTGGTTATTTTCAACGGAACAGGTTAAAGGAGTCAAGAGTTCAACTTTTATTTTTTATTTTTAACATTAATTATCTGCAATGCAATTTTAAAATATAAGCTTTCTATCTTTAATAAAAAACTGCTAATATTACATATTAATAAACAAGTCTTTCGTCTGAATCTATTCTTTTCAACAAAACAAAAGCTTCTAGCTTTTCTTATTTTTTTATTTTCTAACATTAATTGTCTACAATTTATATGGAGACTTGATTACACACAGGTGGATTCTATTTATCACTATCAGTCATTTAGGTCAACATTGGATCATTCAGAGATCCTCACTGAACGTCTGAAGTGAGTTTGCTGCGTTGAAAGTAAAGGGGGCTGAATAATATTGCACGCCCCACTTTTCAGTTTTTTATTTCTAAAAAAAATATATAATATCCAATAAATTTCGTTCCACTTCACGATTGTGTCCCACTTGTTGTTGATTCTTCACAAAAAAATAACAATTTCATAGTGAATAAATTACAGTGCAAGAAAATATAATGGAAACTGTACATGATCACACTGATAAATAATGTTTAATCAATTTGTCACCAAATGTTTAAGACTCAAGACACTTCATTATACATAACATATTATATTTTATTTATTTTAATAATTTAAATGTGAGAATAAACAAATAAATCTGAATTCTAGGTGGGGTATAATGCTGATTCTCATTCATTAGCATTGAAAGTTTATAAAATGTCTTTATTATTTTCAGGAAGAAAATAAAAAAAATCTTTACAATGTTGTTAAATATAAAATCTTGTCTGAATTAATGTTAAGAATAAATTGTGATTAAAACAACAGACAAACAATACTGGCAACAAACAGAGCAAAGGAAATTCAAGCATCGTAACTTAAAAATAGATAAAATAAATAAAGCTTGTGATAATGAGTTTGAGCTGTCATGTAGCAAAATATTAAAATCATGCATTTACTAGAAGCTATTATATTTTTGTTCTAAGTATAATAAAGAGGAGCATTTATGCATTAAAGTTTCTTTTCTTCTGGCTGGGTTGAAGGTTGGGCTCCAGAGTTCTCTGTTGGAATGGAGGTCCTGTTAACATACACAAGCACAATTAACATACATGATAAATGCACTCTCAGATTTATTGCCACAATGCACAGCTCATTTACATATTCATGATGGTAATAACTACTGCAAGGCCTTCACCCACAAGATGACGTGATTTCAGCCGGTGGTGAGCTCACTGCTGGGGGTAGAGGCCTGTCTTCTGCACACCGAAAGCAGTGATGAAGATGTTGATGATGACTGTGAGGAAAACCAGCACTGTAGCCACGTTATTGATGATGTCCAGCTTCCTCTGATTGGCGACGTTATTAAGATCTTTACGCGCTGATGAGAGAAAAAGGACAGAGAGGGTTTAAGTTCACTGATTTTATTGAACTTTCCATTATTTCTGAAGTATGTGTGCAAACATATAATAATACAAATTGTTTGATGTTTAATTTACTGACAAAGTATCATGTCCCATGACTTTAGCCATGTCCCATATGAGCTAAATAACGCTGCACTGACCAATTGGATATGCATTTGTGGTCCCCTGCATTGTATGTGGATTAATTATCTGATTTATTATCTGATTTATGATTTATGTGGATCTAAGTTACTTGTCTGTTCACATGGACAGTTCTAGCCAGACACCACCAGTCACAATCATTACCACCCACTGTGTGAGTGGCAAGGAGCACCGGATTATAAGGTGCACTATGAATAAAAGTATATTATAAGGCGAATTAGTAAGCGACACTAGTTAGGATGACTACTTTAAAGTGAGTAAGGGTGTGAACATGTTTCCCTTTTAAATGGGGAAGCACCTGAGTAAACAAAATTGTAAGTCTTAAAAATAAAAAATAAAACATTTCCTTTTAAAGTCAAGTGAGCACTGGATGTTAATCTCCACAGATTTCTTTTCTGAAAACTGTTTATTTGAGTGAGTAAAGCACTTCCGTTTACAGTAAGCTTAGATTTCCAATATTTTGTCTAAGGGTGAGTTTTCAGTGAAGTTTCTCCAGCACTAAGGCTGGGTGCAGCAGCATTAGCATTAGTCGCTAACCGCTAGTCGCTAGCTAGCTTGTTTTAACATGGCAAACACACAAACTGCAGTCCAATATACTCACCTCGGGCAATAGAGCTAGCACTGCAGTTAGCAGCTAATGCTTATGCTACTGCACCCAGCCTTAATGCTGGAGAAACCATTAAAATAGCAATCCACCAAAGTCAGAGTGCACTTAGCTCCTAAAGGAAAGTGACATGCTGATTGGTTTATTGCATGTTACACCCAAAACACACCCATGATTAATTAAAAGAATTAGTAGATGACAGGCCTTTTGCGTGTTTTGAGCTATGCAAGGCATACTTTTCCTGTCGTTAAGATAGCAAAGGCACACTGACACACCCTAAATCAAGCTGCGCATGTACATGGTTGACGGTTCGCTGAAATATTGCAAAAATACGGCCTAGTATCTGCACGTTTAGGCAATGTCATTTTAGCTTTTCCCATTCATGCTTAAGTCATAAGGAGTGATATTTTTTTAAATGATCTGGGAAATGATTGTGCAGAAGCTCACATTGTCCAAGGCTTGAAAGAGCTACCACACTTTAATTTAAATCTTATATGTAAAATCTCACCCATAACGACAAAGAGAGCCCCAACAATCACTTGGAAGAAGAGCGAGACGGAGATGAGCACGATCACAGTGATGTAATATTTAAAGTCGGGCCCTTGTTCCACCACTGCTTTCAGCTGAGAAGCGTTAGCCATCAGCAGAGCCACGTCCAGCATGCTCTCCGCCACCGTCTTCTTAGTGGCGTAATGGTTCATGTTGAGAGGAGCTGCAGGCTGAGGGAGAAAGAGAAAGAGAGATGGACAGAACGTTAAGAATTTTTTTGACAAGACTGTATCTCTAACACAAGCATGCAAATCATAAACAACAGAGAACAATGGAGATCAAATTTCCAGCTAAGTTTTCCCAGCTAACAGAGAACGCTCAGGAAGATTAGCCTGTAACGTTTTAGAAATTACATTCCAGGAACATTCTCCCCAATTTAAAAGGCCTATCACTAGTGATGCCCCAACACCAGGAGGGTGAAGACTAGCACATGCCTCCTCTGATACATGTAAAGTCAGACTCCGCCTCTTTTTGAACTGCTGCTGATGCAGCATTGCCGAGTAGCATCACTCGGTTCTGATACAACAGCTCACAGACGCAGCTTTGTGCTCTCTCAGGGCTCCGGCAGCTGATGGCAAGCTGCATGACTGGGATTTAAACTAGCAATCTCCCGATCATAGTGGCAGCACTTGGAGCCTATTTACATAACATTTCTAGATAATGTTCGCAGCTAGATGAATACTAACATTACGGAAATACTAAAATTAGCATTCCCAAAACTAAAAATTAAAAAAGTGACTTTGTAGTGATGTTACCAGAATGTTTAAAAACTTTTAAAAACTTGACAGCAAAGTTGACAGATTGATTGTTGTAAGAATGTTAAATGTAAAAATTAGGAAATGTTTTATTAACCAAAAATTGTTAGCTGTTTTCAAAGTATCAAGGGATTATCTGTTTAAAAACTATCACTTTAAATAAAAGAAAAGTTACAGTGACAGAAAAGTATTTATTACTTTTCGATAAATGTTTGCTTCTTCTTCTTCCAATTCTTTAAGTATGTTTCTAAACCAAAACTAACAACTGAAGAAGTGTTTTCCCCATGCTTCCTGCAAACATCTCTTGAGATCAAGTTTCTATTGATAATTTTTTTTATTGAAAAAAAATCTTAAAATCTTCACACATTCTCTACTGCGGACAGGACAGGACTGAAAAATATGTAAAATATTTGTGTTTTAATTGTGATAATTATGAATGTGACTTTGAATTATAGTGCTTTTCAGTGGTTTGTCAAAGTAATCCTATCTGTTAGCTATTCCTGAAACACCTTCTGCTTTCTTATTTCTTATTTTTCTTATAACACTTCAACTAATTCCTTCAAATCTATGTTCATATGTGTGTGTTTTTATAGATTGTTGGAGGTTTGCTGCCACCTAGTGTGGTTTAGTTTAAAACACATACATATGTATTATAAACGTGTTTTTGTGGAATAATATAGGGTTATTTTGTGGAATACCCCTGCAGATTTTACTAGGTTTTTACCACAGTTTTGATGCATCTTGGCATCATGTTCTCCTCCACCAGTCTTACACACTGCTTTTGGATAACTTTATGCTGCTTTACTCCTGATGCAACAATTCAAGCAGTTCAGTTTGGTGGTTTGATGGCTTGTGATCATCCATCTTCCTCTTGATTATATTCCAGAGGTTTTCAATTTGGTAAAATCAAAGAAACTCATCATTTTAAAGTGCCCTTTTTTTAATACATGTGTTTTAAACTAAACCACACTAGGTTGTATCGTATGCAATAATATCGCCAAATATTTTAATGCTAAAAAAGATCCATATTGTGAAATTCGTGAAAGTAGTATATTTTGTATTTATTTTGCTGTTTACTATATTTACTTTTGTTTGTCTATAGTTTATATGCATGCAATAAATATCCTGCACTTTTATCCTGCAGATTTTTCTATTAGTTCTTTCTTCATGAATTTCACAATATGGATTTTTTTTAGCGTTAAAATATTCGGCGATATTATTGCATACGATACAAGTAAAAGTACTTGTACTCAAATAATAAATAATAATTATTATGTAAATAATACTTCAGTAGATACAGATTTAGTATTTTTGTACTTAAGTAGTGGAGTCGCTCTACTTTAATTGTTACTATACATCTCTAATAATGAATAATCAGTTTGTAATCAGTAGTAATAATCACTGTGAATAGTAAGTGTTGTCTGTCTCCGTGAAGTTTTCACGTGTTCTTCTTCACGCCCGCACCAGCAGAGGGCAACACAGTGTGGTTTTCTCAGCTCTGTTGTTTCTTATTCACTGGATCGTAGTTTTGTCGTGTTTTAATCACAAGAGGACGCCAGAAAGCAACTTTTCTTAGGCGCTTATCTGATAATAATGAGTGAGAGAGTGCCAAACAAAGCAAAATGACTTAAGCTAACAATTTAAGGCTATAATAAATGAAAAATAAGAAAAATGTGAATTTTATTTTCCTGTATTTAGTGAATTGTGTTATTTGATTTACATTTCTGCATAACTGACTAAAATTATGCTTTTTTAATCTTTTTTTTTTTGTATTTCTTACATATAAACATAACTACCTACTACTCCTGTTGCTCTGTGATCTTTTTAAAACTGCACCTTTCAGCTGATTTTAATCTCTATCATCAGGTGTCAGACACATGTAGATGGTTTTACTGATAACATCCATACCAGCCTGTCCTGTCTCTTAGACATGTGACTCTTAGGTGTGTGATGCACTTTAAAGAGGAATTACTTGGTAAGAATGAATTAGATTTGAATCGAATTAATCTTGAAAATCTACTAAACCCTAAACCATATTTTATTTCCATTAGACGCTGAAATGTGTGTCTTAGAAGTAATAAAACATAATATTCCTGCTTAAAATGTTTATAAACATATTTTTAACTTTTAAAAAACGCTTTTATTGCAGTTATTTTTGCCTCTGCAGCGCCCTCTCTGGTTGAACTGTGCTATAGGTGTGGATGATGTTTTTTCCATGTACTTTGGTACGTGGATCCTCACAATATGCAAATCAGTCAATCAATCATAATACCCGCCCTCCCTGCTGACGTCCAACCATCATCATCTCGCTGCTACCAGAGGCTAAGTGCTGCAGCTAAGTCAGTTGGCTCTGCCTCCTGCCCTACCTCTAAACCCATACATCACCCAGTGCCCCCATGTTTATTTATTTATTTTTTTAGCATTTTTCAAATTTGAACTGAGGGTGAAATCAGCTAAAATCAAGAAGTTTAGTGACCCTCCTGGTAAAAATATGTATACTTATATATGTACTTAATTGTACCTAAAACATATTGAGAAATGTCTAAAGATGCTGTAAATATACTGACAGATTTATGTACTTACTTAAATTATATTAAAAGTAGATTAATATTATGCTTTCATCAAATGTTTGAAAGTAAACTTTGATCATACTTTTTAAAAAGTACAATATAGTGTATTTTTACAAAATAGACTACTATGACATTTGGTTTAATGAAATTTAATAGACTTCTAAAATATGTATTTCAAAATATACTTTTTGCAAAGTACATTTTTAGCAAAGTGTTTTAATTAAATGAAATTACTACATTTATAAAACTTAGTAAATTTGTAACACGCTAAAAATTGTAGTACAGTGTATTAAAATATATTTTTATACCCAATAAAGTATACTAGAAGTGTGCTACATATATTTAACATCAAATCTTAGTACATTTCTAATATACCTGGTGTATAATAATAGTGATACAGTTGTAATACTCATTAAATGTAAAATTATAAGTTTACTGTAAGAATATTTCAAATATGGGGTTACATACAGTAAATGAAGTAGTATGTTTAAATGTTTAAAAAAAGTATATTTTAAATAGTTCAATTTTAGTACAGTTTAAAGGCACTTAGCACAATTTAAGTAAGATTTTGTACTTTTTTTATATACAATTAAAGTATAATAATAAGTAAAAAAAAAAGTTGTTCCATTTTATTTTAGCACGCTTTAAATATACTATTTATATCATAGTGCACTATCGCATAATAATGCATAGTATGCTTTTCTAATCTATTTTTATTTTACTAGAGCCTTTATGCCTATACTTTCTCTACTGCATATTTTACTATGCAGCTCCTGCAGCTCCTTCTACGCATGCTATATTGAGTACAGTATGAGTAGGACCAGGGGGCGTGTCTTGGCAGGGCTCACAGAACCTGAAAGCCTTCCACGAATCACGCACGCTCTGGTGAAACAAGGCCCAGGCACACTTCCAAATACCACACGCGCCACCTCGCTGTTTTCCTCAACCGCTGAGCTGGTTTTCCCTTTTTTCCCCATAAAATAAACACCATGGGAGAGGTCAGGAGGATTGTACAAAGAGGCCCCATACAGCAGGCCCACAGGAAGTCCACCTCCCCACCCACTTATTGGTCGCTGGGCTGGCCAATGGCGAATGGCAGCAGCTGAGGAGGGTTCGCTCAAACCAGACACAGATCTGCTCTATTCTTTTCCTTTTTTCTCCCTCTTTCCACGTCTCTGAACACGTGCCCGGGAGGAGGGTATCTGTAAACACTCCGGTCCTGGGAGTGTGACCTAAGAGCAGAGAACAGGAGCTGCAGTGAATCTGGATGAGTGGAAGTGGAGGTGGGGGATAGAGTGTGAGAGATTTGTTTTGATACTTGGCAACACAACAAAATAACCAGAGAGAAAAAGAGAGAAAGAGAGAACCAGGGGCTAAAGAGAGAGACTTATTCCCAATCTCATTTCACCCTTTGGCCCTACCACTTACCCCTACCCCTTCTTTTTGTATTTCTGTTTCAAGGGGAAGGGGTGAAATCCCAGGGGCAGATTTGGAAGTTCTGGGGCCCTAAGGAATGTTTTCGAACGCTTTCAAGGCCTATTTAATTTTTTTTTCCAGCACCTTTCAGCTGTGGTAAATTAATGATAATGGTGATATCTCAAAACTGCGATTCAGCGAAATTCAATATACCGCAAAACTATTCTCCACACTTCACAGTGACTATACTACTGAGAAAAAAATACTTCTAAGTAAGTAAATAGCAGGAATTATGGATTTATTGGTGTCAGTTTCACACAATGTATATACCAATGTTCTTCACCACATGTTAACCTATACATTTGATTGAGCAGTTACTGTAATATGTCAAATTAGGGGGTGAGTGGAGAGCATTTATACATACACTCAAAATTATTGATTTGCTTTTTGTCACACTGCAGGAGATGGTATTATGTTTATGTAAACACAACCAGAATTGTGTTTGGTAATAGCAGAAGAAAATTAAATTAAAGCAAAATAAGTTTCATGATTCTTAATGTATCGCCTGTCTGTAGAGTATCCAACTTGATTGGGTCAATAATGAAACTGAAACTACGCATTGCAAACAGCCCCCGAGATCGGCACTTGCTGCTGCGAAAAAATTGGTGTGCTTTTTAAATCTTTCTGTGCTGGACTTCCTTTCCTTAATTTTCTTTCTTTTTCGGGCACTGCTGAGATAAGACCATTTCATGGTTGTACCAAAGCTACCTTAGTCTACCTCGCCTAGCTAAACTTGCATGTACGGTGTCTTTTGGTGTCAAGCAAAAAATAAATAATGCAGGTTTTTTTTCCTGTTTTTTTTTTTTTGCCAACCTGTTGACCAGCAGGGGGCCCCCTGATTCTGGGGGCCCCAAGCAATTGCGTGGTTTGCGTGGTAGTAAAATCTGTCTCTGTGACACCCTCCACCTAAGAATTAAGAAAGCCTTTACATACCCGATACACCATCAGGAGCTAAAGCACTAAAGTTCAGCAACCTAGCTGCTGCTGTTTAACTAGTTAACTTTAGTGAGTATTTTTTTGTATGTCTTCAGAAAGGAGGAAGACAGTGCAAAAATGTATTATTATTGCTCATTCTTTAATTCCTCTGTAATGGGAAGCGAAAATGAGCTTTGATTAGCTTTCATTTTATTTTTTCATTCCACCTTAAATGCTTCATCCCCTGCTCTCTGTTGCACCATTTAAGATGGAACGGAAAAGTTAGCTACCTGGCTAGCTACTAAAACAAACTACTATGGGATTGGGCCTTATACAGTTAAAGAAACATTAGGCCCTATCTTACACGCACCACAAGACACAAGTTGTGATTCTCATTGCTATCTTACACCCCACGAACAGTCTGTGGTGGTCTGGAAGTGAGGTGTGTTCAACTAAATCCCTGGCGTATGGCTATCTTGGCAATAGAAAACACAGCTGCGTCAGTGACTGAATACAACCAAGACAATAGTCAATCGTTAGAGGCTTATTGCTATCTTGGCAATGCAGGAACATTGATGTTCTTGTTCCTTTACAGCATAAATGAGAAACAGCAATCCACCAAAGTGGAGAGTCAGAGCACACCTGGCTCCTAAAGGAAATGGCAAGTGACATGCTGATTGGTTTATTTAAAACTATGCCAAAACAGAGAAATAGTACATGCCTATAATACATCTATATAATAAATGAGCTTCACCTTTTGCACTAAATCACTGAAATAAAGTAACTTTTCAATGATATTCTAATTTTTAGATGCACCTGTTGTTTGTTTGTAATGATTAAATGATGCTGTTAATAAATCACTAAGTATCCATTAATAATTTCTTAGTTTGCACAGTACTCAGAAAGCTGTTGTCTACTTTAAAACATAATGCAGCTGCAAACAAAAAAAAACAAAGCTGTCATCACAATTCAAACGCGTTTTGAAATATCTATTTTAAGACTGAAAATGCAAAGGTCAGTGACCCCCTCTAGAGAAAGCCTGCCAAAGCTTTGAGGAGGCCAATGAAATGCATTGTGGGAAACCCAGCACTACCATATTTCTTTTTCAGCCTAGAGCAGTGATTGAGCATTTATGTGAAGACAGGAAACAGTCTGATCATTAGAGCTTTCATTCAGTTCTCTGCTTCCTCTCTTTATTCACTATTTTACAAAGACAGAGAGTTACACACTGGCAAACAAACACACATGATCTCTTTAGGGAAGGAGCGGGATTCTGGAAACAGTTCCACAGATCCGGCCAGTGCAGGAGTTATACTGGATATAGTTTACATTAGTGCTGCATTAGAAGTGTTAGAATAGGACTCTGCAGTTGAGCTCTGGGTTCACTCTGTATTTATTTATTTTTAACAAACAGAGTTGTGCCACTGACTGATTAAAACCCTGACAACAGTCAATCGATAGACGTTCATTGCTATCTTGGCAATGCAACAACATTGATGTTCTTGTTTCTTCACAGCGTAAATGAGCAGTTAAGTTTACTCTGCTGTGAAGCTATTATCAAAGCTATTAATGCTATTGCTGCTCCAGCAGTGCTATCCAGGGTAAGCAGTAGGGTACAAACCAATAATACTCACCTCTGGATGGCTAAAGAGCTAACGCTTTATGTGGTTAGCAGCTAATGCTAATACTGATGGAGAACTAAACTAAAACTCCTTTATTAAGCTGTACTTCAGCAGAGTGGCTTTACTGTTCCTTAATACCTGACTGGTAAAATTCACACACACACCGGATTAAAAGGGGCATTGATGACGTTTGGGAACAAAGTCATTTTTTATAGTATTAATAAAATATCTTCTAGATAAAGTTGCTTATCACAAATATTTTTTCTAGATAATAGGTAAATTAGCTGCATTATGTCTTTAAATAAGCTTTAAAAAAGCCTTTATGTTCTTACATAACACATTATAAAGCCTTATATACAGTCATTACTGACTTTAAGTGAAGTGTGTTTTCATATGCTTTTTAAACATGAAGTAAATGTTATTATGCCTCATTGTAATGTCTTTTAGAGCATTATGAGTGCTCTTTAGTGGATTTGAGTGAAGTTCGTTTTCAAATGCCTACAGTAAGGCATAATAACATTTACTTCATGTTTAAAAAGCATATGAAAACTCATTTCATTTAAAGCCACTAAAGAGCACTCATAATGCTTTATAGGCTTTATAATGTGTTACTTACTTTTAAAAAAAGCTTAATTTGAGAAATCATAGCTGCATATTATAATGCATTATACCAAAGTATACCAAATACTGTATGTGTTATAGTGCAGTACAACCCTACATTGTGTAATGTTCTTATGAACAGCTATTATAAGACATTATAAGCCTTTTCTTTATAAACTATTTTACTTGTAGTTTATAATGTGTTATGAATGTTGCTGTAAGTACTTATGAGCTAATATACAGGCTTATTACAGTCATTATAAGGTATCATGCATGTCATATAGTGCATTATGAATGCACTCATAATGCATTATGAATACAGGGTTCATAGGAAGTGTTACCGATATACCTTTTTCCAGGTAATTCTATGGATGGATTCCTTGGTAATTACGTGAGTCGATCATTGCACAGATAACTCTTGCTTTAGCTTTAGAATAAGCTTTAAATTTGAGGCCTCACATTAATGTGACCATGTGGCACCAAGATCTTTGAGCCTGAGGCTTAAAAAAGCTGTCTAACAACTGTTCTTAATGAGGTGTAAAGTGGAATCAGGTGTACAGCAGGGCCAGAGCTCAGAGCGATCCTCGCTCTATTACCTCAGTCTCTGTTTTCTTCTGCTAAAGAAGTTCCTGCTGCTTCTTGTCTGCTACTCGAGATGAAGCACGATCCACTGCTGCCACTGGGCAGGTGGTTTACCCGTCAGAAAATGACAGAAATGCAGTTAGCTTTGCTCCAAGGCCTTTTAAAAGAAGCTCGTGACATTAACTCATATTTTTCATTCATGATCATCCATCTTCCTCTTTATTATATTCCAGGTTTTTAATTTGGTAAAACCAAAGAAATTCATAATTTTTAGGTGGTATTTTACTTTTTTCCAGAATGTCCATTTTTGTTGATTTTTAGTTTACTACATAATTTAAACAGACAAATTGTCCCTTACACTGTGCCAAAATTTCTTAATGAACGGATAAATAGAAACACTTCAAAATAACCTGAAATAAACTCTTTTTACATTGACTTCCATTGAAAGTTTACAAGGTTTTTCCTCTCTCCTGTAAAGTTGCTGTTTTGGAGATAAGTGTTTTTCATTGGGTATGAATGTGTTATGAATGTTTCTGTAAGTACTTATGAGCTAATATACAGGCTTATTATAGTCATTATAAGGTATCATGCATGTCATATAGTTAATGCATAATTATGAATGCACTCATATTGCATTATGAACACAGGGTTCATAGGAAGTGTCACCGATATACTTTTTCCTAATTAATTCTATGGATTCTATGGATTCCTTGGTAATCACTTGAGTCAAAATGACCTGAAATAAACTCTTTTTACATTGACTTCCATTAAAATTTACAAGGTTTTTCTCTTTCCTGTAAAGTTGCTGTTTTTGAGATGCTTGTTTTTCATTGGACAGTGACGATATGTAAGACAGGTCCCATACTGTGCTATAAAACAAGAATAAAATGCACCAGTCTGTTATCACTGGGTAACAAATTACCCCATGTCCATTTCTTCATGTCTCTCCAGTGAGAGAATAATCAGTTCTGTCTTCTGGAGCTACAACCTCAGATGGCATCTAACCCAGCTGTGCCTTCATCCAAATTCCCCGGGGTAGGATGCAGCTCTCAGGGTGTTAAACAGAGCTTTCACATTCGTGGTGATATAACAGGATCACACCACTCTCAGCAATTTAATTAGCTCTGATTCTCAATGCAAAACACGGGCCAGGCTCTGATGGCTACCCGCCCGGGTCAGGACATCTCCAAAACATCAGGCAGGTCCTTTTAGGTCAGTGGTACCGAGAGCACAGTGATGCACAACCCAACTTACAACTTACAGGACTTCAGAGGTCTCGTGGAGTCCAGGCCTCAAACTGTCAGAACTGCTGTGGTAACCAGCTCAATATTAGACAGGTGGTTTTAATGTTAATGTGCTCCTAATCCACAAACTCTGCATCCACAAAGCCAAAAGCATTAATTCATTAAATATCAAGAATCAATGTCCTTTACATAATGTATCAGTTGCTCTAATTTTGATATTTATAGGTTCATGTTTCAGTAAAATGAACATTATTGTTTTATTCTATAAACTACAGACAACATTTCTCCCAAATTCCAAATAAAAATATTGTCATTTAGAGCATTTATTTGCATAAATGACTAAAATAGCAAAAAAGATGCAGAGCTTTCAGACCTCAAATAATGCAAAGAAAACAAGTTCATATTCATAAAGTTTTAAGAGTTCAGAAATCAATATTTGGTGAAATAACCCTGGTTTTTAATCACAGTTTTCATGCATCTTAGCATGTTCTCCTCCATCAGTCTTACACACTGCTTTTGGATAACTTTATGCTGCTTTACTCCTGGTGCAAAAAATTCAAGCAGTTCAGCTTGGTGGTTTGATGGCTTGTGATCATCCATCTTCCTCTTCATTATATTCCAGAGGTTTTCAATTCATAAATGTGATTTAACAAAGGTAAGAGGAACACATTTAACATATGTGCTGTTTGTATTACTTGCAATTTGGATGAATAAACATCTGATCAGTGTTTTAACATAGAAAGTTTAATTACTTTGAATTAAAAGCTCCAAAAAAACAATGGGTCCACCAGACCCAGCCGGACTTTCAGTGTAACATAAAACAAAGACATTATAAGGGTTAAATTAACCCCTTAACAGGCCAGGATTGTTGCCAATTGTCTACCTGACATTACACCACTAAATCTTGAGGATTTCTATTCAAGCATTACATAAAAAGCTTTCATGTTTGCTAAGGAATGTTACTGTAAATCATAATTGTAATTGAAAATAAAATAAAATATTTAACCCTTGTGTGGTGTTCATATTTTTGTTACTCGTTTACTTTGTTACTTGTATTTAATTCAGCAAAATTAAGCAATTCTACATTAAAATGCTTTACACATGCTTGCTTCACCTAAATTACAAGCAATATAAACAGCTTACATGGTTAATATTTGCCCTTTACCTTTCTTATTTTACATTTCTTTCAAAAAGTGCTACTCTTTTTTTATTAGTTTTATTAATAAAATGTAAAAGAAAATGAATTAAACTCAAGATATGAGTAGAAAATTTGTTTAGTTTCAAATTTACAAATGAAGCAATGTTTATTAGCCCTTGGCCAAACATACTGTATGTAATATAAATGTGTAGGGGGGGCGGGGGGGGGGGGGGGGTGTACAGTGTGTGTTTATCGAAAATGGAGTAGAGAGAAAACAGGCAGCTTCTCCTTAAAGTGTCCAGTAGAGTGTAAATAACTTATTTTACTGCAGTGAATAAGGGTTTTGTATCACCTACACCTGTAGCCCGTATATGGGACAATATTATGGAGCTAAATTAGTGCCAAAACTACGCAAATAAAGAAAACGTATTCTGTAAATATGATACTACTTGCAAACAAACACAACGCGTTTTACAAATACAAAACTCGACTCTCTAACACACACGGTGTGTTTTACAAACACAAAACCTGATGGTTGTAAATATATATGTAAACTTCAAATAAATACACAGCTGTTTTCTAATACATTGCTCTTTACAAACAAATATAACACGTTTTACAAATGCAAAAAGCAATAAATAAAACAAGTAAAACATTATTTTCAAACATTACCGTGTCATGACTCACGAACACGCACAGCCCATTTGTAAATCACGTGACTTTTGGCACAGTTTTAGCAGAGTCACAAACTCGTGTTGAGATTTTCTCACAAATACACCCAACCCTCGTACAAATGCATCGCCCCAGAACAGCAGGTGGCGCTGTGGGACACTTTACGAGAGGTGGCTGCACAGCAAAGCAAGCTCTCCTATCCAGCGCTCCCCAGAGCATTAATTTACACTGATTAAGGTGTTTAATACACCTTTAATAATCACAACTCTACCATTTTATACCCGATTTACACACGGTTGTTACAAACAGCAGAGATGTAATTATGATATAGGACGCTGTTACACATCACAAATATGAGCTTTCATGCTGAAATACTTTGTATTATGCTCTTTAAAAAAGAAAGAAAAAAATATTAATTGGTGTTTAAATTATATAGATAGATTTTTTTTTTTTTTTTACCATTTTTAGGTGGTCTTTCCTTTTGTCCATATCTATCTATCTATCTATCTATCTATCTATCTATCTATCTATCTATCTATCTATCTATCTATCTATCTATATTACAATTTAAACATCAATTAATATTTTTTTCTTTCTTTTTTAAAGAGCATAATACAAAGTATTTCAGCATGAAAGCTCATATTTGTGATGTGTAACAGCGTCCTATATCATAATTACATCTCTGCTGTTTGTAACAACCGTGTGTAAATCGGGTATAAAATGGTAGAGTTGTGATTATTAAAGGTGTATTAAACACCTTAATCAGTGTAAATTAATGCTCTGGGGAGCGCTGGATAGGAGAGCTTGCTTTGCTGTGCAGCCACCTCTCGTAAAGTGTCCCACAGCGCCACCTGCTGTTCTGGGGCGATGCATTTGTACGAGGGTTGGGTGTATTTGTGAGAAAATCTCAACACGAGTTTGTGACTCTGCTAAAACTGTGCCAAAAGTCACGTGATTTACAAATACACGGTAATGTTTGAAAATAATGTTTTACTTGTTTTATTTATTACTTTTTGCATTTGTAAAACGTGTTATATTTGTTTGTAAAGAGCAATGTATTAGAAAACAGCTGTGTATTTATTTGAAGTTTACATATATATTTACAACCATCAGGTTTTGTGTTTGTAAAACACACCGTGTGTGTTAGAGAGTCGAGTTTTGTATTTGTAAAACGCCTTGTGTTTGTTTGCAAGTAGTATCATATTTACAGAATACGTTTTCTTTATTTGCGTAGTTTTGGCACTAATTTAGCTCCATACAATATATTTTAAGTTAAGGGTTAAACAAAAAACACATAATATGAGCAGGAATGTTAAAACCGCACAAGTATTATTATTGTATTAGCAATTCTTGGAATACTGTGGGAAAGTGAAGAGATCTAAGAGTTATATAACGAGCGTCAGAAATCACTCAGCATGTTCGCTGTTAAATAAGCTGCTGTCATAACTGTAGAAATACTAAAGCACATTCCTGTGTGAAACTATCTGAGCCTGTCATGGCAACACACACACACGTGTACACAGCAACCAAATCAGGAGCAAGTCGGTCCAATGTCACGTCCCTGTCAATTACTGGGTGAAATGTGGCGGTGGAGATAAGAGGAAAGGTCAGCGGGAGGCCTGCATTCATACATACAAACATAAAAACATACAAACGCAGTCATACATAAACACGGTGGATTAGATTAGTTTAACTACAGTCTGATTCAATAACTGTAATGGTCGTCTGGTGTA
Organism: Astyanax mexicanus; assembly: GCF_023375975.1. Taxonomy (NCBI): domain Eukaryota; kingdom Metazoa; phylum Chordata; class Actinopteri; order Characiformes; family Acestrorhamphidae; genus Astyanax; species Astyanax mexicanus. Next base: position 5,284,314 of record NC_064409.1, read on the forward strand.
GATAAACAGAAACTCTCCGTGTTCTTACGCTAACACATGAGCACATACCAGCAGGCTTTTATACACTTACAACATGCTTTTGAGCTTCAGCGGCTTGTATGACTTAAGGCTATTTTGATAAATCCATCTGGGGAGAATATTTCATGGGTGAAAGAAGTGTTGGGGTTGCGTAATAAAAACAGACTTTACAAAGATATAAAGTGCTCAGTTCAACGTTCGTTTTCAAGGAAAACATTTTTTTCATGAAGTCGGTTGCTGTTTCAGGCTGTGCATAAACACATACATACTCACAAAGTCTCAAAATGAGTGAAGTAACACCTAAATCAAGCAGAAAAGTCACTGTTTTTGGACACAAGTATCAGAATAACTTGATTGCTGCTTGATTTAGCTTATTTTGAGTTCAAATTACTTAAAATAAGGTACAAATTCTAAGTAAGAATGATTACGATAATTATCCCTAAAATAAGCAAAATAATCTAACACTTACACAATGCTTAGTAAGACAATGTCAAAAAGGAGGTCAACAACGGATTCTCCGAATTCAGAGAGAATGGCATGTGTTGCTTGTATGCAAATTTCAACAACACCACAGTCCTGGATCCTGAGCGCAGGGCCTGAGGAAACTAAACCTCCCTCTTTCACCTGTGTGCTCATTTCCTCTGGGCTTTTACAAGAAAGCCTGCACACAGTGGTGTAACTGGAAATCCTAGAATAGAAATATCATCAATGACTTTGTATTTTTATTATCTTGCTGTCAGTCATTCTTAAACTAGTTATAAAGATGCATTCCACTGATTTTTAAACTTTCTGCAGAGGTTGATGTTGAATGTGCTTTTCTAGGAAATTCACTGAGTTTGTTGACAGTGAAGATAATAGGAACAGATGTTTGAAGCATTTGATGTGCAACATCAAAGAAGTCCAAGTCATCTTTATTGTCATTTTTTCTAATTACAGAAATGTTGACTTAATTTTAACATAAAACAGCAGAAATCAGTTATTAAAAACAATAAATACAGTCAATAGATTCGACAAAACACTAGACCAGGGGTGTCCAACTACGGCCCGTGGGCCATTTGTGGCCCGTTTCCTTTTTTGGAGTGGCCCGCGAGGTATTTTAGAAATAGAATGAAAGTTGGCCGTTTTTAAGCAGGTTTTTATAATGTGAGATTCAAAGTTTGAACGCTAGGTGTCAGAAACGGGCCAAAGAGTCTAAAAGCAGAGAGGGTGTGCATTTCTAGCGCAAAAAACGGACCAAAGAGTCTAAAAGCAGAGAGAGTGCGCATTTCTAGCGCAAAAAACTGGCCGAAGTGTCTAAAAGCGGAGAGGGTGCGCAGTTCTAGCGCAAAAAAACGGGCCAAATGGTTTAAAAGCGGAGAGAGTGCGCATTTCTAGCGCAAAAAAAACGGACCAAAGAGTCTAAAAGCGAAGAGAGTGCGCATTTCTAGCGCAAAAAAACGGGCCAAAGAGTCTAAAAGCGCAGAAAGTGCGCATTTCTAGCGCTGAAAAAGGGCAAATGAGTCTGAAAGTTGCCGTAATTAAACAGTTTAATATTAAGAGACATCATGAAATGAAACATCAATTAGAAAAATCTTAGTTTACACAACACTGTCAAAGATAAAGATAGTAAGTCAAGTAAAATGGCGTGTAAATGAAAGTAATCAGGAAAATGTTTTATTTAAAGTGGTATATTTCATTATTTGTTTTATTATAGAGTCTGTGGCCCGTGACTTAAAATATATTTCTCCTTCTGGCCCCCAACAAAAAAAGTTTGGACACCCCTGCACTAGACACTAAACTACACAAACTGATACATACACAAACACACACACACACACTCACTTCCCCAGCAGGCTGAACTGTGTGGCATTAAGTCCTTAACTGGCTCATCACTGTAGAGTTACTCCAGTCACTGTCCTGAAAGACCTCAGAAATTAGATTTAAGGTCACTCTGGCAGCCAGCACAGAAGGCCTTCTGAATGCAATATGAAAACACTTAGGGCCCTATTTTACAGCCTGGGCAATGCATGTCAAGATGCTCATTGCTATCTTACACCCTGTGAACAGTCTATGGCTAGCCCTACCGCTTAGCCACTAATGCTAATGCTGCTGCACCCAGCCTTAGTGAAAATCTGGAAATCTACACTTACTGTTAATAAACAGAAGCCTTTTACTCACCCAAATAAACAGTTTTCATTTATTGAGAAAAATGTGTAGATTCATGTGTGTAGATTGTGTGACTTCAAAAGAAAATGTCTTTTTTTTAATGAATTAAAGTTTTGTTTACTTAGCTTAGCTTAGCTTTACTGAACTTAGCTACCCCCGCACCACCACCCAGCGGCAAAACCTGCTGAATTAGAAGTCAAACAAGGCGACATATCTGTTCCTTACTAGTATCACATAATACGCCTTATAATCGGTACAGTTAGCGTACAGACCAGAAAATATAGTATATAATGCGAATAATACAGTAATTTAAAACAATAAAAATAACAGAAATAGAAATACCAATAGAAATACCAAAAATATTGATAATATTTTACTTTTAATACAGTAATTCAGATATTACAGCTTATTATAGCTTATTACAGCTTATTACAGCTTATTGACATTACACACATTAATGATCTAGTATTTATGAAAGGTTGTCAGCTTGTTTCGCCTTAATCTTTCTGATTCATAAACAAATCAGCCGTTAATATGGCCTCAATTGATTATTTAATAATTAACTGCTTAATGTGGTGCTGTTTGGCACGGCACTGTGCGTCCACCAGTGTGTGCTGCCTTCAGTCCACACGCTTGCCTCACTTCAGTTCTGTAACTCTCAGCTTGTCCAGAAATGCATGTGTAAAAATGTGTCTATTAAAGGAGAACTCCGATGAAAAGAATTGACTTTTGTTGTGGTAAAACATGATAAAAAGTACTTAGGTTTGATGAATAGACCATCTCCGCTCTACTTTAGCTTTCCAGAAATGTTGTGTTTTTTGCCCAGTACTTATTTTGCCCCGATAAATCGTTTTTTACACCATTATCCAGACTCAAAGTAGCTTTATCGGAGCAAAATATGCACAATATGGCGGTTATACAGAGTGCTGAGCAAAAAGCACAAAATTACTGTATCTCAGGAAGCTGTGGGAGAGGAGAGATGGGCTATTCGACAAAGGTAAGTACTTTTAATCATGTTTTACTACAACAAAAGTCAATTTTACACCAGAGTTCTCCTTTAAACATGACTCAAAATCTGAATTCCGCATATCGTTGCTTTACGGAATCCTGGTTATCAGAAACTCCATGTCTCCATGCTAAAAGCTCCCCGCCTGTGCTGCTGGCAGTATTCATGCCCACCTACACCCCCCCTCTTCCCCCTTCACACACACTTCAGCTCTATATCTTCGAGATGGAAGGGAAAGCCTGCAGGTTTAGACGTTTGAATAGGGAAAGCATGCCTCTAACTGTTGTTCGAGGTTATTTAGAAAATCAGCCATTAGCTTTATTATGGCCAGCATGTTTTACAAGACAGGCAGAGACAGTTTGTGCCTGTTAGGGGTCGTAAAAGCAGACCTTTTATCTGCAGAAGCTGAGGGATGCATTGCTGCAATAGCTGAGCTGTTGCTGTGCTGAGGATGAAGAATAGCGCTGCGCTGGGCAGTGTGTTTGGACAGGAACAGGTCAGGCGCTATTTGTGATGACAGTTGCTATAAACACGGGAATGTTTTCGCTTGGTACCAAACAGGAGAGGGAAACAGAGGAGGAGAGGAGGAGAGGAGGAGAAAAGGGCCACCAGACACACCCTTTTACTTTACTTCACTTTCTCTCTGGGACTTCACGAGACCACTTTAAATTTATGTTCTTTCTTTAATTCTTTAATTTTACCAAATTGAAAACCCTCTGGAATATAATCAAGAGGAAGATGGATGATCACAAGCCATCAAACCACCAAACTGAACTGCTTGAATTTTTGCACCAGGAGTAAAGCAGCATAAAGTTATCCAAAAGCAGTGTGTAAGACTGGTGGAGGAGGAGAACATGACAAGATGCATTAAACAGGGTTATTCCACCAAATATTGATTTCTGAACTCCTAAAATTTTATGAATATGAACTTGTTTGTTATTTTAGCGATTTCTCATTTTCTGTAAATAAATGCTCTAAATGACGATATTTTATTTGGAATTTGGGAGAAATGTTGTCTGTAGTTTATAGAATAAAACAACAATGTTCATTTTACTCAAACATAAACCTATAAATAGCAAAAATCAGAGAAACTGACTCAGAAACTGAAGTGCTCTCTTCATTTGTCTTAACTGGATTGGCAACACTATGATATAGAGGGTTAAATATATAACTTTAATAGGAAGCTATAGGCTAAATGAGGCCAAAATAATTGTAATTAGAATGTGAAGAAGGTTTTTCTACATATTTCCACATTTTTATGTTTTATGGTCATAAAATGAAAAGTAAGCAAAAAAAAAACTGCACTGTAACATTTTTTTTACGTTTAATACTAAAAATATATATATTTTGCATTTTGTTCTCTTTCACACGTTAAAACTCACACATACTTGCAGAAAATCACTCCTGGACTTTGTGTCACCTGCTCAGACTTTCTGGCACCGTGTGTTTATGAATGTGTGTGTGGGTGTTTGTGGGCGTAAGTGTGTGTGTGTATTTGTGTTTTGTACAGTGCTAAATAACATTCTGATGCATCAAATGGTTGCTTTTTCTCTCTTTCTCTTAGCTGAACATTTATGGTAGCCTTATACACTGTAAACCCACAATTAGTTTAAACTCAAACAAATTAGGTCTGTTTTATGTAAAATTGGATATTTCCAAACATAACTCAACTATTTTAGTTAAGTGAATATATGTGGGTACATATACATTCAAACATAGATCTCTAAGTTGAATCAACTTATAATAACTGCATAATAATAAGTGCATTTTTGTTATTTCACTTTGTTTGCTGCACTAAAGATACTACAACTATTACAAGTTAACCCTCAAGATGCTGCGAGAGAGTTAGCATGCACTGGTGACAATTACATTATTTTGGTCCATACCAGAAAATAAATGTGACAGGGGCGCTGGCTGGCATGTCTAATTATGTTACACTAACGTTAGCTGGCTGGATAACAGCTGGTTAAGTTACAATTTCCATTTTACCGGAAAACAATAAAGAACAATATCACATGATCAAAAATACCATGAACTTACTTTTAGCCTAGCGGCTCAACTACAACTTAGGTAGAGCATATGGTCTCAGCCAAGGCTGCCAATCACTTCATTCATAAGCGTAACGCCACTTTCTGCTCTATCATACTTAACCCTTGTGTGGTGTTTGGGTCTGTGGGACCCGTTTTCATTTTTCAACAAATTATATTAAAAAAATATTTTTTCTAACTCAAACTCATTGGCATTGGCTCATTTTTTTGAAAAACATATATCAAAACACATTTTCAATAAACACACACTGTAACCCCCCCCCCCCCCCCCCTCCTACACATTTATATTACATACAGTATGTTTGGCCAAGGGCTAATAAACATTGCTTCATTTGTAAATTTGAAACTAAACAAATTTTCTACTCATATCTTGAGTTAAATTCATTTTCTTTTACATTTTATTAAAAAAACTAATAAAAAAAAGAGTAGCACTTTTTGAAAGAAATGTAACATAAGAAAGGTAAAGGGCAAATATTAACCATGTAAGCTGTTTATATTGCTTGCAATTTAGGTGAAGCAAGCATGTGTAAAGCATTTTAATGTAGAATTGCTTAATTTTGCTGAATTAAATACAAGTAACAAAGTAAACGAGTAACAAAAATATGAACACCACACAAGAGTTAATAGTGAAGCACAGGAGAAGAAAAACTTATTTTAGTGGTTGTTAATGTAAAATCAATTACATTTTTCCATTCATTATTTTTTGTTCTGGATTCAATTTTTTTTAGAAATAAAGTTACAAAAGAATAAAAGTCAAAACAATGTTATGTGTGGGTGTATGCATGTATGATGCTCCTTCCTGCTGCTTGTTGGTTACTGTGAGGTGGAGGCAGGAGTGTGTGGTTACAGCATGGAGCATGGTCGGCTTCATTTGAATGAGTCATGTGGATGTGGCTCTATCTGCAGATGCTCTGGAATATGAGGAAGTGTGTGTGTGTGTGTGTGTGTTTGTATGTGTGTGTGTGTGTGTGTGTGTGTGTGTTTGCACTATTCTCTGGAGGATGTGGGCCACCGCTTCACCAGAACTACTCACGCTTATCATACCACCAAAAACACCCTGATAAAACAGGAGCATTTCAAACATCTACATACGCCACCCTCTTAAACACACACGCGCACACACACACACACACACACACTCACACAACAAAGAGGAAGAAATAAAGGTAATGATGTAATGCTTTACAATAGGGGTCACATATTCCAGTAATAAACATTGTTTATTGTTTATAAGTGATACTAGCTAAAACATTGTTAAACATTACTAAATGTTAATGCTTAAGGTTAATGTAAATAACAATTAATTGAGACATACTGTAAAAAACTGTAATGCTTAATTATAATCTTAACTACTGCATAGTTAACTAGCTAATAATTACCACATTTTACACACTATATTTATGCACTTAAAATCCTTTAATTTTCCCAAAAGTCGACAGTGCGCCTTAAAACCTGGTGCGTATAAAAATTCCAGTCAGGTATTAATGAGCAGTAAAGCCACTCTGCTGAAGTACAGCATTGTAAAGGAGTTTTAGTGAAGTTTCTCCAGCACTGAGACTGGAGCAGTATTAGCATTAGCCACTAACTACAGTGCTAGCTTTTTTACCGTTCAGAGGCAAGCATTACCCTGTAGCCTGATGCTAACCCTGGCTAGCGCTGCTAGAGCAGCATAAGCATTACCAAAGCTTAGCGTTAGCTCTTTTGCTGAGGTGAGTATATCAGACTGTATTCTGCGTCTTTACCATGTTAAAACAAGCTACGTGGTACGAACCGTTAGCTAATATCACCCTGCAGCTCATAGTGCACAAAATACAGCAAATTAAACAATAAATAAAAATGAATACCAAAAATATTGATAATTTTTATGACTTTTAATACAATAATTCCAATATTACAGCTTATTACAGCTTATTACAGCTTATTATGGCTTATTGGCATCACACCTTGCTTAAACTCCCATAGGTGATGGATGAGAAGAAGCTGATCAACAATGTAAACTCATTGCCTATGCCTTATAGTTGAGACAAGTTAAGTACCGTAACTATGTACTATTGTCGTAAGTACTGTTTTACTAGTAATAGCATTGCTAATTAGCAGCAATGGCCATACTAAGGTTTAATTTAAGGTTTGCATTACTGTATCTCTTTGGACCCAAAAGTAGAATAAATGTTAGATTCACACTGTTTAAAACCACATAAATCAGTCACAAAAGGTTTGGAATTTGGACTTTCTTGGGCCTATGGTTCAGGCAGTTTTATAAAAAAAAAAAATTACGTCAAAATAAGTCTACTAATTGTGCACTTTAAAAGTTCTCAGTGCCTTATTTATAAATACCAGGGCTCTCAGAATTATACCAATAAAGTGTGGAGCTACTTTGAGCTTATTAATGGTGTAAAATTGGCCATTTCTTTGCATGGGCAGTAATATGCCCCTATTGCAAGCATTGTAAGCCTGTTGGGAGCATCGGCTAAAAGCTCTTTACTTGGGAAAGCAGTTGGAGAACAGAAGTGGGCTATTTGACAAAAGTTTGTTCTTGTCATTATGTTTCACTACAACCCAAGTCTATTTTACACCAGATTTCTCCTTTAAATTACACTTAATGGACAAAAGTATTGGGACACCCACCCAACACAAGTACAGAAATTTTAATGGAGTTTGTAACAGTGAGAATAGCAAAGCAGATGAGCTTTAATTCATAAAACAGACGGTTTAACGTCACGTCTGTTTCCCACAATTCAGTGCTTCTGAACTGTGCTGACGGTCAGAATGAGGGAGCGACGGTTGGGATGTGGTAAATGCCAGAGATACCGCTGTGATGGATCAGAAAGAGGAAGCTCCAGAGAGGATTTAGAGGATGATGCAAGTCTAAAACCCAATCCTCTCAGGAAAGGATCAGTGTGTGTGTGTGTGTGTGTACATATTTAGCTCTTCTCCATAATATGCAGCGGATGATGATATGGAAGCATGAAAATGTTTATGAGGACATTCGGTTGTTGCCCATGAACCAAAATTCTGTGTTTTTAAACAAATTAAAAAATACACACTACTACATTTTGGATAGTGGACTTAAGATTTAGGTACTGTATTTTTATTTAAATAATGGAAAAAAAATTTTTTTCCAATGAACAATAAGTATTTTCCATTTTTCCTACATTCTAGTGTTTTTAACAGGTTGTTAAACACCTAATCTACCTACAAAAGTCGCTTAATTTAAAGATTATTTTACAGACAGATTCAACAATTCAACAAGTCCTCATTTAACTAGTCCGGTGCACCTTATGGTCCAGAAAATATGTTATATTCACATACAGCTTTAAAAAAAATTAGGAGATCACTTCAGTTTCTGAATCAGATCAAATTCCAAATAAAATTATATAAATTGTAATTTAGAGCATTTATTTGCAGAAAATGAGAAATAGCTGAACTTCAAAAAAGATGCAGAGCTTTCAGACCTCAAATAATGCAAAGAAAACAAGTTAATGTTCTCCTCCACCAGTCTTACACACTGCTTTTGGATGACTTCATGCCTTTACTCCTGGTGCGAAAATTCAAGTAGCTCCTTTTGATTATATTTCAGAGGTTTTCAATTTGGTAAAATCAAAGAAATCATCATTTTTAGCTGGTCTCTTATTTTTTCCAGAGCTGTATACATACACAGCCATGGTCCAACAATATAAAAATACCACTAAGAGGCCAATGCATAGTAAAACTGTATATATGTGTGTGTGTGTGTGTGTGTAGTGGAGTGTTTGTGTGTTTAGGGGAATTACAGAACCGGAAATGTTTATTTGATATGCGGAGCTTCAGGATGGGATTCTCAGGGATCTGAGCGTGCTGTTCAGACCCCCTTCATAGGTCTGTTGGTTTTTACATGCTTATATAAACTGTTATGACTCTGATGCCACTGCTGGAAAAGTGCAGATCAGTAGAACCGGGTGACATCAGTGTGTTTGGTGTGTTTGGTTTGTGGGTGTTGTGCTGGGCTGCAGCAGGTTAAAGGGTCACGTTCCTCCAGTGCGGGCAAACAGAGCTGTCATTTCCCTTACAGAGGGACATCATGTCCAACACCCCTCCAGTGGGACTGTCCAGCTGTGATCCCAAGAGTAACACACACACACACACACACACACACAGACAAATTGCTTTGTGTATCTGTTGCATCATAATTATGTCCAATTTGTACTGAAGAAAATGTATACACACATTCTACAGCTAGCATAATTCGTTTTTTTACTAAACAATACAGATTTTTTTTACTGTTTCAACTCTATATAAAAATACTCTAGATCCATATATATTTTTGTAATACATTCTAAGATTCTATTCGCTACATTCCGGAATATTGTACCTACAAAAATGACTTAATTCAATCACCATTATAGAGAATCATTCGACAACTCAACTAGTCTATATAGGCTATCCATCAGCCTGTTTCTAAACACCCACTTCTGCTATGCCTGAGATTGACTGATATTAATCTGGCACAATTTATCACCAGCAATGACTTTATGGAAGCATTTTATTTTTAATTGTATGAATACCCTGTTATTTTAACCCTAGAACACTATTGTTAAAATTAGTAACACCATTACTAATGTTGGGTTTACACTGTATGACAAGTTTTGGAACCCTTTTTTAATTTTACAACATACAAATCACATCACATAAAATAAAAAAATACAAAAAAGTACCATGGATGACCCAATAAAAAAGCAGAAAAATAAATTAAAAACAGGTAATCCTTAACAGGGAATCCCCTAACCAAAAAAATAATGCTGCTGGGAACTTGGTCTTTGGTCCACCCATTCCTGGGACATGTGAGCGCCTGAATTAAACACACAAACACTAACATACTGTACATCAGGTAAATTACACACACAAAATATGTTACTTTGTATCGCTAACATCGGATAAAATCACATGAACGCATACCTCTTGAAAAAAACATAGATGGGAGGAGGAAATCAACCATAACATTAATGACATCAATGAGCCCTGAATCTCCCCAAAGCCCCAAACAACCCAGAATGAACACAATGAATATCACATTAAATAATTGTGTGGCCGGTGTTAGTGTTCTAGGGTTAAGAATACCCTACTATTACTTACAGTAAATAAGGCAAAGCTCACTCCTCATATTTCATTGTATAGTTTAACATTCATTGAACATGGCTTAATTTTGATGGTATATTACAAGATGTTATATAATAAGACTTTAGCAAAGCTAGATGTTGTGGAATGGAAATGGGGCTGACGTGGCCTCCTACAGTTTCAATCGCATGCATAAAAACCCAGAGTGGATGCTTTGTGAATGGATTCTTTCACAATGCATTTCACAGCCAGAACTTACATGGAATTACGTGGAAATGATCCAGCTTATAACATTGGTGGATTTGATTGAAAAGATTATATGTCATATGTGTTTTTTGTTATTGGAATCAGTGAAACTCAATCATGTCAAACATGGCTCATTTATTTTTGTACACAAAACATAACAGCAAAGAATAGCAAAATAAAACTGTAGAGCCGAGACAGTAAAACCAAAAGACCAAAAATTTACATTTCGTTGTGCTAAAAACTCGGAACACGGTGCCTTTGGTTGTCCTTGTTGGCTATCCTTTTTTTTAGGTGTGTATTCAAATTAATCTTATAGTAAGTTAAGTAAATAACTGTTAAATTATTTTGCTCACTTCATATACTGTACAAAATGGGTTTGACCTGAGTGACACAATGAGTCTGTTCCTGAAGCAGCAATGCAGGCCCAATCATAACACTACCTCCACCATGCTTCACTGATGAGCTTCTTTGCTGTAGATAATGAACAGACCCTTTATTTCTCAATACTCAGCCTTTCCTCAATCCAGCAGATTAATCTTGGGCCATGAGTCCATACAACAAAATTGAATGTCTCATATTCATCATTTGCCCATAATCCAATAATAACTTATAGTAGTTTTGTGGTTGGTGTGAAACAGGTTTAAACAAGTTTTATCATTATTATCGTTAGTTTTTGACATCCCGTTATAAACTTGTAGCTTTTGTACAAAAACACCTTACAAAATCAGTCTATAAACAGTACACTTTTGTTCCATACTGTATTAAAACACATATACTGGCCCCTCTGCTTCCTCCTGATGGCCGATGCTGAAGTGTCTCATTGGCTCAGGTCCTATTAGCTCTCTTTTCTAAATCTTCTATTGGAAACAATAACAGAACAGGAGGAATAAGGCGGAAGGAATGGATTCAGTGTCGGAGGATGGAGCGGAGAGTTCCTCCCCTCAGTGTTTGCCAGCTTCCTATCCTAACACTATGCCTCTGCCCCTATCACTCGCAACCTTTTCCTCTTTCTCCAACTCGTACTTCCCTCCCTCTCTCATTCTATATCTCCCCGAGCTCCCTCTGTTTTCCTACCCTGCAATAACATGACCTCAGACAAACTGGTGCACACACACTACAAACATCCAGAATCATGATCTCCATGAAAAAGTTAACAGAAGATAACTTTACTCACTAACTGTGGAGAAATGTGCAGAACAACAAGATGGCAAGAATCCCAGTCAGAAGTTTTTACAGCCAGTTCAGATAGAAACATGTTTGAAACTTTGAAAACGCTGAAAATTTTATTATTGGACTAATTGGGTCTTTCTGATTTTAATGCCAGGGTCATTTGTCAAAAGTCTAAAGCGTTGTCACTATGGTCGAGAGATCGTTGGTTCGAATCCTATTCATGCAGCTTGCCATCAGCTGACGGAGCATTAAGAGAGCACAATTGGCCTTGCTCTCTCTCTGGGTGGGTACAGTAGATGGCGATCTTTCCCCTCATCACTCCTAGAGTGATGTCGATCAGCAAAAGGCTGCATCTGTGAGCTGATGTATATATAAATTTGTATTATTTAAAGCATATTGCTTAAAAATTCATGTTATGGAAATACAGAGATGGTATATTTAATGTGTATTTTTTTTTATAATATATATTAAGTTAAAAAAAATGCACTTTTAGTATTCTTCACATAATTTGAACATACTTTTAATGCTCTTAGTATATAGTATACTTCCTTTTAACAAGGGTTCTTATGCGTGTAATTTATAATAACATCCCCTTCCACCTTCAGTTCCTTCAAAGCCTATCACTACTATCACTTCTATTATTATTATTACTGTTATCTCTATGCATGCCATCCCTGCCAACACTATCACGATAAGACATGTTACAGCACAGATGAATTCACACACAGTAATGTTTGCCAGCTTTATCACGTCATCGCGTTTATGGTTTATGGTCTCATTGACCCATAATCAAGAAGGAAGTCAACACAGTAACGCAGGACTTTTTGAGTTGAGTTTTCGAGTGCACACAAGATGAGATGTGATTATATGCTTGAGGCCATTGGGCCAGATTTGAGGCATGTTTCTGCACAATGTAATTACGCTCTGAAGATACGTTAGGGTGTAGATGTGTGTCAGTGTGTGAAGTCTCCTACATGGCATGAATGCCAGGGTGTGGTTGGGTGGTTGGTGGGATGGTGGTTGGTTGGGTGCTAAGGGCAGGGCTCAGCTGGCTGTAATGCACTGGTTTGGGGGGGAGTAGTAGTACTGGAGGTACTGGAAAGCACCGGAATACTCAGCTGGTTGAGTCATGGCTCCTGTGGCCCAGTGGGCAGGAATGCCTTTCAGTCTGGATACAATTAAAACCAGAAATACGAGAGCACATTCCTACTGCTCTGGCCAACCGCTGAACGGCCATGGGGGGGGGGTGGATGCTCCATAGCCTTCAGCAGTGTGTGTGTGTGTGTGTGTGTGCGCACTGGAGAAAAAAAAAATATATATAGTTAACTGTCCTTAATCCTCCTGTTATGTTCTGGGTCAAATTGATCTGTTTTAAAGTTAGAAGATCTAGAAAAAATAGTTAAAAGTATTTTTTTGTATGAAATTTCTTCTGCTTGCCTTAATTAGTGTAATCAACATATAATATAAAAAATGGTTAATCTCACATATTTATTATATGTGCAATAACCCCCTGCAAAAACAAAAACTAAAACAAAACTGCAATGTTATTTTTCAATATTGTGTAAAACTACTGTGTTTTATATGTTGTAAAGCAATAAAGTAGTAAAACAATGAAAAAAAAAAAATTTTTATTCAAAACAAGTGAATTATACTAATTAAACCATTAGTTAGGAGTTAGTAATGAAATATGTACACTGCTTGTAAGCATTTTGGAACACCTCTGCTGTTCCTGACAAATTAACATAACAGGGGGGTTAAAACATATTGAGAAATGTCTAAGTATGCTGTTAATATACTAACAGATTTATGTACTTAAAATATATTAAAAGTACATTAACATTAAGCTTTCATCAAATGTTTGAAAGTAAACTTTGATTATACATTTTTAAAAAGTACAATATAGTGTATTTAAAAAAATAGACTACTATGAAGTACACTTTTAGTTTAATGTAATTCCAAATATACTTTTATGCATTTTTAGCAAAGTGTGTTAAAAACAACTGTTGTTACAGGAGTTCACTTAAAGTGCAATGTATCATGTAACTTTTTAGAAAGTAAATAAAATGACTACTACTAATTTAAAGCATTCAAAGTAAATATTTTTATACACACTAAAGTATATTACACTAGAGATTGTGCTACTTACAAAAGACAGGGACAAGAAGCATATTTGTATGCTAATGTAGGTACTGTATATGTATATATATATATATATATATATATATATATATATTTAACATAAATTCTTAGTGCATTTCTAATATACTCAGTGTATAATAGTGATACAGTTGTAATACTCATTAAATTTATTATAATTTTACTGTAAGATTTTTTTTTTTAATATGGGGTCACATTACACATTATACAGTACATGAAGTAGTATGTTAAATGTTACCCAAGTATATTTAAAATAGTTCCATTTTAGTACAGTTATGTACTAGTTATGCACAATTACTGTAAGACTTTGGTTCTATTTTTACAAATAAGTACAAAAAAAAAGTTGTTCCATTTTAGCCCTCTTTAAGTATACTGAATAATAATGTGGCTACAAGAACACTTTAGTGCACTATAGCATAATAATGCTTAGTATACTTTTGTATCCTTTTTTTATCTACTTTTGTCACTAGGGAGTGCAAAAAATGGTGTCATATTACTGCCAGACAGTCAGTAAATCACTTTAATAAGAGAAAAGCAGAAAAGGCTTATTTGTGTGATGGAAAACATGCCAGATAAAGTCTCTTAACACTGAGCTCAGAGAGACAGCAGTCTAGCATTAATACAGTTAGAACATCAGTGTGGTATCTGACACATTTACACACTGGAATTTTCTACACAACCGTGCAATACCACTGCTGTCCTGTGGGAGGAGACAGTTTAATGTTTGATATCCTGCATGTTCCTCACTGGTTTCTGTGCTGTATGTATCTGCAGTCCCAACTGAAAAAAAGTAGATAAAATAATACTAAGCATTATTATGTTATATATATATATATATATATATATATATATATATATATATATATATATACATATACAGGGGTTGGAAAATGAAACACCTATTTTTAGACCACAATATTTGATTGTGGTGACGGACAGATCTGGTGGAAACAGGAGAGTTGAGGCGCACATTGAATTCTGCCGTGATTTGATCAGCCGTGGTTTTATGTTTTTTGGATACAATCCGGGTTAGCACCCGAACATCCGTTTCAGACAGCTTCCTCTTACAGCGTCCACAGTTAATCCTGTTGGATGTGGTTGGTCCTTATTGGTGGTATGCTGACATTATCCTGTATACCGTGGCTCTTGATGCATCACAAAGACTTGGAACCTTTGCACTCTGCTCTTACTGGTGCAATGTGCAATTAATTAGGATTGGCCACCAGGCTGAATGAACACTTGTGTAGTTTTATGTACTTAACAAAAAAATAAATGAGCTGGCCTCCACAGTCACCGGACCTGAACCCAATCCAGATTTAAGGTTTGGGGTGAGCTGGAGCACAGAGTGAAGAAGGCAAAAGAGCAACAAGTGCTAATAAACACCTCTGGGAACTCCTTCCTCCTTCAAGACTTTTGGAAAACCTTTCATTTCAGGTGAACACCACTTGAAGCTCATTGAGAGAATGATGCCAAGAGTGTGCAAAGCTTTTTTTGTTAAGTACATAAAACTCCACATGTGTTCACTCATAGTTTTGATGCCTTCAGTGAGAATCTACAATGTAAATAGTCATGAAAATAAAGAAAAAATGCATTGAAAAAGTTAAGGTGTGTCCACATTTTGGCCTGTACTGTACATATTTGGTCATACAACCCAGCACTAAGCGCAGAATACTCTTCTAATCTTCTCTACACTTGATTGCAATGGGAAGCTCACGTTACAACAGAACCGGAGCTGCGTTACGCACGCCACTCAAACGCTATGAAAAATTAATGCCAGTAGGGTAAACTGCACGGAAACGCAGTCGTGACCTTCCGTTTGTGCGACTGACTGACAGGGCCAATTTTCCAGCCTTTCACTTTCCACTAGAAAGACAGGGAAGTGTAAAACATGCATCCAGTGGCTGGTCAATAAAAGTGCAGCAGTGGTGAGAGTAGCAGATACTGGTCTTACTGGGATATAATGTAGCTGTTCAGTGGAGAAGCACATGATTAGAGAGCGGGCAGACCGCAACATGCTCACTGTGAGCACATCTGACTCGTTTTAATGCTGCTTTCTAGTTTTAAAGCCCACTAAAGAGCTCGCTTCACTGCCCGTGCACTCTCACACACACTTACACACACACTTTCTCTCCTGCACTCAGACACACAAGACTGGTTTCAATCAGTGTGCCATAAACTCACACCACTCAGACAGGTTTGGCCTTACAGGCTCCAGTAATGTGGCAATAGCCACGGGGCCCCACTAAGCTCAGGGTGATAAATCCACACCACTGCAGAACGGATCCATACTGTGCTCAACTTAAACCCACTACACACAACCCCTCTCTGCAGCAGCACAACCAGGCGTACAGTAGGCATTTTTCCTAACTTTGACCTCCTATTACTCCAAAATGCTGCAATAATATCACTTAAAACTGATGCCATTAATAGAACAGAAAGGTTTCTTCAAAAATGTAAGGGTATCATTTGATTACATTTTGATTTGCTGGTTTTATAAGACTCCAAAATCTAGATTATGCAAAACCGAATGGGCATTTTTCCAATGTTTGACCTCCTATTACTCCAAAATGCTACAGTAGTATAATGTGATAGTTACACTGTTAATAGTATAGAAAGTCATTTTTTGATAAGAGTTTTATTCGGTGGTTTAATAGGACTCCAAAATCTAGATTATGCAAGACCGAAAGGGCATGTTTTGTAAATTTGACCTCCCATTCTTTCAAAATGCTACAGTAGTATAACTTGACATTTATGTACTTAGTAGTATAGAAAAGCTTCTTCATGAAAATAAAAGTATTGTTTGATTACAGTTTGAATGCTGGTCTTATAGGACTCCAAAATATGGTTTATGCAAAACCAAATGGGCATTTTTCCAAAGTATGACTTCCCATTACTTAAAAATGCTACAGTAATATAACTTCATACTTATGTTTTTAAAAGTATAGAAAGGCTACTTCAAAAATGTAATGGTGTCATATGATTACAGTTTGATTTTCTGGATTTATAGGACTCCAAAATCTAGATTATGCAAAACAGAATGGGCATTTTCCAATGTTTGACCTCCTATTACTCCAAAATGCTACAGTAGTATAACTTGATACTTATGTCATTAATAGTATAGAAAGCCTTCTTCAAGAATATAATAGTGTTATTTGATTACATTTTTAATATATGTGTTTTATAAGACTTCAAAATCTAAATTATGCAAAACTGAAAACACCACAACTAGCTCACTCAAGGCTACTGAAGCTCTACTGATGGCTGTATGCCTTTGTCTCTGCTTTAGGTGTGTCATCACCTAAAGCAGAACAGCTGATCCCCTTTGGCCTGTATTATGAGACATGTCACTCACTCCCGACAAGTACGAAGGCCAACCCAAGGTTTCAGAGCACTACTGCTGTCCACACACTGTGTAGATGACCACACTAAGGACTGCTCTTTTCTGTTCTCATCCACTGGCTCTGCAGGCAGGTGACCAGGTTCACTGATGTTATTCATGCTTTTATGTCAAGATTTAAAGGAATTGTTCAACCAAAAATCTAAATTACACCATGTTCTTCTTAACCTAGGTCAGTGGAGTCATGGTCAGCATCCAAGGATTGCTTCTTATTAAAAACAAATACAAGTATGACTATAATTTGGCTGCTGTTACTGTTTGCAACTTGGGTGGGAGATGCTATTAGGGTTAAGCTCTTTGTTTTTTCTTTAACCCCTTTCAGATCTGATTTATCTCCAGTGATGGAAAAAAAATTAAGAATTCTGTTTTTGACATTAATGCACAGAAAAGAAGACTCTAATATTCTACTATAAAAATCTATATAGCTAATAAATCTACTTAACTAAAATATTAAATCTTTTTTTTATTGCATTGGAAGTTTCTGAATCAGTTTCTCTGATTTTGCTATTTATAGGTTTATGTTTGAGTAAAATGAACAATGTTCTTTTATTCTATAAATATATTTTATAAATAAAAAATGGTCATTTAGAGCATTTATTTGCAGAAAATGAGAAATGGCTAAAATAACAAAAAATATGCAGAGCTGTCAGACCTAAAAAAACAAGTTAATATTCATAAAGTTTATAAATATGTGGTGGAAAAACCCTGTTTTTTAATCACAGTTTTTCTGCGTTTTGGAATGTTCTCCTCCACCAGTCTTATATACTGCTTTTGGATTGGTTTGATGGTTTTTGATCATCCATCTTCCTCTTGATTATATTCCAGATGTTTTCAATTTGGTAAATTCAAAGAAACTCATCGTTTTTAAGTGGTTTCTTATTTTGTTCCCAAAGCTGTATATCTTCTTATTTGTATCCATTTAATTACAGTCTATAAATTAGTAGAAGCTTATTATTTTGGATTTCTATGGATCCAAAGACAATACGTTTCTAATCCAATCTTATCCTAGTAAAACTTAATCTACAGTACCAGTCAAAGGTTTGGATACACCTTCTCATTTAGTGTTTTTCTTTATTACTTCAATATTTAATTTATTTGTTGTACATTGTAGATTTACTTATATTAAAGACACGCAAGCAATTAAGGGACACATTACAGAATTACATAGTAAACAGTAAAAAAGTGTTTTTCCTTCACATTAATCCCCTGACTTAAAGCTGATGAACTGAGATGGTGATTTGAGGTGATTTAATTGGGATGAGCTGGAGCTTCAACTATTGTTCAGCACCTCCAGGAACTCCTTTCTTCAAGACGCTGAGAAAACTATTTCAGGTGACTCTCCCTCATGAAGATACTGAGATTAAAATACCAAGAGTGTGCAGATCTGAACTCAATGAGAAATCTGATACTTTTAGACAAATCTAAAGTATAAAACATATTCTGGTTTGTTTATAGAATAATTCTGCATGTGTTTCTGCTGAGCATTTTTAATATAGTCTTCAGTATTAAATTAACAATGTAGAGAGTCATAAAAAGAAAGAAAACACATTGAATGAGAAGAGGTGGGTCCAATCTTTTAACTTTTTACAGCAGGGAATCTTGCTATTGCTGTAAATCATGATGTGATTGCTTTGTTAGCCTGTATTATTAGCCATTGAGCAATGGTACACATCAACATTTCAACATTTAAGTGTGTCCAGTGGCTAGATAAACAGCTAACATTTGTGTTTTATTGCTGTAGCTGAGAATGGGCTTTCGTATGTGATGCTACAGTGTGAGAGTTACTAATGAGTGTTATCTTTAGCCCTCCCATTTTATATTTTGATTAGCCTGCACTGTATAATAATATGTCAAACAGTGACAGAAACCACATCAGCAAGTCTATTTGAGGTTATATAACAGTGTGCTGCAGTTAATGAAGATTTACATTATACGTATATATGGTTATACAGTGTTGATGGGTGTAGGATAAGCTTCTATTATCTGTTAGCAGCATTAAAAAATTGTAGCTTCAGCGAAAACCAAAAAAGCTGATGGACCAGAAAGACCAGCATAAGAAGAAAGGCCTCTCAGGTCATGCTGGTCAGCCAGCGTGGTCATGCTGGTCATGCAGGACGCCAAGCATTGTCTTTCTGGTCCACTAGTTTGGTCATGCTGGTGAGCCAAATCAAAAACACTCTGTCATACAGTACTTAGTGTTTTTGCTTGGTCAGGTGGACCAATTATAACCAAAATTTAATGTATCATACACTGATCAACCAACTGGCTTAATATATGTGTGAACATAAGGTGAAGTACAGTAGCTAAGTTCTGCTCAAAATATTGCAATGAACACAACATTATGTGAGACATACCAGAGTTCAAAAGAGGACAAATGGTTGGTGTACGTCTTGCTGGAGCATCTGTAACCAAGAAAGCAAGTCTTTGTGATGCATCAAGAGTCATGGTATCCAGGGTAACTTCAGCATACCACCAAGAAGGACCAACCACATCCAACAGGATTAACTGTGGACGCTGTAAGAGGAAGCTGTCTGAAAGGGATGTTCGGGTGCTAACCCGGATTGCATCCAAAATACATAAAACCACGGTGAAATTCAATGTGCACCTCAATTCTCCTGTTTCCACCAGAACTGTCCATCAGGACAATAAATGATTGTGGTCTAAAACCAGGGGTTTCAGTTTCATTGTTCAACCCTTGTATACACATGCTGGCTGAGGAGCATCCAGGAGAAATCTGGAACTTACATGGTGCTTTTTTCAGGTAAAAACACTCATATTGTTGAGATAAATGGATTAGTGTAATTTGCTTGGTGCCTAAAACTTTTGCACAGTACTGCATGTGCATGAAAGTATTTTTCGAAAAGGAAAAAGATACTAGCTAGTAAAGCAAGGCCTTAAAGCAAAGACGAATGACAAGAGAGACTACCTCTGATCCAGACATGTACGGAGGTGACCTCTCAAATTATCATCCTTGAACATCTGTCCACGATTTGAAAGCTAACGGGCTGACCTCCAGCAACCCACCAGGGTTTGCTTCTGTATGAGACATCTCAGCATGGGATATCGCTTCAGGGCTTTCCTGTCTTTCATGGCAAAGCCCCCTCTGGTTTCAGAGCGCACACTGCCTTTCCTTCCTTCCCTCTCTCTCTCTCTTAGAGAGGCTGAGAGAGAGAGAGAGACGGGATCCCCAGAGCCCAACGCGTTCCAACCACTGTGTTCACTTTACTCCAGGAAACTCATACCACCACTGGGCAGCCGTCACGAGCGTGGGGGTGTGTATTAGTGTGCTCGGTGCAATACAGGATACAGGGCAGCATG
This sequence comes from Astyanax mexicanus, assembly GCF_023375975.1. NCBI lineage: Eukaryota > Metazoa > Chordata > Actinopteri > Characiformes > Acestrorhamphidae > Astyanax > Astyanax mexicanus. The sequence goes on from NC_064409.1 coordinate 5,304,910, forward strand.
TATATATATAGAAATAATATAACTGAAAAGAATAGCAGAGCTGTAAGTGATCAATCACGCTGTCAGTAAGAGGTCATGCTCCAACACGCCCCAAATTCAGCACTTTTAAAGTACAGCAGAGAGTGAGCAGAACCCATGGCTTCAAGTTAAGATTGAAATATTGTTCAGTAGTTTAAAACAAAAAGATCTTCCCATCACTGATTGGTGGAAACTTCACACTAGACCTCGAGCAGTTTGGACTGTGTGTCTCTCCACTCTTCCTCCAGACTCTGCTCCCTTGATTTACAAATGAAATGTAAAATTTACTGATGATCAGTGATGGTTTGGTGGAGAGACATGTCATCTGCTGGTGTTGATCCACTGTGTTTTATTATCAAGTCTAAAGTCAGCGCAGTTTTGTTTTTCCACAAATCCTCTGCTACTGACAACTTTTATGGAGATGCGGATTTCATTTTCCAGCAGGATTTGGCACACTGCCAACACTGCTAAAAGTATCAATCGGTCATACATAATATTCGAATTTTCATTGGCTTTAAGCCATAATCATCAAAATTGAAAAAAAAAAATGTTATGTTATACATCTATATAATATATGACTTCCACATTTTGAACTGGATTACTGAAATAAAGTAACTTTTCAATGATATTCACATTTGTTGAGATGCACCTGTACATACAGTACCAGTCAAAAGGTTGGACACACCTTCTCTATCAATGTTTTTTCTTTTATTTCTACGTTATAAATGAATACTTAAAATTGTGAAACCAAAACCAACATACAACATACACTGTTAACTTATGGTTCTGGGGCTAGTAACTCTGATGCACTCTGAATTGTGTGCAACAGTGGTAACATTTTGAACACCCTATCTGGATGGGATTAGTTTCTCAGGTGGTCCTGGGGTAATTTTCTCTTTTATGGGGGAGTCCTCTGTGATTTTATTCCCGTTCAAAACAACCATGTGTGTGTTTTTCTCAGATGTCTTTTGAGAAAATTACAGGCTGAATCATCTACTGTTTTTTTTCCCACTAAATTTTAGTCCCGTCCGGAAGGCACATCTCTGATTTTCGTCTTCTCGCATTAAATAAAATAGCTATTTGTCCATTGCTGCACACCATAATTCATAATTACACTTTGGACACGTGTTTCCACAGAGATCAGAGAAACACAACAGCGAGTGGAAATGGAGGAGCTACTGAACTCGATGTCACATGACTGAGAAAGCCTAAAACTCACTGATTCTCCTGTTTTTTCAATTGCAGTCCGAATGCAGGAGTTTTATCACTGAATAGACGTCCCCCTGAGAAGCTAATACCATCCAGATAGATCTTAAGAACCCTACTTACAACCCTACTGTCCATTCTGTTGGCTGCATTTGTGCAGAATGAAGCATAACTAAGCTAACGATCGCTAATACTCACATTTGAACTTTCAGCCACACTAAAATAGCCCTAATCACACTTACATTCCAGTGGCACATCAATTAGAGGCGAGGCTTGAGCTTTTCTCCCGAGTGTCACCAGGCCTCGAAGTTACCATTAGGTACCATGACCCGAAGTTCAGCTCCGTTCAGCTGGAGATGTTTCAGTGTCAGCAGATAACCTTAGACAAACATTCTGCAGCCAGTCGTGAACAGAGCAGTCACACATGTCGGCGGCTCAAAGTTTCAGTTTCCTTTCAGCTGTTACTTTTTACTGCTCTATCTGAGGGCTTATCATGGCCGGGGGAGCGCTGGCTGCTGCATTCTCAGCCGCGTGCAACATGTTGCGTGAGATTGCAGACTGTCATACGTACACGCGGCACACTCTCTCACTGAGGTGCTTCTGGGCCAAAATGGGTAAAATTTTCATTTGAAGGTGAGAAAGAGATATGAAAGAGATATGAAAGAGATATGACCTTGGCTCTACACCTTGTTTTAGAACAGAGGTACTCTGGGATAGGGGTGAAATTCTTCCCTTAAGAAAGGTGACAACCCTTCAAGCATCTGATACAGATATAGATAACTATAGCAGTGGAGCGCTGAAGTTCAGCAACCTAACTGCTGCTTGTTAAATAGCGTATTTTAAATGGCGTATTGTATCGTATGTATTCAGAAAAGGGGGAGGTGATGCAGTAACTAATTATTCTTCTGTGATGGGAAACTAAAATTAGCTTTTATTTGCTTGCACTTTCTTTTACTTTTTAATTCCACCTTAAATGCCCCAGCCTCTGCTGTATGTTGCAACATTTAAGGTGGAACAGGAAAGTTAATCTATGATAATACAACTCTGGAAAAAATTGTACCACGAAATTGCAGACCACTTCAGTTTCTGAATCAGTTTCTTTAATTTTGCTATTTATAGGTATATGTTTGAATAAAATGAACATTGTGGTTTTAATCTAAAACTATGAATTTAAGCATTTATTTGCAGAAAAAGAGAACTGGCTGAAATAACTAAACTTAATAAAAAAATGGCTGAGCTTTCATACCTCAAATAATGCAAAAAAAACAAACAAATTCATATTAATAAAGTTTTAGGAGTTCAGAAATCAATATTTGGTGGAATAACCCTGGTTTTTAATCTCAGTTTTTTTCATGCATCTTGGCATCATGTTCTCCTCCACCAGTCTTACACACTGCTTTTGGATAACTTTATGCTGGTTTATTCCTGGTGCAAAAATTCAAGCAGTTCAGCTTGGTTTGATGGCTTGTGATCATCCATCTTTCTCTTGATCATATTCCAGGGGTTTTCAATTTAAATCAATGGTAAAATCAAAGAAACGTGTAGTTTTTAAGCAGTCTTTTATTTTTTCCAGAGCCGTATAGTGGCTCTCATTATTTTTAACCAAAAAAATACTCAAATTTGTGGGTTTCTTTGGTCGCTTGTGCCAGTGCCATCTTGCCAGTGATTCTCATAGCCCTCTGTATTGAATGTGCCTCTGAAAGATCTTCGTTTGAAGGGTCATATAGCACCAAACGCTTACCCTAACCTCCCCCTCCAGCCTAACAAGAATTGGGACATCCTACCTCTAGACGTGAACGTGCAAAACAGAGCGGTAGGGCTTAGAGGGTGAAATAGGACTGGACCTTAATATATCTCACCCTGTCCCACTCTGACCTCTGAAGTCGACCTCCTGACAGATCCAAAAATGGACGTCCCCATTGGACCGTAGTCTCTAGGGTCAGTCCCTGCATATATGTAGTGCTTGCTATCTTTTAGCCTTCAACTGAAACATTCCCATAGCTTAGCACTGCAGAGAAAAAAAACAATAGAGGTCATCAAGCTGCCAGTTAACTAAAGTTTAAAGATGTCATAGTGGTAAACATGTCAAATGGCTGAAGCTCAACCCTCTCTGGTGAGAATGGGTAATTACACCGAGCATGCAAAAGAATCATTTTTAAACTGGATGGGTGTGATGTGGTCTCCTTTCAGAGCAGATTAATCCGATTCCACATTATGTTCAGTCAGAAAGAGAGAGAGAGAGAGAGAGAGAGAGAGAGAGAGAGAGAGCTCAGTCGGAAACTTCACTCCTTCGTTTCTTTGGTTTTACTATGAGTGAATGGAGGAGCTACTGAGCTCTGAGGTTCCTCTTCTGAAGTCTCCATTGCTCCACCAGCCGCTCGTGTTCAGTAAAACTGAGCCGTATCCTCTTTTAGAGGCTGTACGTGTGACATACGTACATAAAGATGCGTAACGTGGCCAGAAGAAGGACTCTCGCAAAAAGAGATCCGACAACCCAGTTTTTAAAATGAATATATTAGGTTTAGCAGGGATAATAACCAATAAACACAATATTTTATCCATATTCTTCTCCACTCAGAAATGCTTCTGCTTTTAGTTTAGAAACGAAATAATATGCGCTGTCACTTTACTTAAGTAGAAATACTGCAATTTTGGTTATCTATACTTTACTGGAGTTATTTTTTTTCAGGCAACTTTTTACTTCTATTCTTCAAATTTTCACACAATTATCTGAACTTTCTACTCCTTACATTTTATAAAAAATAGCCTCGTTACTCCTATTTCAGCATTTCAGCTCGTTTTCATTCCGGCTTCTCATCATTCAATAAAACCTCTATCCAGATAAATCTCTCCATCCAGATAGAGTGAATCTGATTGTGATTGGATGTAGAGAAGTATAAACATATACCATTCCGACTCCCTATTGGTTTATACTGTGATCCCGCCCCCACAATCCAGCAAGAACATAGCAGACGTATGTAGCCTACTGAAATACATTCATTTTCATATATGGGAACATATACACAGCTGAAACAGACAAGGAGCCTAGTGCATCCCGAATTATAGTTATCTATATTAAATGTTTTATATTTTAAGATTATAGTCATTATGCTTTGCTTTTAGAAAAATGTGTTTTGGGGAGGGGGGTACTTTTTAAACACTTTTACTTAAAGAGTAAAAAGTTTGAGTTGATACTTTAACTTCTACAGATCAATTTTATTAAACCCTAGTATCTCTACTTCTACCTACAGAGTAATGACTGTAAATACTTTTGACATTTTTGACGTTGCTCTGACAGGGCTTGCTAGCTCACCCTGCAGTAAATTAGAAAATAGAGCCTCACATTCTCGTCACAGGTCCATAAAAATCACACTGACACACTGAACTTTTCATTCCAGTTCAGTGAAACTCGGCCTCAGTTCACGTTTTATATTTCACAGAACTTCACATTTCCTCTGCCACTGGAAGTCCCATACTGCATGTTTTCCAGCGCTGAGGTAAATTATAGAGCATAGCAGAGTGTTCTCACTCGTGATTTGATGTTTTTTTTTCTTTTTTTAAGTCAAATGGTCTCGAGCTCAAGTACGTAAATCTGGAATAACAGCCCAAGAATGAAAAAGAGAAGCCGTTTAATTTCATTAAGCCAGATGGGTGCATGCGGAGGAGGATTGGTAACAGCTGCGAGGAGCCTGCCCCTGCATTCTCCAGCCCTAAAGAAATGATCTAAGACTCGCTCTCAGAGTTTTAGGCCATTGGAGTCAGTTTTAAAAACTCTGTCTGCCTGACCATATGGAAAAGAAGCATTTCAGACATACTTCACTGCTCATTTAACACCTGAACATCTGAAACCGCTCCCATTCATTTCACAGCTACACACTGTTCTTGCTAAGCGTTGTTCCTTTGCTGGAACGGTTTAGTGTTTTTGTCTGGTGTGCTGTAGGGTCAGTACTAGCATTTGGCTTGTTTTAGCAAATAGGTCAAAGAAAACATGCTTTTTCAGTTCATTTAGAAAAACGCTCTCTTCCTGAACGCATGGAAAATGTCTTTGAGACATGCACCCCCCTCGTCTCACATCATTTGAAGATTCTCACAGTCATTTCAGAGTTGCACATAGTTCAAAGTTTGTTCTTGCTCAGTTATTATACCCTTGTGGAAATGTAGTATACTTAAGAGCATTAAAAGTATGTTCAAATCAGGTAAAGAATTGCTTTTTATAGGTTTTTGTTTGAGTAAAATGAACTTTGCTGTTTTATTCTATAAACCACAGAGAACATTTCTCCCAAATTCCAAATAGAAACATATTGTAATTTAGAGCATTTATTTGCAGAAAATGAGAAATGGCTGAAATAACAAAAAAGATTCAGAGCTTTCAGACCTCAAATAATGTTTTAAAAGTTCAAAAATCAATATTTGGTGGAATAACCCTGGTTTTTGTAACAGTTTTCATGCATCATGGCATCATGTTCTACTCCACCAGTCTTACACACTGCTTTTGGATGACTTTATGCCTTTACTCCCAGTGGAAAAATTCTTCCATTGGCAAACTTTGAGTCTTATCTTACAATCCGTACAAGGCACAACGTGATACTCATTGCTATCTTACACCACCCAACAGATTATTTTCACGCTGATGTGCGTGGTGGTCTGGAAATGAGGTTTGTTCTGGTTAAATTTCTGGCGTATTGCTATCTTGGCAACAGAAAACACAGATGCACCACTGACTGAAAAGCCTAGACAGCAGTCAAAAGTCATTGCACACACCCAACATCAACAATGCTGTTCTCGTAAATGAGTTACGCACCTTCACAGTGTGAACATGCAGGTCAGCTTCCTCTGCTGAGAAGCACAGAAGCGCTGCGTCATTAAAATAGCAATCTTCCAAAGTCAGAGCGCACCTGTCTTGTCTTAAAGGTAATGGCCAGTGAAATGCTGATTGGTTTATTTCACATTACGTCCAAAACACACCCACGATTGATTAAGATAATTAGTACATGCCTTTTGCTCGTTTCGTGCCGCACAATACTTACTTTTCCCGTCGTTACGATAGCAAAGACACACTGTGACGTGCTCTAAATCAAACTGCACCATGTGCAGTTAATATCTTGCCTTTAGATAAAAAATAGGGCCGTATAGGGCCTGATCAACCTGTATAAACTATACATCTGGAATATCTGTGATATACATGTTGCAGTGAGGCAGCCGGCAGCCACCATGTGTGTTCAGCAGAACTGAAACAAATAGGATTTGGTTCTGCAAAATAAATATGTCTTTATACGGCACATGGATTAAGTTTTTATGATGTTTTGGTAGAAAGCCATCAGTGATGTCTTCATAAGACATTGTTCTCCTAAACTGAGTGACACTAAACTAAATCCTCAGAGGCCCTGAGCAATGCTTACACTGCTCTCAGAGAAAAGCAGCTCTGAAAACTGTGGTTTAGCGTCACGTTGTGCTGTAGAACACAGTGTTAGGGCTTGGCTAGCGTGCAGAAATAGGTCAAAGAATACGAGCTGTAAATTACAGGAGGCGAGGCTCGGTATGCAGACTGGGAGTAACCACACTTTACCATCCAAGCTGATTACTTTAATTTAAAACATGGATTAAGAACCAAGAGAATTCCGGACTGAATGGGAAACGCTTCCACTAAAATTTCTCACCAGGGATTTTTGTGCTGGGGAACTTCATATTCATAACATTTTAAGAGTTGAGAAATCAATATTTGGTGGAATAATCCTGTTTTTTAATCACAGTTTTCATGCATCTTGGCATCACGTTCTCCTCCACCAGTCTTACACACTGCTTTTGGATAACTTTATGCTGCTTTACTCCTGGTGCAAAAATATAAGCAGTTCAGTTTGGTGGTTTGATGGTTTGTGATCATCCATCTTCTTCTTGATTATATTCTAGAGGTTTTTAATTTGGTGAAATCAAAGAAATTCATGATTTTTACGTGGATTTTTACTTTCTGGACCTGGACTACTCACCTTTGTTTACATAGGTTTACATCGGATCTCCGGTGGATTTGGTGTTTTACTGAGACCCTAAGACTAGGTCAGTGTCTGAACTGCACTTAGCAGGGCATTATTACACATGTTGTACATTGACATTGCAAAGACTGTTATTAGTAAGAATGTAAGAATGTCTTTATTTTAAAACGTTTCTAACCGTTGCTCGTCTCACTGAGTTGCAGTGCTGTTAGCCAATCAGAGGCGATTAGTTTGCATGTATGAATATTCATAAGCAAGAGCCGAAATCCTATCGTTTCTCCGTGCCCACTCCTCCACTGGACTAAAGCAGTGTTATACCGGATCACCGGAGCCCCCCCCCCCTCCCCCCCTTTTTTTTTTTTTTTACAAAAGCCAGCTCACATGGCATTCGTTCATACTAGAAACAACAACTAGACATTTTAAAATGAATAAAAAAAATTATAGAATGAAACTTTTAATAAAATTGCTCTTAAATTCACTTTGCATGCATACATACATGTGGTATGTTTAAAATGTTTTTTTAAAAAGATATTTAAAAAAAAATTGTTCGTATTCTATAAAAGTGAGTTGCAACTTCATGACCTTGAGAAAAAATGGGTCCAGGGCTGAGACCAGTTGAGAACCCCCATGTTTAGAGCACAGTGGTTTCTTATAAATTACCTTTGACCATGACCATGCACCTATAACAATTAAATTTGTCAGTTTGGAAGAAATACTCTGTGCATACCTGAAAGGGTTAAATCAGAGGGAATCAGATTTGCTCGGTTAAGGTCAGACGATACAGTTAAAAGAGTCTGAGCAGAAGTCTTGTGTCTCGTTGTCTCCATAGTGACAAAACATCTTGGTGCCGGAGGAATACTGTTATTAGAGCAGCGGGATTACACATTGCCCTCTTTGTTATTATCAGTGCTAATGATGCTAATTACCAATCGCCACCCTGGTGAACACTGATACATTATTCATTAGATGTTTGTCCCCCGAGCTCATCACAGAGCGTTAGATACCCAACTGTATTCTTATCTAGGCATAGTTTCAGGCGCCTAAAACAGCAAGAACAGTCAGGTTATGTACAGTATTATAATAAAGAAATATACAAAAAGATAAGCAATGTTCTGTATGGCAATATAGGTCATTTAAAAGTGTTGCAAAATCAGAATCAGAATCAGTAAAGAATCTTATTAATTGGAATTTCAATGTTGATAGCCTTGCTTGTGTCATTCCAAATTATTTACAAATAGAAACTCTCAATCATTTTTTTTATTTAAATGTTACAGGTCTAAAGAGGTGTGGAATAAAATAAAACATTTAAAAATATATATATATATATATTTTGAATTGTTTGAAAGTGCAAACTACGGAAGTATGGAAACATAAAAATGTTTCATGTTTGATGATAAAAATCACTTTCCTAAATCAATATTTTACTGAATACAAACTGAACATTTCATGAAGTCTTCTCACAATGTTTCTGTCAGCAACTGCTGTTTTTCACTTAGTACACCAGTGATGACTTTCTTCTTCTGGACAATCCTAATAGTTGTACTGGCTAAGAACAATACATGTGCAATGGCACTGACTGATTGGTTAATCCTCTAACTATAAATGCTCAGTCTTTAAAAGAAAAAAAAACAAATCTGAAACTGAATGTAGACATTTAATGCTAATTATTGTTCGAATTATTAATGTATCAGGACATACCTGGGCAACAAAACACACCTTACGCTGACATGTTCCAATACTTTTGCTTGTAAGAAAAATGGGTGGTTTCTTTTGAACTGTGTATCAGATCCAGGTGTAAATAAGTAAAAATAAAAAAATAAAAGCAACAGCAGCCAGCTAAAGTAAGAAGCACAGAAGAGAAGCAGAGACGAGGAAATTAGCAAAGTGGCTAAAAAGCAGCTGAAGAAGGCAACACCAGTATGAGAAATGACAGGTCAGGCTGTTTTACCCACAACAGAAATGGGCTAAAGTGGCACTGAGGTGCCAGTGGGGGCCCGTGCTTATCTGGCAGTTCCCAGAAGCAGCTAACGCTATCCTGACCCTGTACTTCACAGAGACGCTCAGAATGTTTCAGCAGGCCTGCAGGAGACAGGGAAAGGCTGCAGGGAATTCGGGACAGAAGTGAGAGACCTGCTGCAATGCTGGAGAGGATTTAAGGAAAACGTCAGTGTAGACAACTGTGTAGAGTTTAGATTCCGGGTCTGAGAATCACATTTCTTGGGTACTGTTGCGTCGGGCTCAAAAAAAAAAAAAAAAAAAAAAACACTTAAAAATGATGATTTTTTTATTTATTTTACCAAATTGAAAAACTCTGGAATATAATCAAGAGGAAGATGGATGATCACAAGCCATTTTTGCACCAGGAGTAAAGCAGCATAAAGTTATCCAAAAGCAGTGTGTAAGACTGGTGGAGGAGAACATGATGCCAAGATGCATGATTACAAACTGTGATTAAAAACCAGGGTTATTCCACCAAACTCTTAAAACTCTTTATGAATATGAACTTGTTTTCTTTCTGCATTATTTGAAGTCTAAAAGCTCTGCATCCTTTTTTTTTTTTATTTCAGCCATTTTTAATTTTCTGCAAATAAATGCTCTAAATGACTATATATATTTTTTTAAATGTGGAATTTGGTTGAAATGTTGTCCGTAGTTTATAGAATAAAACAACAGTGTTTATTTTATTCAAACATAAACCTATAAAAAGCAAAATCAGAGAAACTGATTATTTTTTCTCTTCTTATTTTTTTTCAGAGCTGTATATACATATGCAATTTTATTACAAGTTAGCTACATTAGCATTGTAGCTCTTAAACAAAACTAAAGAACCAAATGTAGTCTAACTACTTTAGCTTTGCTTTCGAAATCTAGTAGAATCAAATCAAGCTACTGGGTGGCATTTATTTTAGGGTACAATAGCGGATAACACCACTACCTGCCTGTGAGCTACCACTTTATGTGCAACACTAGGGTTCAATTCCCGACCTGGGTGACTGGATGCTGCGCTACACCATAAAGAGTCCTTTTGCAAAACTCCTTACACTACATTAGCCACCTGTGTGATATGAATTACCTTTTAAATGGCTCTGCAAAAGAGCATCAGCTAAATGCTATAAAAGTAAAGATAATTATAAACTACTTTACAGCAAATTAAAGCATTTTATTCAAACTAACTGCCCTCATCTCGGCCTGTTGTGGGTTAATACAGCAAAAAGGGGGGATCGTGTGCATGTGAGTATCAGTAAGGGGGTGAGGTGGGGGTGTCAGTATTGGAGGTTAGACAGGGATTAGCAGAAAAAAAGACTTTAGTGCTGACTCATGAATCATAAACACATAAAGCTTCATCCTTCCCGTATCCATCTCCACCGTGTGGATAGCTTCCCTAAGACCAGCATGACCTCGCTCTGTCAGCGGCCTCATCCACACCATCTCACTTCTAATCTCTCAGCTGTCACAGTTGTTGCAGTGTTACAGTATCGTCGCGGCACGTGAGGAACATCAGCAGATCATCACCCGTGGCAAATGCGTGTGGAGTAATGCTACTAATTGAAGATGTGTTTAAGGGTCCAAATGTTTGTGGGCACATCTTTTAATGAGTGCATTCATCTACTGTACATTACAGTTTTTAAATTCATTTTAAAATGTCTAGTTTTGTTTCTATTATGAAAAAATGCCATGTAAGCTGTTTTTTTGTGAACGTGGTGTTTCTATTTAGCCCTGCTTTAGATCACTGAATTAGAGGGGTATCATCGAGCATATGTTCAAATACTTTTGTACTATGTACATTTGTGTATATTTGATATTTGAGTATGTGAGGTATTTAATATAGATCTATTTTAGATGTGATGTGAACAGCTGGGATTCCTGGGGAAATCCTTGGAGTATGACTATAATGGCAATAATCTGCACTGCACTGACAACTGGTACACATTTTTTTTTATCACGAGCCTCTGACAAACCATTCATTTTATATATATGTCAGATATATGTTAGATAGATGTTAGATAGATGTCAGATATATGTTAGATAGATGTAAGATATATGTTAGATAGATGTTAGATAGATGTTAGATATATGTTAGATAGATGTAAGATAGATGTAAGATATATGTTAGATAGATGTTAGATATATGTTAGATATATGTTAGATAGATGTTAGATATATGTTAGATAGATGTTAGATGTTAGTTAGATGTTAGATATATGTTAGATGTTAGTTAGATGTTAGATATATGTTAGATATGTTAGATAGATGTTAGATATATGTTAGATATGTTAGATAGATGTTAGATATATGTTAGATAGATGTTAGATATATGTTAGATATGTTAGATATATGTTAGATATATGTTAGATATGTTAGATATATGTTAGATGTTAGTTAGATGTTAGATATATGTTAGATATGTTAGATGTTAGATATATGTTAGATAGATGTTAGATATATGTTAGACAGATGTTAGATATATGTTAGATATATGTTAGATAGATGTTAGATATATGTTAGATAGATGTTAGATAGATGTTAGATATATGTTAGATAGATGTTAGATAGATGTTATATATATATATGTAAGATAGATGTTATATAGATGTTAGATAGATGTTAGATATATGTTAGATATGTTAGATATATGTTAGATATATGTTAGATAGACGTTAGATATATATTAGATATATGTTAGATAGATGTTAGATATATGTTAGCTAGATGTAAGATATATGTTAGATAGACGTTAGATATATATTAGATATATGTTAGATAGATGTTAGATATATGTTAGCTAGATGTAAGATAGATGTTAGATAGATGTTAGATAGATGTTAGATATATGTTGGATGGATGTTAGATAGATGTTAGATAGATGTTAGATATATGTTGGATGGATGTTAGATAGATGTTAGATATATGTTAGATAGATTTTAGATATATGTTAGATATATGTTAGATAAATATATGTTAGATATATGTTAGATAAATATATGTTAGATATATGTTAGATAAATATGTGTTAGATATATGTTAGATAAATATATGTTAGATTGTCCAACCTAAGTTTTTTAGGTTTTTCCCAGGCCGGGATAAAGTTTTTTACATTCTATAACAGATTCTTCTTTTCAACTGCTTGACTATCTGCAGTTTGAAGAGCCAGACCAACAGTAATAATGGAAATGGTATTTCAGGAATCCAGGAAATGGAGGGATGCTGTTCTAATATCCTTGTTTTTAATTACAGGAAGGTAAAATAACTTATCGTGTTAAAAGAATTATGCAATTCATGTGTATTCCTCCAAAACCCTTCCTATTGATGCTCCTCAGGGAATGAATAGCCAGGTTTGGGCCTCTGCTAATTTACTTCTACCTTTTTATAGTTTGTCGATTTTTTACCATTAAATAAGTTAAATAAGGTGGTTCCAATAAGGTGGAACCAATGTTAACCCTAATTAATAATCTTAAAAGTCTTATTTCATCGTTTTTTCATTCATTTTAAAATGTCTAGTTGTGGTCTCTAGTATGAATGATTGCCATGTGAGCCATTTTTTTGTGGGGAAAAAAATGCTCCTGTGTTTCTATTTAGCCCTGCTTTAGTTCACTGAATTAGAGGTCTCTGAAGAAAGACAGAATTTCAGCTCTTGCTCATGAATATTCATACATGCCAACATATCGCCTCTGATTGGGTAACAGCACTGCAACACATTTAATTATAAAACATACTAACAGTTATAATATTAAATAAAATAAAACTGCTGTTTTTAAATAAAGCTGATATTCTGACCAAGTTCAGCAAACATTTCAATATATATTTTACGATTTGTAAAATCATTCATGTTATCATTATGACAGGCAGACCTAAATCTAATATAAATAAAATCAAATAGAATAAATATAGCATTTTGAAACAAAGTTGAAATACAGATTGAGGGTTATTCCTTTTATTGTATGATAAGTCGATAATGTAATTATTGTGACAGGTCTATTTAAAACAATAAATATTGTTGAAATATACTGAAGAGTATTTGTAATTTGTTTTGTCTTTCAGTTGTTGATGACATTAATAAAACACTAATAGAACTACTAGGCTTCTTCAGTATACAAAATATAACACTGAATCATAACACAGGTTATAAATGACGATGGTCCGAACCTTGGCCTGACGAAATGTTCTCTAACTGGATACCCCTGTTCTATACTGTATATCCACACTGCTCAAACAAACCCTTCGTTGCACCTTTCTGGCTCCCTGGGAAGATCTTGCTGTCAGGCTGCTGTGACTGTATTCCTGATCTCATTAACCTTTTGGGGTAAACACTTGCTTTGTTGGTTTTGAGGAACACTTTAGGGTCCTCACCCCACTTTACAGAGTGTCTCTAATTAATGTTTGATGGATGTACATGACAGGAGAAGAAAAAGTGACTTGAAAAGAAGTCCAAAGTATTCTCTGATCAGCTCCTCCCAAACACATAGAACATACTGCACCAGACTGTTAAAACAAAGAGAGAGAGAGAGACAGAGAGAGAGCAAGAGACAGACAGATAGGCTACATTTATCACATTACCAGACTGAAGTGACTCAAAACTGATTTTTTGCTCAATGTGTGAACGTACCAAATCATTTTTTTAAAAAACAGATCTGAGTCACTTTCATACGTGGTCCTAAACCGGATACATATCCAATCCATGGACATGCGACATACAATAAATGTGAATGATCAAATTTATGCGTCGGAAAACATGCGTCTTTTTTATGCTTTTATGCATTAGCATTAGCGCTACGTTATGCGCTTCTCTCTCGTTCCCACACTGTATCTCTTGGTGCAGCTGTTCAGCTATAGCTGCAAAAAAAACAGCAAAAGCAAACCACCTGGCGTTTTTTCACCTCCTTGACCTGAACATGAACTTCAGACCAGCTGTTTGCTGTTTCTCCACTCCAGCAAAAGATGCTCCACATATGAGCTGCTAACTCATCCATTTCCCTTTATAAAGCTACGAGTCTCTCGTCTCTCTAATATGAGGGTTTTTGTTGGGGGTGAAGAAGGAGACGTTTATACAGGTATCAATGTGAGCATGTGAGACGGCGTTTCAGGGACAGATTCGTTCACATTACACACAGATACAGATCACTTACATTTACAGTGAATGTGAACAGTCAAGATAGTGAAATCTTATCTGAGCAAAAAATCATAATTGAGCAATGTGGCTTGTAATGTTGTAATGTTTCTGAATCAGTTTCTCTAATTTTGATATTTATAGGTTTATGTTTGAGTAAAATGAACATTGTTGTTTTATTCTATAAACTACAGGCAACATTTCTCCCAAATTCCACATAAAAATATTGTCATTTAGAGCATTTATTTGCAGAAAATGAGAAATGTCTGAAATAACAAAAAAGATGCAGAGCTTTCGGACCTCAAATAATGCAAAGAAAACAAGTTCATATTCATAAAGTTTCATAAAGTTCAGAAATCAATATTCGGTGGAATAACCCTGTTTTTTTAAATCACAGTTTTAATGCATCTTGGCATCATGTTCTCCTCCACCAGTCTTACACACTGCTTTTGGATAATGTTATGCCTTTACTCCTGCTGCCAAAATTCAAGCAGTTTAGCTTGAATGCTTTGAAGGCTTGTGGTCATCCATAATCCTCTTGATTATATTATCAAAAAATCACAGAAATTCATAATGTTTAAGTGATCTCTTAGCTGCAGACAGAGAGAGGGATTGCAGCAGGAGACAGAAAGAAAGATAGAGAGAAAGGTGGGGTGGGTGGAAGGCTCTTCTGTTCTGGTGAGTGAAGAAAAGGAGGCTGGGGCCTACCTGCAGTTCTGCTCGTCCCCGTGCTGCTGACATGTTGAGCAGGAAAAGTCAGGCTTCCTCCGTCCTTTTCTTCTTCAAACCTTTTTGGTCCTGTCTGAGGAGGATTCGCAGGGAAGTGAGCGAGAGTCTCTCAGAAAGAAATAGCAGGAAAGATTGACGCCTTTGAATAAATTCGAGGCACCAGCGAAAGCCAGCAGGCGGACAGACAAACGTGCTATTCATTTTTTTTTTCTTTCAGCAGGCCTCGCTCATGAGAGTGCACTAGACTGGGTAGGCCAAAAACAAGCACTCTTCTTCCAAATATGAAACCCAGTCAAACAAACCCAGTGTAGTCTTTTGAGGGACTTTGCGGAGGATAATAGTGACATTCTGGAGCCACGGCTCCAGCCAGTATAATTAGTCTTCAGTGTACCATCTTATCAAAGGCCATATTCAGTGGCTATCCTCATACCACGTCCTCAAATGGAACACGCTCGTTTTTTTATGCTAACATAGTTGTCGTATTAACGTTTGGGCTATTTCTGCATAATTGAGTCAACAGTGACGAATACGGTGGGCAAGCTGCACTCTAAGCACATAGAGGCAGATGATGAATTCTTCTCGGATGAGTAACCTCAGGAGAAAAAATGCATTTAATCGTCTAAAGATAATCCGGCAGGGTTTATGAATTCATGGCATGTGTGGTGGACAGGAGGTGGCTGTTTTGAGAAAAGTCCACCTGTAACAGTGTACGCAGTGATGTTTAACAGGGAGCGGAGTAACTCGATAAAAGCGGCAGGCCCCGCTGACGCCAGAGCTCCAGAAGTTTCTGTGGCATTTGGAAGTTTGGGCTGCTTGGATGGTAAACACGCCCCATGTGACCAATTATGAGCATTGCCTAAGATGACAATATCTACACTGTTTTACGAAACTGAGGGAAACTGATCTGTTTAAAGGCAATGAATATTTATGAGGATGTTATTCATTTGCGAAGGTGGGGCCCACTGAGGAGTGTAGTGTTTCCCACCTGATTCAACTCACTCAGTAATTACCACGCTTTAGGTGTGCAGGAGCGAAATGTGCATGCCACTGTTTGTGTGTTTCTTTGGTCAACTGTGCTGTGCCGCCATCTTGTCAGTGTGCCTCTGAAAAATATAAGTTTGAAAAATTTCACCCTAGCGCACTTGGAAAAGAGAGAGGTATGGCCAATTCGTAGGAACAAGGGGTGAAATAGGATTCCAGATAAAAATATAAATATGTAGAGCATCCAGAACTCAAATAATGCAAATAAAACTAGTTCATATTCATAAAGTTTTAAGAGTTCAGAAATCAATATTTGGTGGGATAACATTGGTTTTAATCACAGTTTTCATGCATCTTGGCATCATGTTCTCCTCCACCAGTCTTACACACTGCTTTTGGATAACTTTATGCTGCTTTACTCCTGGTGCAAAAATTCAAGCAGTTCAGCTTGCTGGTTTGATGGCTTGTGATCATCCATCTTAATCTTGATTATATTCCAGAGGTTTTAAATTAGGTAAAATCAAAGAAACTCATAATTTCTAAGTGGTCTACATATATATATGGTGAAAACTGCATAGAAATAGTTTTATCTCAGTCCAGAGAAGAATTTGTTTCTAGACTGTTCACCAAGAACCCCCACCACTTTGAGTTTTGTCTACTATTAGACATATTAGAGGTACATATTTATTAAATCACTTATTTTACATGATATGTTTTAATTTAATGAACATTACATTGTAGAAGTCTATTTTCACTTTGACATTAAATCATTTGGGGGTAAATTCTTGTGAAAAATGTTTTTTTTTAAAGGAATAAAAGAGTGAAAACTTTGTAAGGCAAAATTGTTCTCAGTGCAGACATACCCAGTTCTATCCACACAGGATGTTAGCAGTGCTGGGAAGGTTAAGGCTAGTATGTGCTTCCTCTGAATCACGTGGAGTCCCCCCACATGTTTTTAAACTGTCATTAACACAATCTCACTGGACAGCAGATCTCTGAGGGATGAGAACTGGGGGGAGAAGGAGGCTCATCCGGCTTCATACCCAGATAGAGAATGAGGTCTGTCTTGGACCTAAGGGTTTTAATTAAAATTGAACATTTCAAAAGGCAATCAATTTGGCCTTTAAAAACAAACAGGTTACTTAAATAATCTCTAAAAAAAAAAATTCCCAGGTGAAAAACACATGAATTTCTGCCATTGTACACTGCAAAAAATCCAATTGGAAGAAACTAGTAAATTTTAATTGTCAGAACCTAAGATAAGCAAAAAAATCTGCCAATGAGGTTAGCAAATTGTTCTTAGTAAAATTTTGTAAATAAGCTAGAATCAAAAAGTCTCAAAACTTGTGAAGTAAGACTTAAATCAAACAAAACAAATCTCTTATTTTGTGCCTTAAAATTTGTACACAAGAACCAGAAACACTTGACTTGACTCGACTTTTTATGCTTATTTTGAATTCGAAATCTTACGCTTACAAAATGTTTAGTAAGAAAAAACTACTTATCAGAGAAAAAATACAATTTATTTCCTTAAAATTAGATAATTTGACTTGCTAGAATTTATTTTTTTTGCAGTGTAAACTGAGGCTAGAGAAGGGCATAACAACATGACTTTAGTTGTTTATTAAACAGAATATGTGTAATAAATGTTTTTTGTTACACTCACTAATTTTAAACATAACTACATTGTACAGGATGCACCACACATCGACATTACAACCAACCCTGGTCACATGGCACAGCATATGACACTTCCAGGAAGTAGATCACCTGAGTATTAGCCACATGGTTTAGCCCTATAAAAGGGGATCATTTGCTTTCAGTCAGTGCTGAGTTTTGACGATTTATCGTCATACAACACGCTTTTCCACTTCCTGTGTTACTCTTTCTCATTTTGACCTAGCTTTGTATTACCAACCCTTGATTTTTTTTTGCCCTGCTGTGTTTTGACCTCTGGACTATTTATCAGCCCTGGGATGTTATTTCCATGTTGCTGCTGTTTACCGGTATTGACCTTGTTTTGTATTTCTGACTGTCTCTTATGCTTTATAGCCCTGCTTTTAAGAAGCACCTATAGCATTTGACATTGTGAAACTGATATCCGCACAATAAACCTGCTTGTTTACATGAAAAAGCTTAGCACTCTATTCAACTACAACCCTGCCGATCACACACTAAAACTCCCAGATGAAAATAATCCTCATGTAGTAATTATATGCTTTTAAGGGAAGCCTCTGATACAAAGGATCAAACGCCACAGATTTTCCGAGGTGAAGGCCGGGAACTGAGAGGCCCTTAAATGAGCTTAAAGGGTGTAGTCTAACAGAGGGGCCATTCAGTGGCAGCGTCCCCATGCAGGTATTTAAAACAAACCACTGTTTGTGCAGGTTGGGAGATTCACTGGAAACCAGAAACCGCAGTTTTAGCAGAAAGCCAGAAAGGTTCAGGCTGTCCTGCAGGTTGAAAATACCCCGGGTACACAGTTTAAGAGGAATAAATATGTACTTAGGACAGGGGTGTCCAAACTTTTCTTGTTGGGGGCCAGAAGGAGAAATATATGTGCAGTCACGAGCCACAGACTCTATAATAAAACAAAAATAATTAAATATACTACTTATAATACATTTTTTGAGTTACTCTCATTTATCTATCTTTGACAGTGTTGTGTAAACTAAGATTTTTCAAACTGAAATAATGTTTCCCTAAAAGCTCAGGAACATTAATGTAGGCAGGGTTGCCAGATCCAACAAAAATATCCAGCCCAAAGTCAGTCTAAAACTAGCCCAAAATATATGTCTGTCACTTGTTTGAAGCAAATGGCAAACTAGCTATAACTGTACGACTTAGTATTTATTTATCATCAATGTTGCTATTCATATATATTATCTTAAAGTCATTAATAATATTGTAACATTAGTGTTTTATTAGTTTTTTTATAACAGTTTTTTATCCCAGTCAAAAAAAAATTATAGTAACATAATTAGCAATTTATTAGACTTACATATGAGATTACCACATTTAAAGAGCACCATGATAACAAGACAACAAAAAAATAAAAATAATAATAAAGTGAGTTAAGATAACATATAATAACAGTTTCAATGGAACACAAAAAAACATTCCTGGTGCTCTTGTCGGCATCACTATCAAACACTTTGACATCATACATCATTCAACAAATATTTTTTTTAATAAATCCTCTTCCATAAAACTCCTTCCAAAAAAGACTTGGTTTCTTTTTAACTGCAAATGTAATTTTTTCCATGGCCATACACTGTTTCTCTCCTCTTTAAACATTTTCTCTGCATCTTATCTTCTGGTGATTTCATTGTGATTTTTCTTTTTTTTTTTACGAACTGCAGCCACGGTAATTTTTAAAAGTATCCCAAAAAATCGCACCCTGCCACCCCAGAATTTTCACCCGCCACTGGATTTTCAAACAAACCCAAGCCGGAAAAAACGCAAACCTGGCAACTCTGAATGTAGGCATAATGAAGGCAGGAAAGGGAATGAGAAGCATTTTAGAATACCTCGGGACCACTCCAAAAAAGCCGTAATTTGGACAGGTCTAAAGGAGAAAAAGAGGAGACGTTTTATAAAGATATGTACGTATCTTTGGAGAAACACTGGATGCACACTGGAATCACCTGAGAGCACCAGTCTTTAGCATGGCTGCCTGGAGCATGTCACTTGCCAGCCTTGCTGGAAAAGTCCATGTGTTTTCAGTGTGACAGCCTGTGCTAGTCACTCATTCAGTGCATCCCTACTCTTTATAAAGAGCCTTTATCTGCTGCCTCAGTGATTGACAGGCCAAAAGCTCAGTACCACAACAACTGCACAGATAGCTCATTTTAGCTCAGCTTATTTTAGCTATCTGTAGCGCACCGTTTAATTGCGTATCACACAGCTGGATTTGGGGCGTGTCGGTGTGTCTTTGTATTGTGAGGGCCCAAAAAAAATATGCTTTACACATCTCAAAACGGGCAAAACGCATGTACTAATTCTCTTAATTAATCATGGGTGTGGTTAATTTTGGATGTAACGTGAAGTAAACCAATCAGTGTGTAATTTGCTCATCAGTGCTTTTAAGAGCAAGGTGAGCTCTGACTGTGGCACGTTCGTATCTTAACAGGGCGGTGCTTTTGCACAGCTCAGCACACAATACTGACCTGTGCATTAACGGTTCACGCTTATTTAAGGGAACAGCAATGTTATTTTATTCTTTATTCTGTTTATTGTTGAGGTAAAAGTCGGGTTTCCGCTCTGAAGTTGGCGCACCTAAAGGAATGGACTCTGATGATTGACTGTTTTCAGGGTTTTAATCAGTCAGTGGAGCACCTGTGTTTTCTGCCGATGAAATAGAAAAAGATACATGAAACATAACAGAAATGTAACCGAACACACCTCAGTTCTTGGCGTGAAAAAAGACAGTTGGCAGGGGGTAAGGCACCAAAGAGCATCGCAACGCACCTTGCACAATGTGTACGATAGGGCCCTTATTATCAGATATGAGTGTCCTTGGAGACATTAATTTAACAGCTAAATTATTACATAATTACCATTAACATCATTAATTTCAGTTTTCTTAAAGTTATAGAATATAGTATTGATACTGTTATCTATTGTGTGCTTGAAAGCTCGTAAACCCTTTAGAATTTTCTATGTTTTTGCATTAATATGACCTAAAACATCCTACTTTTCACTAAAAGTAGATAACGAGAACCTAGTTAAACAAACGTATAAATTATTATACTTGGTCATTTATTCATTGAGGAAAATGATTCATTATTATATATGAGTGGCACAGTATGTAACTATGCGACCTGAGTAGGGGCTCTGTTTTGGATGGATGGATGGATAGTACAAAAGTATTGGGACATATGCTTAATCACTGTCTCTATTACAGTCGGGAATATTAAAAAGGAGTTTATACTGCAAAATTGCTGAATACATTTACAAGAGGGGTTGTGTACAGATGAATGGATGGATAGATCAATTTTTAATTGCTAATTGCTTATTTATTCATTCATTTTTACTGTGTTTAATATCGTTTTTAATCATTTTCTGAAAATATACACATTCCACTATTTACAGTCACATGCCTCCTCATACCCTCTTCCTGCTGCGAATTCCTTCCTGCTCTGTACACAAACATGCGCATACTGCCACGATGCATATGTGACGTACTTGACATACTTTTAATTTGAGCAGAGCAAGCTGTGGTCAGTGACACATAAGCATGTGTGAGAGAGTCTGGAGCTGTAAAATGAACAGTGAATACCAAAGTGTCTACAAACGTCCACCACAGATCACAATAACTCCATATCCTTAGCAAAGCAGCTCTACCAACATGCAGCAGTAACATCAAGGACTAGATCTGCACGCTTAATTTTTTAATAATTAAAACTGATTTGTCTTTATATTCTCTGTTCTCTGTTCAAGTTTTCAGTGTTTTTTTTCTTTCTTAGCTTGTTATATAGAGAAGACAAGGTTACTTTTTGCGATAGAGTTACACAGTACAGAAATCACTGTTTGTAAAAACAGCTGATAAAAATGAGCAAAATCCGCTAGAGGTGCATCTCAAAAAAATAATTGAATATCATTGAAAAGTTACTTTATTTAAGCAATTTAAATCATTTTGGCTTACAGATAATGAATACCAGGAAGTCTCAGAAAATTAGAATATTACATAAGACCATTTGGCACTTTTAGCAGTGTGGGCAGTGTGCCAAGTCCTGCTGGAAAATGAAATCCGCATCTCCATAAAAGTTGTCTGTCATGTCCTGGCCTTGTCTCATGTATTTGTGTGTTTTCCCCACGTGACCTGGGCTCCTGTGTCCCCTGTCTCAGTAGTTTTCCACCACATGTCTCATTTGTAGCTCCGCCCTTCCCCAGGTGTTCCCACTTCTAGTGTGTTTCATGTTAGTATAAATAGCCCTCCTCTGTCACTTGTCCTTTGTCAGTCTTTGCACCTTCCTCTGTTGTTTTGTCGCTTCTCGTTACTCTAGTTTATTCTCCTCCTTCCCTAGTTCCTTGCTCTGTGTTTTTCTCTGTTTTTGCCTTGTATATATATATATATATATATATATATATATAGTGAGTCTATTTCCTTGTTTATTTCTAGTTTATTCCCTTGTATATATTCCCTGTTTATTTATATTCATTATCTCTAGTTGGTTTAGTTTATGTTCTCTGGTTGCTCTCATTTGTTTTGGTTATTGGTTATTTGTTTATCTTTGTTTCGTGTTACTCGTTCCTTGTTTCTTTGTTCATTTGTTATTTATTTAATAAATTATTTATTTCTTACCTGCGTTTAGGTCTGCCTCCCTGTCTTCCCTGAACCCTTCCGTGACATTGTCAGCTGAGGGAAGCATGAAGTGCTGTAAATTCTCCTGGTAGACAATGCACTGACACTGATCTTGGACTGAATTATTAAAATAAAGTAGTTTTTCGATGATATTCAATTTTTTTTAAATGCACCTGCATCTGTTGAGAGTCTTTCCCACCAACCACAATTATCCAGTCAAAAATGTCCTGTGGACAGTGTCCTGTGACCAGAGAAGAAGGACTGTGTAGCAACAGATGAACTTGTGTCTCTGACTTTACATAGTAAACAGTCTACAATACAAGGTCTACTATACAAGGTGGAGCAGCTACTGTAGGTAGTAGTGTGTAATAGAGAGGACAGTGCGTGGACACAGTGTTTAAGAACTCCAGCAGCACTGCTGAGGGTGCACGAGCACATACACCACCACCACCACCACCACCACCATGCCAATCGGTGTCATTGCAGTACAGTGAATGAACCCCCACCCAAATACTACAGTCTGTAGTACAATATATACAAAGTGCTAAAAAGATGCACAGTTCACATAGAAGAAATATGTGGTCATAATATTGTCTAAGACTCAACTGTACATAAAATAAATATAAATAAAATACAGGCATAACTAGACACATATGTGACATATGTGATACTAGCTGCTAGCTATGTATGTTAGCCTCAAAGCGCCAAGACCACTTTAGACACCAAACATGCTTGGCTTCTTTTCACACAGCTATTGCTGTAAGCATATTGCTTGAGTGCTGCCATTATTACTAACACAGAACGAATGCCCATAGAGGGAAGTAGACTGAATGGGGTTGGATTGCATAAATTGCATTAGAGATGGACAGTCTGGTCTTGAAAGGTCAATTACAGTACAGAGAATCAGAGGAATTAGAAGTGGTCTCCCACTATACAATCAACAAAGTGCTTTATTTATAGCCGGCTCTTTCCAGTTCTTCCATGCGTAAAAACAATAACCTCCAGTGGGCTCCTATAGGACATGTGATCTCCAACACAGAACAACACGTAGCCTGTTCATGTTCATGCAGACTGTACACATGCACACACTGTGAGGAAGAACAAAAACCCAGACATCTGCCCAAATGTCTGTCCTCACCTGAAGAATGCTTTGAAGCGGACATCACGAAGATTGCACCATCTCACTGTGATGTGGTGAATACCCTTAGAAAACAAGACCTTGTTCATAAAGAGAGGTTAATACATATTTGGACACTGACACAAGAGGTGATGGAAATGTTAACCTTGAGCTTTAACTGAAGTGGTTTAACAGAAATATTGGATGTAATAATACATTAAAGAAAAATTAAATATCATTGGAAAGTTCAAAATGTGAAACTCATACATTATATAGATGTATTACCTACAAAGTGATCTATTTTAAGCGTTTATTTCTTTTGTTGTTGATGATTATGGCTTACAACCAATGAAAACCCAAGTATCAGTGTCTCAGAAAATTAGAATACCATATAAGACCAATTGGTACTTTTGGAAGTGTGAAAATGAAATCCACGTCTCCATAAAATAGCTGCACAACAGACAGACTCAGAAGGTCCTTCATCCCAAGAGCATCAGACTCTTTATTAACTCATCTATCTATCTATCTATCTATCTATCTATCTATCTATCTATCTATCTATCTATCTATCTATCTATCTATCTATCTATCTATCTATCTATCTATCTATCTATCTATCTATCTATCTATCTATCTATCTATCTATCTATCTAGTTGTCAGCAGAGGGAAGCTTGAAGTGCTGTAAGATTTTGCATTTCAGTTGGAAATCAAAGGACCAGAGTCACACAGTCCAAGCTGCTTGAGGTCTAGTGTGAAGTTTCCACCAATCAGTGATGGTTTGGAGAGACATGTCATCTGCTGGTGTTGATCCACTGTGTTTTATTATCAAGTCTAAAGTCAGTGCAGTTTTGTTTTCCCACAAAATCTTACAGCACTTCATGCTTCCTGCTGCTGACAACTTTTATGGAGATGCAGATTTCATTTTCCAGCAGGACTTCATCAATGTCATCATCTGCCATTGGTTTTGCAGTATTTGGTTGATACTGAGCAGACTGACATCTGGATGCACTAACTAATGCATTCAGTTGTCTTTGATTGGCTAAATACTTTTTATATTTTAATCAGTTGTGCTCCACCATAACTATGTATCATAATTTCTCCAATACGTTTGACCAAGAACACCACTGGTAACTGGTATATATAATGTAAACAAAATTCATAGAATATTTTTTTTACAGGAACATATTTTTAGCTTTAGTCAGTCCACCTACGAAATGTTACATAACGTGTTACGTTCTTTTTTAAAGCCTTTAAAAGCCTTGCAAAAACGGAAACTGGTCATGCAGGCTACATTTCTTTGTGTACATGCATGTAGCCTGTGGCATGTGTCGCTTTGCATGCTCAGGGTGGAAGATATGCTGAGCTACAGATAACAGCACAAACTCATTTGGATTAGTC
The DNA here is from genome assembly GCF_023375975.1 of Astyanax mexicanus. Classification (NCBI taxonomy): domain Eukaryota; kingdom Metazoa; phylum Chordata; class Actinopteri; order Characiformes; family Acestrorhamphidae; genus Astyanax; species Astyanax mexicanus. The sequence goes on from NC_064409.1 coordinate 5,329,759, forward strand.
CCCCTCCTCCCGGCTCTCTGCAGTTAGTTTGTGATAACTGATTTAAATGCAGTTATTTAGTTCATTAAGGAGAATGCACTTCTCGTCTACGAGTCTTAAACGAGACTTATTTGATCAGGATTTAGTAATGACAGATCTATTCTTAAGAGCTGCATCTCAGCACACCTACTCTACACTCCCTCCAGTGGTTCTAGAAAGCTACAGCTGCATGAATTTGGGCTAACTGCAGTGTTTAAGGGAGGGGGTGTGGGAGTGTAGGCCCTTTTCTCTCTCACTTTAACATGTTGTTAAAGCTGCTTTGCATACCAGCACAGCCTTTTTCAAGCGAAAACCTCTCAAAAATACAGGCTGCCCTTTATATAAGGTGATATAAGCTTTATATATGATAGGCAGGAACAGTGAATATTTTGCAAGCAATTAAAAGGTGTATAAAATACCTCAGTCCTCAGTTTTGTTTTACACCTCAAGTCATTTAAAGGGAAAGAACTTTAAATTCCTGGTTTTCTGCATTTAATCAGTTTAAATGAAAGAATTAAAGAAAGCTATTTCTCGAAATATGACAGACACTGTGATTGCTTTATTATCAACATTATGCATAACTTTATTCATTGATGTTTTTTAAGTACTCAACAAAGTACACAATTAAAAAACATGTAAGAAGTATGGAAAATGCAAATATACAGCTCTGGAAAAAAATAAGGGACCACTTAAAATTATGATTTTCTTTGTTTTCACCAAATTAAAAACCTCTGGAATATAATCAAGAGAAAGATGGATGATCACAAGCCATCAAACCACCAAACTGAACTGCTTGAATTTTTTGCACCATGAGTAAAGCAGCATAAAGTTATCCAAAAGCAGTGTGTAAGACTGGTGGAGGAGAACAGGATGCCAAGATGCATGAAAACTGTAATTAAAAAACAGGGTTATTGCACTAAATATTGATATTATGAATGTGAACTTGTTTTCTTTGCATTAATTAAGGTCTGAAAGCTCTGCATATTTTTTGTTATTTCAGCCATTTCTCATTTTCTGCAAATAAATGCTCTAATTGACTTTTTTTATTTGGAATCTGGGAGAAATGTTGTCTGTAGTTTATAGAATAAAACGACAATGTTCATTTTACTCAAACATAAACCTATAAATAGCAAAATCAGAGAAACTGATTCAGAAACTGAAGTGGTCTCCTATTTTTTCCAGACATCCAGACATTCTGAACCCAATATATCTTGTTTTATTGGGTCAACTTCAATTCACTTATTAATATACATCAATACCTTTTAAGCCTGTGACATGTTCCACTGATTAATGGTCAATCACATCATATGACATCTCATCCACTAAAACTCCATTTAAATTTTTAAATGGCCCTGTGCCTTCTTTCAACATTTTTAATACAAGGAAAAACTTGGTGACTCTAGAAAACCCTTAGAGAACCCTTGTTTCTGTAGCCTTAGAAATTGCTTAGAAAGTGCTGTGAGAGTTATGAATCATATTACCCTTAATTCCTAAGAGTGCTCCTAGCTTACAATTGCCACTGAAATCACATACGATGGTGGAATTCCCCTATAATGGCATTTGGCGGGTGCTCTTTTCCAAAGCAATTTACATTTGAATCAGGTTACACAGGTAGGTGAATGTAGCTTCGGGAGCCAATCTCTCTGATTGGTGAAAAGTGGTGAACTTGCCTAGCTGGGGAATTAAACCCTAATACTGCATAGTCTTTAAAGGAGAATTCTGGTGTAAAATGGGCTTTTGATGCAGTAAAACATGATAAAATGTACTTACCTTTGATGAATAGCACACCTCCTACAGTGTTCTGAGATCCAGGAATTTTAACAGTTTGCCTAAACACCCTTCAGACTGGGTAACACTGGGCATAATTTGCCCCGATAAATAGCTTTTTATACCGTTATCCAGCTCAAAGTAGCTCCACACCTCCTTGCTAGAATCTGGAGAGCCCTGACATTTAAAACGAGGCATTAATAACTTAAAAAGTGCACAAGAAGCTTATTAAAAAACACTGTTTACATGCAATCATGCTAGCTTCAGCTCCAAGCGCCGCCATCACTGAACTGATAATAACAGACATATATATATATATATATATATATATATATATATATATATATATATATATATATATATATATATATATATATATATATATACACTGCTCAAAAAAATAAAGGGAACACTCAAATAACACAATATAACTCCAAGTAAATCAAACTTCTGTTAAATTAAACTGTCCACTTAGGAAGCAACACTGATTGACAATCAATTTCACCTGCTGTTGTGCAAATGGAATAGACAACAGGTGGAAATTATTGGCAATTAGCAAGACACACTCAATAAAGGAGTGGTTCTGCAGGTGGGGACCACAGACCACTTCTCAGAACCTATGCTGTCTGGCTGATGTTTTGGTCAGTTTTGAATGTTGGTGGTGCTTTCACACTCGTGGTAGCATGAGACGGACTCTACAACCCACACAAGTGGCTCAGGTAGTGCAGCTCATCCAGGATGGCACATCAATGCGAGCTGTGGCAAGAAGGTTTGCTGTGTCTGTCAGCGTAGTGTCCAGAGGCTGGAGGCGCTACCAGGAGACAGGCCAGTACACCAGGAGACGTGGAGGAGGCCGTAGGAGGGCAACAACCCAGCAGCAGGACCGCTACCTCCGCCTTTGTGCAAGAAGGAACAGGAGGAGCACTGCCAGAGCCCTGCAAAATGACCTCCAGCAGGCCACAAATGTGCATGTGTCTGCACAAACGGTTAGAAACCGACTCCATGAGGATGGTATGAGGGCCCGACGTCCACAGATGGGGTTGTGCTCACAGCCCAACACCGTGCAGGACGCTTGGCATTTGCCAGAGAACACCAGGATTGGCAAATTCGCTACTGGCGCCTTGTGCTCTTCACAGATGAAAGCAGGTTCACACTGAGCACATGACAGACGTGACAGAGTCTGGAGACGCCGCGGAGAGCGGTCTGCTGCCTGCAACATCCTTCAGCATGACCGGTTTGGCAGTGGGTCAGTAATGGTGTGGGGTGGCATTTCTTTGGAGGGCCGCACAGCCCTCCATGTGCTCACCAGAGGTAGCCTGACTGCCATTAGGTACCGAGATGAGATCCTCAGACCCCTTGTAAGACCATATGCTGGTGTGGTTGGCCCTGGGTTCCTCCTAATGCAGGACACTGCTAGACCTCATGTGGCTGGAGTGTGTCAGCAGTTCCTGCAAGATGAAGGCATTGAAGCTATGGACTGGCCCGCCCGTTCCCCAGACCTGAATCCGATTGAGCACATCTGGGACATCATGTCTCGCTCCATCCACCAACGTCACGTTGCACCACAGACTGTCCAGGAGTTGGCGGATGCTTTAGTCCAGGTCTGGGAGGAGATCCCTCAGGAGACCATCCGCCACCTCATCAGGAGCATGCCCAGGCGTTGTAGGGAGGTCATACAGGCACGTGTAGGCCACACACAATACTGAGCCTCATTTTGACTTGTTTTAAGGACATTACATTAAAGTTGGATCAGCCTGTAGTGTGTTTTTTCACTTTAATTTTGTGTGTGGCTCCAAATCCAGGCCTCCATTGGTTAATAAATTTGATTTCCATTGATGATTTTTGTGTGATTTTGTTGTCAGCACATTCAACTTTGTACAGAACAAAGTATTCAATGAGAATATTTCATTCATTCAGATCTAGGATGTGTTATTTGAGTGTTCCCTTTATTTTTTTGAGCAGTATATATATATATATATATATATATATATATATGACTCCGCATAGCGTAGCAGCTGGTGCCAGGAGGCAGGCTATGCGGAATTTATGTATATATATCAGCTAGCTCAAAATCCTTCTACACATTAATTTGGGTATGTGTTAAAGTATGGAAAAATGCATATGATTTCAATTATGATCACGTTACATAAATGCTACAGAATGCTAGCACGGCAGTTACGTAAAGACATAGTCCACACTTTACATTCTCTTCGTCGATGTGTGCTGAAAACAGGAAGGCCAATTACTGCCTCGTCCAGGCGGGGAACAAAGTGTACACATACCACAGGCACATACGTCTCAAACACGTACACATTCTGAGATGCAGATCTTTGCTGAAGAGCGCAGCAAGTGAACCAGTACTTTGCAGTCTTACCGTACATAATTAACCTCTGTCCCTGTGCCACCTCCAACAGCCCCCAGGCCTGCTGAGAAGTAGCTGTGGGGCCTCTTCTGCAAACCAGAGGGGTAATATATGATCCTATAAGAACCTACACATGTGGGCCATATGAGGGACCGAGGCTGGTGCATGAGGAAATGAGAAAATGGAAACGACCAGTAATTTTAGCATGTAGAAATGGACATGTGGGGCACAGAGTGGTCCAGCGGTCTAAAGCGTTGCCACTATGATCGGGAGATTTCTGTTTTGAATCGTGGTCATACAGCTCTCCATCAGCTGCCGAAGTCCTGAAAGAGCACAATTGGCATAGCGGTGTGTAGATGCTGCTCTTTTCCTCCACATCCCTTCCAGGGTGATGTCAATCAGTGCAAGGCGTCTGTGAGCTGATGTATCGGAGCGCTGTGATGCACCTTGGCAATGATGCATCAAAAAGAGGCGGAGTCTGACTTCACATGTGTTGGAGGAAGCATGTGCTAGTCTTTACCCTCCTTATGTTGTGGCATCACTAGTGATTAGGGATATACAGCTGAGTAGAAGCTGAAAACAGAAAACTAGAGAAATTCAAATAGAGAGATTTAACTTAACCTTCTTGTTTTGACGCTCCCTTATAAGGACCCCACAGGACTGCATGTTTTATTGATCAGACACAGTAGTGCTGCTGGAGTTTTTAAACACCTCATCGTTACTGCTGGACCTAAAATCATGAACCATTAAGACTATCAACCAGAAACAGACATCCCAAGTTGCAAAAATTAATTTCAGGGAGGGACCCCTGGACATGGACCAAACCCCCAGCCCCCACCACCCCAGGACCTGGACGTGGACTACCACAAAACCCAACCATACCGCCCCTAAAATAAAAAAAATGACTGTCAGGGTGCCTGCATTTCCTTAAAAATTCTTAAAATATCTTACATTAAAATTCAAGTAATTACAGTCTTAAATTGTCTTAAATTTACTGTAAATTTGCTGTAGGTAAGACATTTTCAGACATTTAATGCCGGCGGGAAAGCACAAACTTTAGCGGTGAGTTAGCTAACGTTACTGGGAAGATAACTAAGGTTAGTAGAGAGCTAGCTAACATTAGCGGTGTGTTAGCTATGTTACCGGGGAGAGAACTATGGTTAGCAAAGAGCTAGCCAACACAGTAACATCAGTTGTGAGCTAGCTTACATGCTAAAATATTAACTTTAGCGGTGAGTTAGCTACGTTACCGGGGAGAGAACTAAAGTAAGAGGAAAGCTAGCTAACATTAGTAGCTAGCTAGCTAACATGCTAACATTTGCGGCTAGTTAGCTACGTTACCAGGGAGAGAACTAAGTAAGTGTCATAACAAAGGGGAAACAAAAGATAACAGCAAAAGATAACAGAACTTCTATCTCTGACTTTTATCCACAAGGTGGACAAATTAGGTAGGAGTGTCCAATTAGGTGGACAGTCAGCCGACACCGTGTTTAAAAACTCCAGCAGCACTGCTGTGTACCTAATATCCAGCAAAATTACAAACATTTTGACTGTACTAATACATGCAACATAATATAGTGCATAATATGAAAGCATAATGTGACTTTTTTAAACAGTGTATCACATATTAGCACGAGGTAAAGATTACACAGTGTGATTTCAAGCTTTTGCCATTTGCGTAAGCTTTGTGTGTGTATATTTATACAACCATTAACAGTGTAAAGAGGATTAAGGTAAAAGATACGCTCTGGAAGTGGGTCATTTGCAAATTCTATATTACTGTTTGATAAATGGGCTTTAACATCCTGAGTGATTTCTTCCTGCTCCATCCCATAACCTGACCTTTCATGACATTTGCATGCACTGTTCATACAGCACTTGGTGCATATAATGTAGTTGCTCACTCCGAACTTCTAAAAGTATTTAAGAAAAACAACAAATTAGAAGAATAGAGAACAAACACCAGTTTCTAACAGATGTGGGAAAAGGTTTCAGGAGAATTTTCCAGTCCAGTCCACATTACCTAAAAATAATGAGATAGCAATTTACTTAATAAGAAAAAAAAACATGCTATTTTTAATATTAAAAAAAATCCTCCTTTTGAGATACTAAGTCATTATTTTGAGATTCTTCTGAGATACCGAGACATTATTTTGAAATAAGTTGAAGCTTTGCAATCTACAGCTTTGCAATCTACTAAATACTGAGATAGCAATTAACTCAATGATAAGAAAAGAAATACAGGCTATTTTTAAAAATACTTCTGAGATACTAAGTCGTTATTTTGGGATACAAGCTCATACATTTAAGATACTAAGACATTATTTTGAGATACTTCTGAGAAACTAATATATTATTTTGAGATACTATTTAACTATATCATTATTTACACAAGCTCATACTTCTGAAATACAAAGATATTATTTTTAGATACTTCTGAGATACTAAGATATTATTTTGAGTTACTTCAGAGATACTAAGATATTATTGTGAGATACCTCTGAGATACAAAGACATTATTTTGAGATACTAAGACATTATTTTGAGATATTATCGCATTATTTTGAGTTACCTCTGAAAAACCAAGACATTATTTTGAGATACTTCTGAGACACTAAGGTATTATTTTGAGACACTATCTCACCATTTTTTTTATTTTATAATAATTTTATTTCTCTGGCTCAGCTGTGCAACCTACTGCTACCTCTAAATACTGAGATAGCAATTATGATAAGAAAATCAAGAAAATACATACTATTTTTAAAAATACTTCTGAGATATTAAGTCATTATTTTGAGATACTAAGACATTATATTGAGTTACTTGTGAAATAACAAGACATTATCTTGAGATACCCCTGAGATACTAAGACATTATTTTGAGATATTAACTCATTATTTTGAGTTACCTCTGAAATACCAAGACATTATTTTGAGTTACTTCTGAGACAATAAGGTATTATTTTGAGACACTATCTCACCATTTTTTTTATTGTATAATTATTTTATTTATCTGGCTCAGCTGTGAAACCTACTACTACCTCTAAATACTGAGATAGCAATTAACACAATGATAAGAAAATCAAGAAAATACATACTATTTAAAAAAAAATATTAAACAATATTAAGTCATTATTTTGAGATACTGTCTCAATGTGTCATTGTTTTCTTTCTCAGGCTCATCCATACAATCAACGCACTGTTATCTCAGAATAATGACTTGATGTATTGTTTATCCTCACAACTCTACCCACCTCTGCTGCGGCTGATAATCATGAATGAAGCCCCCCCCTCTTCTCACCGTGTGTTTCTTTAAGGTTTGCTACAGTGTTGCACGCGGTGTGATAGAAGTCCGCCGCTGCTGTGTGTGCGGAGGGAAAGGCGACCCCCCTCGGTGTGTTTGATAAAAGCCCGGCTGAGGCTCTTGTGGGCGGGGAGCTGGAGCAGCTCGTGTCGGCGCAGCCTCCAACGTGACACACTGGAATAAGCATCAGAAGCGATAGAGAGAGAGAGAAGGAGAGAAAGAGAGAAAGAGAGACCAGCTGCTCAACAACACAAAGCGTACGTTTGGACTCTAAACGTTATACAGTGCGGGGAAATGCTGAGATTTGATCTGCTGCTTGCTGGTTCTCGGTAGGATAGGCTCTCTGACTGTGTCCACCGTCCAGGAATTACACACAGTTTCACCGGCCAGACTGAACAGAGGAGACGAGCTGCAGTGGATGTTTGTTTTTTCGCTGCATTGTTCATGGGAAAGGCGATACGGAGAGACTGCGAGAGCGAACTTGAGAGAAACCAGCCAACCTGAAGATCTGCAGGACTGGGTTTAACAGCTGCAGCAGTATATCATTGGCCTGTGGGAATATAAGCAACATTTTCAACCCAGCATTAACAACATTAACCCAGTCGTTTGCAGAGCTGCTGTGGCAGTAGGCAGTAGCTGTAGTGCCTGTGTGTATGTGTTGAACGGCATGTCCTGCAGGAAGGATTTCTCCTAAATTAGATAGTATTAGTACCAAGTAATAATATGTATTCGGTTATTTAGCTAGCTATGACTTGTTGGTACTGTTATGGCTAGCTATCTAACCTAACTTAACCTAACCTAGCCCAACGCAGCAAGCTCACAGTCTGCAGTCTTTAGGTTAGCTTGGTTGGGTTTTTCCTTCTTCCTCACACTACAGACTACTGCTGTTGCTGTCTGTCTGTCTGACTGTGTGATTGTCTTTCGTCTTGTCTGTTTCATTGGAGGAGGATGACACCAAAGGATGGATAACACGATACGAAAGGTAAACTTGAATGTCTTGTCTTATCTTTTTCCCTATCTGACCTACCTACCTATTGGATCTTTCTATCTAACGTTATATCTCTAGCATTAGGTCTACCTACATACCTAGTTACCTGCTGGCTTGCTGTGTTGTGATTCAGCAACGTGGTGAGACAGATCCGTAGGGCTGCAACGATTCGTTGACATAATCCACAAAATCGTTTTAACTGCACTGTGCACTAAACTACACTTGAAAACGTAGCTTAGCTAATGAGGCAGGGGTTAAGTTTCCTAAGTTGTTCACTCACCCAGTTCACATACCTAATACATAGCTAGGTTACATTTGATTTAAGCTTAAAAGCTATTAAGTCTTATTAACCTAGTTCGCCATGTTAAGACATATTTAACTCTTTATCAGCCACTTTTTACACGCAATTTGCTTAAATAGCTTATTATTATTATTTGCGATATTATACATTAAGGCAGTGACTGAACAACAGGGTGAAGAGACTTACAGGTGTGCAAGCTTGGGCAGGTGAGGGGGGATTGGAGAAATCGATTAGTCGATTATAGACTAATCGAAAAAAAAAAACATAACAATTAGTGAGCAGTCCTATGGAGTGTGTTTACGGGTTGACTAGGACTGCCACTAATGATAGTAGAGTCAACTAATAAGCATTTTTTCAACTATTCGACTCTAAACATCGTTAGATTAGTCGACTAGCTACCAAAATTATCATTAGTGGCAGCTAGTAAATAAAGAGTATATGTGGTGTTTGGGGTAGCTAGTTATTAACACTTACAGGTGTGCAAGCTTGAGCGGGTGAGGGGATGGCAGAAATCGGTTAATCGATCGAAAAAAAAAAACGTCAGATTAGTCGACTAGTTACTAAAATAATCATTAGTGGGCAGTCCTAGTAAATGGTGTGTTAGTAGTAGGTTTTAAATCAGATGGAGAGAGATAAAGAGAGAGAGCAGCTGGTGGTGGCACACTGACTGTTTGGAGCTGCTGATGTGTTTTGGATGTGAACGTTGCTTTTAGAAGTTTAAACCTTCAGAAACCCTGTTTTAATCGATTTATTGAGGTTAACTTCCAAATTCTAGCAAACTCAACATTGTAAAAGCATATATAAACGATGAACACACTGGCTGTTGGAGCTGCTGTGCTGTTGTGGAGTTTAATGGGAACGTTGCTTTAATGTTAAACCTCCAGAAACATTTAGAAACCCTGTTTAAGTCGATTTATTGAGGTTATCTTCCCAATTTCTAGCAGATTCAACGTTGTAGCTGCCTATTCAACACCATATCAACACAGTGTTTGAGCTGCTACTGTGATTTGGAGTTTAATGTGAACGTTTCTTTCATTTGAAACCTTCAGAAACTCTGTTTTAAAAGCGATTTATTCAGGTTAGTTGTTAGATTTGAGCAAACTAATGAGATAGTAAGTGCCTATACAAAATATTTAAACGTTGTTTTTAGCTGGCTACATTAGCTAAACGTATTTTTTATTATTAGTGTTATTATTAATAATACACTAACTACTCCAGATAGCTTGCTAGCCCTGCCTGATTTATTAACCTACTTTTTCCAGCTAATTTTAGCTTCAACACAAACAACGTCTTAGCCAACAAACCGGGTAGAGTTAACTAGTTAATTAACGCTATTTAAGCTAGCCTTAGTTAATCTACCGGTATGTTTAGCTAGCTGTTAAAGCTAGTTATTTAGCTGAGCTCATGTTCTCCCTCTTTTTCTCCTCACGTTTGCATGCTAACAGCTTCTGGAAAGATCTCCCACTGAGATATTGGTCGCTTTGTCACTTTGGCCATAGTTTTAAAGTGTTAAAACGTTAAAATCACAGTTGATATCCAAAACCTGCGGACAAATGGCTGGTTAGCTTAGCTTAGCTAACTCGCTATCCGACACAGAGCTCTGAAGCTCTTCTCCCAACACTACAGAACACAGGGTAGCTAACTGCCCAGCTAATGTCAGTCTCTGAGGTGGACTAGTATCGTTTCAAAACGTTTAAACAAGCTAAATAAGTGTATAAACTGTATTATTCTCTGTTAAAACGTTGCCTGTCTTTAAGTAGTTACCTGACACGAACTATTTAATCAAATACTTAAAGTTTCAGAAGTTTTTCATGCATTTATTTACTATGAGCTAGATAGTTGTGGTGAATTGTCCAGCTCCAGAAAGTTTTCTGGAACTGACATCATGTTAATGCGTGGCCACGACATATTAAGGCGTTTAAATAAGAAAATTAAGCTGCGTGAATGAGCTAATTAACCCTTTCAGACCTGAGTTCTCTCCAGTGATGGGATAAAAGGATGCTGTTTTATGTCCATAATGCACAGAAAAGAAGACTATAATATTCTACTATAAAATCTATATAGCACATAAATCCAATTAAATAAAATATTTAAAAAATATTTTTTTCCCATTGCATTGAAAACCTGTAATATTTTATATTTCATATTTACCTGTTTATTTTTATAAACCCCCATAAATCCCAGAACAGTAAAAAATAAAACATGATTAAAAGTGTTCTAAATCATATTAAACTGTATTTCCAGTGCAGTGGATGGGACCAAGCTACTGCATTACTGGTGTCCGCCTAGTATCTTGATAAGAAAGAATGATTTGATAAGAAGATATATTTTGTATATATTAGGCTTGCTGGAGACTTTCCTAAGAAACTCTGGCGAATATAGTGTCTAGCTACATGTCTATATGTGAATGTACACAGTCATCACATACAAAGTGGTTTTCTAGTTAGTTTAACCAGTAAATCAGCCTCATGCAGCCAGTCTTATTAAAGCTGTCCATAAGCAGTAAATTGGATTGTTAAACCCCCTAAGATCAACGCTGTTTCCATCAGCCCTTGCTGCCACGCCCCCAAATTTCCTTCACCCCCATGGCTGCCACATGGAAATAGGCTTTATTTCTGTGAGGATTGGCTTCCTTAGGAGACCATTTTTAATGTTGATTTAAAAATAATGATATAAGAAAGAATATCTCTGGCAGAAGAATATCTTATGGCTGATTTGGTCTCTGCACATTTAGCTGCTCAGGATAGAACCATCTGTGTTCAGGTTTGTAGGTTAAAGTGTGTGAAAATGGGTCAGACTTGCATGTAACTGGCAAACAATTCCAGGGAAATAAAACTAATTTCCCCTTTTCTCTTCCTTTTGTGTAGAGCCATGCCAAACCACTGACATGCTTGTTGGTGGTTATAGCTTTAAGGTCAAGCTGACAAAGACTAAAGTCTAAATTTGGGCATGCAATTAAACCTGTTCTCTGCTTGTGTTGTCTTGCAGTGAGTCTGGACCTGGGGTTGGGTTACGCAGCCGGGTTGACCGTTCCCTGTTTCCCGAAGGAAAGCGTGAAAAGGCTTTAGCCCCGCCCGTCTTGTGGTTCCTTATGCTCCATGAAGACTCTTCCCGGGTTGCTGCAGGATGGATGGTGTGGATTTGACGGTTCTTGTCTGTCACCATCAGCGCTTGCTTCTCTGTGACTGCGTCTTGTTCTTTTACATTTATAAAAGAACACCCCCTCTCCTGGACTCGTACCATAAATACTGTAACAGTAACTGTTTATAAGGAACACCCAAGGAGGGGGTTCTCCCAGAAACTCTCTGAGGCTCTTTAAAGCTTTTAATTTGTGATCATACCCTTCACTCTGTTTGTGGAGAGAAGTTCTTCACTATAAAGTGAACGTTTACATTTGGATTTATACACAGTAATTTATTTATTCTTTTTGATAGTTAGCTTTATTTTGTTTTTGCCTGGTGTGAAGATGTCCAAGAACAATGGCACAGAGTTCCTGGCCCCTCCGCCACCAAAGAATGTGAATGGTTCGGGCTCCGACTCGCTGCTCGGCGAAAAGCTGGGTGCGGAGGTCCGGCACCGGCGCCACACTATGGATAAAGACCTGAAGACTGCTGAGCACCGGTTCTTTAGGCGCAGTGTCATCTGCGATTCCAACGCTACTGCTCTAGACCTTCCTAGCAAAGCTTGCATCCCCACTTCGCCTCCGGATCGCGAATCATCTGCGGCGCCCTTGAGCCTTGGTTCTGCTCCTGATGTAGCTGCTGAGGCCTGCTTGGCTGTGGTGGAGATTGTTGTAGAAGAACAGGCAGAAGATACCAGTGAAGGAGGGCGGCTGTCTGGGCTTGACGGGGATGAGAAGCAAATCCAGACTTTAAGCCCTGAGAAAAGTGAAGCTTCTGGAACCCCAGTTTTGGTGCCCATCGTAGTGGATAACCAGGAGCAAGATGTTGGAGAGGCTGAAAAACGCGAGGAGGAGGAGAAAGGGGCAGCAAAGGCCCGCGCTGAAGCAGAACAGAGGGAGGCTGAGAAGAAGGAGCGAGAGGATGAGGAAGTGGAGACGAAAGCCGTGGGCACTTCGCCAGATGGGCGCTTTCTTAAGTTTGACATCGAGATTGGACGCGGCTCTTTCAAAACCGTCTACAAGGGCTTGGACACTGAGACAACTGTGGAAGTAGCGTGGTGTGAACTCCAGGTAAGGAAGAATCAATCCTCTCATCCCTAAACTCTTCAGTTAGAGTCTTAGTTGGTCTTTATCCCCAGTAGTTACAGCAAAGGTAATCTAATTGAACGTTTGGCCTCAGTAATATGACCTCCTCTTCTCAGCGTGCTGTGATGATGCACATGCTGCAGGCATTCAAAATAGGTGTGCAGTGTTTAAAACTGCTGATTAAGACGAGATAAGTTGGCAGTCAGTGTCAGAACAGTAGTACAGAAGTGGGTACCAAGGTTACAGCAGGAAGTCTTCTCACCCGACATGTTTTTTTTTGCCATTCTGTGGTTACGTTTCTCACAGTGCCAAATGAAGGTCAATGAAGAGCTGTAGCAGTGGTGGTGGGGAGGAGAGAAGTTCAGTTGCAAGCTCTTTGGTCATATGACCAACTGTTTAAAGAAAAAAGTAATACCAAATTATTTCAGCCGCAAGATATTTTTGCTTTCACTTTGATGCCTGGGTAAGGTTATATCAGGCCAAAGCAATCTTATAAATACCGTCTTGAGCAAATAAATGCAGATCTGACTCTGGGAGTTGAAGCAAATTATGCTCAGTTGGATCTCATTAACCAGTGACCCAACGGACGAGTGTTTTCCCCAAGCATCACAAAGCTCTCCCTCTGTCTCTCTCTCTCTAGGCATCTCTCAGTCTGGCTTTAACTCAATATAACCCATTTCTTTTCATTTTTATTTTGTGGAAAGCATGTTTGTTTGTGAGCACCTTGTCTGTTAGAAAGCATTACTCATGTAATTACTTTTCTGGACGTTAGGGGTGTAATGATGAAGCATGTTTATATACAGCAGAAAGAGACAGGGCCTGAATATGCGCCTTGTGTTCGAAATAGCTGCGTCCCATGTAGGTAGGCCGTGTTTTTTGATGCTTTTAGGTTGTTTTCAAAATGAAGGAATCTGAGAAATTAAGTAATTTTGAGGACACAGGTCCTGGATTACCCCTAATTCTTTGTGCACTTGCAATGCAAAGGGGAAAACGAACAACACAGCAAAAATTAGGCCTAGATTTCCACTAATGCTGCCCGACAGCGCTACACTGAGGAACCCTGAGTGTTCCTGAGTGTCTGATATACTCACCTCTGAACAGCATAAGAACTAACGCTTAGCGTGGTTAGTGTGTAATGCTAATGCTACTCCAGCAGTGCTAGCCGGGGTTAGCAGCAGGCAACAGGCCCATTATACTCACCTCTGACTGGCAAAAGAGCTACTGTTTAGCGTGGTTAGCGGCAAATGCTAATACTGCTCCAGCCTCAGTGCTAGAGACCTTAACTGAAACTCCTTTATAACGCTGCACTTCAGTAGTATATATGTATTATAAGGTGCTATGTCAATTTTTGGGAAAATTAAAAAGATTTAACATGCTCCTTAGTGCGAAAATTGGGTACTATAGAGTATGTCAGTTGGCTTGGTTAAAAAAACAGTGAAGATGGGGAAACCCTGATAAAACCGCAGCACTAAAAAACAACTCATGATGCATGCATTAATAATATTAATAATAATAATAATAATAATGATAAAACCCCTAAAGCTTTGCAAAGGTTACGTAATCTTATCTAATACACAGATGAGATGAGAGCTTTTAAGATGGTCCTCCCTAAGGCCTGCTGGTAATCCTAAAGTGGCGGCTGGCATGCTGGTGCTGACGTCACTGTCTTTGACCCTGTAGTGTGTTGGAGTGGGCGTGGTGGCTAGGAGGCAGTGGTATCTGGAGCCTGTCTGTGTGTACGTGTGAGTGGGCACGCTCACGCTACTTGGGGGTGACGGTGGGGGTGCATTCTTAATAGATCAGTTCTGTTTGTAGGGGAGGTCCTAAGTGATTCGGGGTCAAAGGGCAAGCGGGATTCAGAGAGGGGTCTGGCCCTTGTGAGCCAACGACCAGTCCCACAAAGAGCACCAGAGAGAGAGAGGGAAGTGAGGGAGGAGGAGCGAGCCGGTGGAGGCAGAGCTGGAGGATTGCAGGGAGGCCTGTCTTGTGTCCGACTTACCACCCTACCCCCCCCCCCCCCCCCCACCAACCCCCAACTTCATACACACACACACACACACACACACTGAGAAAGACTCCACTCTATCCTTGAGCTGCTTTGTTTAATGTTGGCTGGAAGAAAGCCCCAGAGTATACCTCTTCTTAATTGGTGGAAGATTTTTTTTTTCTTTTTTAAGGAAGGTACAGGGGATTGTCTGGTCAGCATTGTTTGTAGGAAAACCTTTTTCCGCTCCTGTTTCTCTTTTTTTTTGGTAGGTAAGGTAGTTTCCATGCTGGTCTGTCGTCAACTGTCATTTAGCTTGCTTGGGATTTTTTTGATGACTTTCCATTGAATTGATCCACATTATGTATTTTCAGCTTTGATCGATTTAGCAAAGTGCTTTTCAAGTGATTTTGCTAAAGTGTCAAAAAAAAAGTATTCACATTCATTACTCTGTAGGTAGAAGTACAGAAACTAGGGTTCAAAATACTGGTGTAGAAGTTGAAGCATCAACTCAAGCTTTTTACTCTTTAAGTAAAAGTGTTAAAGTTCTGGTTTTAAAACTATTTAGAGTCCTATAGTCCTGTAGTGCACTATTCCCCTCCCCAAAACACATTTTTTTTAAAGCCATAATGACTATAATGTTAAAACATTAAAATGTTAATGTTGATAAATATAATTTGGGATGCACTAAGCTCCCTCACTTTTCAGCTGCATATAGACCCATTTGTCTGGATTTCTCTTGAGTCTCTGCTCAGATCATCTTCATACTAGATTACATACGTCTGCTATGCTCTTGCTGGAGTGTGTATGTGGAGGGGGGGGCGTGACGATATGTGCAGGTGTGATGTATCACAGTATAAACCAATAGGGAGTCAGAATGGTACATGTTTATACTTCTCTACATCCAATCACAATCAGATTCACTCTCTATCTGGATGAGGAGATTTATCTGGATAAGGGTTTTATTGAACGACGAGAAGCCGGAATAAAAACTGAATTAAAATCTGAAATAAAATAGTAACAAGTAACAAAGCTATTTTTATTTTTCGGTGCAGTATAGATAACCAACATTTCTACTTAAGTAAGCTTAACGAAGTATTTGTGTTTTTTTTTTTCTTGACACCAAGTTAGATCGTAGCTCTTGGACAGACCGTAGGCCTAAGCCTTGAGGGTCTATTACTAAAAGCAGCCCTGTGGAGACTCTCTTTTCAAATGTCTAATCACAAAGAAGCTGATAATAATGGTTGTGTAGAAACACAATGATTGCCCATACCCCCACATTCCCCCACAATCCCCCACATTCACTACTTGTGGCTTTAGGCCCTCTCCAAGGGACCAAAAACATCCCTGGCTTTTTGTTTGTATGTGTGTATGTTTTTGTAGTAATGCGGATGCAGAAAAAAATGAGCAATATGTGCTCATGTGCTGCAAATAATAATGCAATTCAGATTTCTCTAGTTTCTTCATCTTAATGGCAAATAAAACAAAGCGGCGCATTGTAATCCTATTCCAAAAAGGACCTAAAGGGAAAGCTGAAAGCAGGCCACGGTTTTCCAACTCTCTCACGCACACTTACATATACACACACACATTTCTTTCTACTGTATTTTCCCCTGTCTGTCTTTTTGCACTTTGAGTGCTGTAGCTGGCTGCCGGGGCTTTTCGACCTTGTGGGCTGTAAAGTGGGCTCTAATGGTGCATGAGTTAGCTATCATTCTGCCTCTTCACTCATACTTTGGCTCATCCCTCCCCAACTTCCATTTTTTCTCTGGAGCTCTGCCGTCAAATAGCTGTACAACCGTGAAAATCTTTCTTTGGCTCTCTCATCACAAAACACAGCTCTGGAAATAATTAAGATACCTTTTCAGTTTCTGAATCATTTTCTCTGATTTTGCTATTTATAGGTTTATGTTTGAGTAAAATGAAGATTGTTGTTTTATTCTATAAACTACAGACAACATTTCTCCCAAATTCCAAATAAAAAAATATAGTCGTTTAGAGCATTTATTTGCAGAAAATGAAAAATGGCTGAAAGAACAAAAAAGATGCAGAGCTTTCGGACCTTAAATAATGCAAAGAAAACAAGTTCATAACAAGTTCACTCTGGTTTTTAATCACAGTTTTTATGCATCTTGTCATCATGTTCTCCTCCTCCACCAGTCTTACACACTGCTTTTGGATAACTTTATGCTGCTTTACTCCTGGTGCAAAAATTCAAGCAGTTCAGCTTGTTTTGATGGCTTGTGATTATCCATCTTCCCATTGATTATTTTACAGAGGCTTTCAGTTTGGTAAAATAATAAAAAAAAAACATAATTTTTAAGTGGTCTCTTAGTTTTTTTCCAGAGCTGTATTCTATTTTTTTATTTTTTACTCTCTTTCTTAGTCCTTTAAGTTTAACGCACACAGAAACAGTACTTATTAAAGAAGGCATTATCAGTCACTCCGGTAGCAGCATATCATTTATTTATTTATTTATTTATTTTTTGCCCACGTTTTGTTCATATCAACTGTGTAAACCTTGTCGCTGCTCCACCGTAAGTCGTACAGATGTGTGATATAGATATGCCAGTAGGAATGTGTGAGGCTGTCGCTGTAGCCTCTCCTAGCCTCTCACAGGGGGAAAGAGAGCATGGAGTATGAAGTGTGGAGTGTGGTGGAGGGTGTCGTCATCTGTGAATAATGTAGAGGATGTGACCCAAACGGGTGAGGAAGAAACTCGATCCCATGGATCCCGGCCCTGGCCATTTCCCTTCTGATTGTTAAAATTCATTTTTTGAGGACTGAGGAAGACAAAGAGAGGGGCAGCAGCACTTCCTTCATTCACAAGCTGTGTTGTCCTTCCTTTTACAGTGTGTTTGCAGAAGGTATGTGCGAGCGAGCCTAAGCAAGGTTGGAAGGAAAAAAAAAAAAAAAAAAAGTCACTGTCCGGATTGGAAATCTACTAAAGCCGGCTGGAAGCTGACTCTGTGTTTCGTCACCGCTTTCAGCGAACATAGCATATCACAGTAATCTCTTAAAATATTGGGTTTTGGGGATTTGTATCTTGTTTGTCAGTGTTTGGAGTGACCTCAGCAGGTTAGAAGAGGTGAGGTAGCAGTCTGGGACAGTGCTCTGGGTGATCTGAGGACAGGCGTGTGCAGAGGACAGATGTGTGAGGCTCTGTGTAATGACCATAAAAAACCTTGTCTTCAGGGGTGTAAACCTTTTAGTCGAACATCAGTGCACTGTAGTGTCAATACACACGGTGGCTCGGTCGCTTGTCCAATGAATTTTATTCGGCTAATGATTGATAGAAGTAATAACAGCTGTTTTTTTTTTTTCATTTAAGATAAAAAGAATAGTGTGGAAAACTCTGATTAAATATGAATGAAAAGTCATTTGCTGCTGGAAAATGATGCTTTATTACAAGCTAGTTGAGTTTCTCAGAAATACCCAGTGTATGATAAAAATATATAGTGTGTTTGTATAGAGGCTAAACATACATTGACTTTGCACATGGCATGAGAAAAAAACTAATGTCGTGTCCCATGACTTTTGCCATGTCCCATGGAAGCTTAGCACTTAGTGTGGTTAGCGGGTTAATGCTAATGCTGCTCCAGCAGTGTTAGCCAGGGTTACTAGCTAGCTACAGTCCAATATACTTGCCTCTAAACAGTGAAAGAGCTAACAAGCGCTTAGCGCAGTTTAATATAAAAGCTGTATGTGTAAGTTGTTGCGTAAGAAAATCTAAATTATATACATATACAGAAAAGAATGAAGAGATCACTTCAGTTTCTGAATCAGTTTCTCTGATTTTGCAATTTATTGGTTTATGGTTGAGTAAAATGAACATTGTTGTTTTATTCTATAAACTACAGTCAACATTTCTCCCAAATTCTAAATAAAAATATTGTCATTTAGAGCATTTATTTGCAGAAAATTAGAAATCTGTGAAATAACAAAAAGATGCAGAGCTTTCAGACCTCAAATAATGCAAAGAAAACAATTTCATATTCATAAAGTTTTTCATGGAATTCAGAAATCAATATTTGGTGGTATAAGTCTGGTTTTTAATCACAGTTTTCATGCATCTTGGCATCATGTTCTCCTCCACCAGTCTTACACACTGCTTTTGGATAACTTTATGCTGCTTTACTCCTGGTGTAAACATTCAAGAAGTTCAGCTTGGTTTTATTTGATCACCCATCGTCCTCTTGATTATATTCCAGAGCTTTTCAATTTGGTAAAATCAAAGAAATGCATACTTTTTAATGCTCTCTTATTTTTTTCCAGAGCTGTACGTATATATATTTAAAACAATAATGCTCAGCCCTAGTCAGAGTAGATTTTTTTATATTTATCCTAAAAACTGTAGTTGAAAAAAGTAATTACGAGGAAAATAAAATTTAAGAGGAACATTATTTCATTGCACAACACTGTACTTAAGTCTCAGTTTTATAAGTTTCTCAGGCACGCCATAAAACTGAAATGTACTTCAGGATAAGTCTTCAGTGGAAGGAAAGCTTAGGTAAATGTACAGAGAAGTTACTGTTCAATAAAATGTTTGTGTAACAGTTTCTATTTTGCTAGTAGCAGAGAGATGGGTAGTGTGGCATGCTGTAATTGCAGTGATAGGAGCCCACAGCTCTCTTTTGAAGCTCACCTCTGAGACTGATGAAGTGACTGTTTGGGCATGTGACCAAGGGCTTTTCTTTCTGTGTCCGCTGGGACGGGCCTCGTTTTAAAAACCCAGCGCTAGTCTAAATACTTCTCGTCTAACGTAAAGCAGGTCCTACTCCCTCAGAAAGAATGTGTAATCTTTAGTAGCTTTCCGTGTCTCTCTATGAAACATGAACTTTGCTGGCTTGCCAAGACTTGCCCCCCCCCTCTCTTTCCCCCTCCCACAGATCTAGCCTATAGCATGTGATGATGAAGTGCTCTGTAATTCTGCAGATTTCCTCGGGGTCAGGACTCCGGCCTATGAGGGAAAAGCTGTAATCTTTCAGTCGTTCTCTCGTGCTTTTTCTGCTGTCCTGCACAGGTAGATTAAGTGTGTTAAGGGTCATTATGGGAGGGCTGTAAATTCCTCAAAGTTTACTGCTCACCCAAGCCCCCCCCCCCCCCGTTGACCCAGCTGACCTAATAAACCTGTAGAGGAAGTTCTTATTTATTAAGAAACACAATGATGAACATATATTTATATGTCATTTATATGCCCTTTTATTGTATGTAATAATGCTTTTCCATTGTACTGCTACTTTTTTGATGGATTTAAAAATCATTTAATAGCATTGAAAAAAAAGTTACTTTTTTTAGTAATTCAGTTCAATTCAATTCAGTTGTGAAACACATTTATTATATGTTGAAAATTATGGCTTAAAACCAGTGAAAACCCAAAAATCAGTGTCTTAGAAAATGTGAATATTTTATATAAGACCAATTGGTACTTTCGGTAAATTTTGGGCAGTGTGCCAAATTCTGCTGGAAAATGAAATCCACTTCTCTATAAAAGTTGTCAGTAGCAGAGGGAAGCTGTAAGATATGAAGTGCTGTAAGATTTTGTAGAAAAAGAAAACTGCACTGACCTTAGACTTAAATAAATAAAACACAGTGGATCAACACCAGCAGATGACATGTCTCTCCAAACCATCACTGATCATCAGTAAATTTTACATTTCATTTAAAGGAAATCAAGGGAGCAGAGTCTGGAGGAAGAGTGGAGAGACACACAGACCAAACTGCTTGAGTTCTAGTGTGACGTTTCTACAATTAGTGATGGTTTGGAGAGACATTCATGCTTGCCTCTGCTGACAACTTTTATGGAGATGTGGATTTCATTTTCCAGCAGGACTTTGCACACTGCCCACACGGCCAGTAGTTCCAATTGGCCTTAAATTTTCTGAGATACTGATTTGTGGGTTTTCATTGACTGTAAGCCATACTCATCAATCATCAACAATTCATCAACAAAGAAATACATGCTTATAATTACTGAAATAAAGTAACTTTTAGATTATATTCTAATTTTTTTAGATGCACCTGTATATAATACTGTTTAGCTGTGATCATGACTATGACTGGTGGATTCCTTCTGTTTGAGAGGACCTTAGTCAACAAGACAAGACAAATAACTGAGTATTACCATCTGTACTATACTCATTTCCTCATTGTTTCCTTTCTTATGACTGTAGTTTCTATCAGCCGCTGCTGCTGATAAGCTCAATGCTCTGTCTGACTCATCCTTCTTGATGGAGACAGGGTTTGGGGGTCAGTGTGTTTGTCAGTGCCTGATTGCTTCTGGCTTTTTCTGAACCTCCCAGTGTCTCATCCCCAGTCTGGATTTAGTCCGTCTGGCCGGGATTCGCACAGAGAAGCTCTGTCATTTGTAGAAGGACCCATTGAGGTTCTAAATTTGGACGATCCGAGGCTATTTGAGATGCGCGTCTGCGGATGCAGTGAATGGGCC
This sequence comes from Astyanax mexicanus, assembly GCF_023375975.1. Taxonomy (NCBI): domain Eukaryota; kingdom Metazoa; phylum Chordata; class Actinopteri; order Characiformes; family Acestrorhamphidae; genus Astyanax; species Astyanax mexicanus. Next base: position 5,351,137 of record NC_064409.1, read on the forward strand.
GCAGTAGGCTGAGCTAGCGGTGCCACTGAATAGGACAGACTGGTTTCGGTCCCCTGCTACTAGGGTTTGGATACTGTTTTGTGTTGCTTGCGCATTCTCAGGATTCTTGTGGAAGGACGTCAGTCATTTGTAAGTGGCCGTGCACTCTAGGAAGACAAAAAGAGCAGGGGTGGGTGGGGATGGGGGGGGGGGGGGGGGGTTCTTTCTCACCAAACACAGCTTTTTTATTTTTTTTTCTTCCAGTTCTATGCTTTTGTCTACCCTAGACAAACCCAAACCAAGCAGAAAGCTCAATCAGGGGGATTTAGCCCACAGCCCTTGATGCAGGATACAAGATCTAGGCTGCTACCACCCTCTCCTCTGTCTCTTCTGTCTTCTAGGTCTCAATAGAGAATAATGGGGTTAGAATTGGGCTTTGCTAAAGCTGATGGCGTGAGGCTTAGTTTAGAAATTAGAACGGAACAGCTTGCAACGCTGAGCTGAGAACGGCAGATCTGTTTTCTGCCCCTAAATTAAGATGTTCTTCCAGGAATTTCTGACATTGACCCTACTTTTACTTGTTTCTTTTTTAATCGGTGGTTTCAATTCTCTCTTCATGAGTATTTCTCTGAACTGCTTTTTCTTTTTTGTGCTTCCGTGGCCTTTAGCATTTACTCAAACCCTGTCCTGTCCCAAGCTTAATCTTACTTCCTTCACTTGATTCTTCCTTTACTTAATTGATAGAACACAGTGGAACACCAGCAGATATCAGACATGTCTCTACAAACCATCACTGATCATCAGTAAATTTTACGAAGAGTAGAGAGACACACAGTCCAAACTGCTTGAGGTCTAGAGTGAAGCCTCCACAATCAGTGATGGTTTGGAGAGCCCACACTGCCAAAAGTACCAAAATGTTTCTAGCTTGATGAGCAGTAGAACTTTCTATGGAGCTGGGAACCAATTGCTTAACTTCAACTTGCTGCTGTGATCAGACAGATTTGTATTTTGAATGGAAAGCATGCACATATTTCTGAATTAGAAGATTTCCCAACACCTCATCTCTTTTTTTTTTTCATATTCTACTCAGTCTTCATCCACATATCTGCGCCACAAAGGCACCCCGCTCAGTGTGAAGGAATGTGTCTTGTCTAATTGGATCGTCAGCAGGCCTTTTATACTAAATGTCAAGTCTATTTTAGTAATGTCACACTTTCATAAACACTACAGCCAAGGTCTAGCCTGAAACTTGCATCAACTGTTGTGAGAAGGCAGGGCTTTACTTTTTGGCGTCCTGTCGGAGGATGTTGCGTCACACTGCGCTCTATGTTTTACCTCCAGCCACGAGGGAAAAGTAGGCCAGCCACTCTCCTCCATCAAGGAACTTTTAGCCTGTGCTGGTTTTAAGAGGCGCGCGGGCAGAATGTTCTGAAAAGAGGCTGGGACAATTAAAGCGATACAAACAACTGTTTCACTTGTCCCAATCTCCTCCAGGGATGAACTAATGCCCCTGCTCTTCTCCAGTAAACTGAAATAAAACAATTATCCTCCTTACTCTCATTCTCTTGGTTTGCTTGGGTCATTTTATTTAGTTAGGGCATTGTTTAAACCAGCATTATTTGGTCTGGTTAAAACAGACTACGGTTTGTTTGTACCCTTAGTGCAGTTTAAATGAGCAGGTGTGTAAACAGTAACTGCAATCAGGTGTGGATCAAAACAGTCAAACCCAAATGGTCCCAACAAACTCTGAAGCGGTTCACTTGTGGTCAGAACGTGATCCGGCTACTAAATAAACTCCTTTTGTTTGACCTTAACTGCTCGGCTGATAAGGCACAGTTTTATCTGATATATTAGCCAGATATCGCTAATTACCACAACTATAAACAAATGCTGTCTCTGCTGCTCCATGCTGTTTACATGCATGGTATGTTCAGCGTTCACTGCTCTTACAGCTGCGCTGCATGTCCCATTGAAAATAATACTGTGTTTGAAAGCACAGCTTTTCAACATTCTGTGTTAAAGCAGCTTCTCGCTATATTTACTTTTTCCCACGACAGACAGCTCTGACCAATCAGAGGAGACGATGTGCTTGCCTTACTGTTTTTTGGTGCGTTTAGGTTTATATTCCTGTGTGAAACCAAACCAAACCGAGGGAGAAAATGCTTCAAGTAAATGACTTTATCAACTAATCCAGACCTTAGAAATGAACTAAAGGTGTGAAACCCTCTTATGATGATGATTATGATGATGATGATGATCTTGTCCAATCTTTTTCTTTGACCCTACTAAAAAATATGCTCCCCAAGAAAAAAATATAATGAAAGAACTGTATGTAGTGCACTTGGCTTTTTTTTATTTTATTTTTTTTTTTTCAGATAGATGGATAGATACATACTTTATTTATCCCGAAGGAAATTTAGGCATTCAGCAGCAACAACACAATGCAGTAAGAAACATATTTAAACATAAATTAAAACACAGAATAATAGAAACTACAAGGTAAAGATCTATCTGTAAATGGAGCAGTGCGATATAATTTTTATAGCTTTTTCCTCCCTCTTTACTCTCAATTCACCCCTTTTTGCCTTTATACGCCCAAAATAGCAGCGTCTCATCTGCTGTAGTCAGAACTGGAGCACGTTGCGCTGCATAGTGACGTGGGCCGGACGGAGAGGCCTGGGAGAATGTGATGATTCTCGGACGAGCTCCAGGAATGGAAACCCAGCTCGGTGCTACGATCTCTAGCAGCTGCACCCATCTGCACAGCCATGACTACACACATGCCTGCTGATCATGGTAACCCACTGTGTCAGCATATTCCTCACAAATGCTGCACAAGGTCAAGGGCACTGGCCAGATAGTGCCTTGTGAAGTTTGCCAACATTCCCACCTCGCTTTTGCTGTCGCAACTGCTTCTCCTGCTTCTCCTGCTTCTCCTGCTGCTATTCTCTGCTTCTGCTGAATGTGAGTGTGAGAAGTTAGCTTGTCCTAGATAAAATTGAATGCATGGCACCTAGATCTATTTACCTTTCAGGTCGCAGCCTTTTAAAGCCGGGGCATATCTGGTTTCATCATTATCTGTGACCCTTCTCTCTGGTGTATTGTTGGCACTTTGTCTTTTGGGTATTGTCACCTCTAGCTTGGCTGTGATTGGATGTTTAGAGCAAGAGGAGCATTCCAGAACAATGCACATTGGGCACTACATTGTTCTTCGTTATGATAAGAGATGCAAGAATGTTAATGACCCCCTTACAGTTGGAAATGCTCTCATGGTTGGTGTGTCACTGTGACTAACACTAGACAGACATAAAGGCATCATGTACTTCAAAGCAAGAAGCTACTGAAAAAAATAATGAGACCAATTAAAAACGATGAGATTCTTTGATCTTACCAAATTAAAAACCTCTAGAATACAATCAAGAGGAAGATAAATGATCACAAGCCATCAAACCAAACTGAACTGCTTGAATTGTTGCACCAGGAGTGCATTAAAGCATAAAGTTATCCAAAAGCAGTGTGTAAGACTGGTGGAGGAGAACATGCCAAGATACAGTACATGAAAACTGTGATTAAAAAACAGGGTTATTCCACCAAATATTGATTTCTGAACTCTTAAAACTCTATGAATATGAACTTATGAACGTTTTCTTTGCATTATTTGAAAGCTGAAATCTGTAAGCTCTGCATCTTTTTTTGGTATTTCAGCCATTTCTCATTTTCAGCCATGTTCTGCAAATAAATGCTCTAAATGACAATATTTTTATTTAAAATTTGGGAGAAAAGTTGTCTGCAGGTCGTAGAATAAAACAGCTCATTTTACTCAAACATATATCTATAAATAGCAAAATCAGATAAACTGATTCAGAAATTAAAAAGTAAAATACATCAGTAGCTGTGGCATGGCCTAAGCTTTTGTCCTTAATAGATTTATTTTTTTCCCCCTTACATTACTTTTACTTTTATACTTTTATAGTAGTTTTAAAACCAGGACTTTTACACTTTTACTTAAATAGTAAAAAGCTTGAGTTGATACTTCAACTTCTACAGAAGTATTTTATTGAACCCTAGTATCTATACTTCTACCTACAGAGTAATGAATGGAGATATGTTTAACACCTTTGATTACCACCCACAGTGAAAAGTAAATTGAGAAGTAATGATTGTGAGCAGCCGCATTTGGCCATTTTTTAGCCTTAATGGGACAATAGGACCTGAAAAAGGTCATGGCAGACAGTACCACTTCCTGTTCAATGTCATGTGGCATGTATGTGTTCCAGAAAAATGCTCCAGTACTACTTAAAAAATGTGAAAATTTATAAATACTGTACTTTAATAAAATGTGTTTTTTGTTAGATTCCAGAGAAAGAGAAGTGTGAACGTGAATTGTGTCACTATACACTTTATAAATAAATAAATAAATAAATAAATATATATATATATATATATATATATATATATATATATATATATATATATATATATATATATATATATATATATATACTCATTCTTTGGAAAGATTGTGCTCCTATCTTACATGCAGCAGCACCGTGAAGAAGACCTAGATTTGCAGAGGCCTGTTTTATTCCACTCTAGCTGCACTGCAGTGGGTTCACTATGGAATAATTATGGATGCTGTGAAATATTTAGGCTCGTTATGCTTCACCACTCGTGTTCTCTGGTCTCTGTAGAGTTAGATGTCTCCTCTTCCTCATGCATTTTACAGAGAGCTACAGAGTAGGTCTGTACTTGATCTTGGTTAACGGAGTTACAGTAGCTGAATGCACTTAAGCGTTAAACACTATTAACCTCTGCGTCCAAAGCCACAAATAATTAAGACTCTAATTTATTGTACCCGTGCAACACTTTTAGCCTTTGGGGCTATTGGTTTGCATGGTATTGAACTTTAATGATATTATTATGTAAATTATTATGCATTACTGCCATAGGAGTGGGAGTGTGCTCATAAAAAAAAAAGCTTTGTGAATCATAATGAGAAGCATTGTGACAGGAAAGTTTTGCAGTTTTAAATTTTAGTGTTATTCTATGTAATAAGTAAACCCTTAGTATCAGGATATTAAGATATTTTTTAATGTTTACTGGTGGAAAAAAGACACTACCAGTCAAAGGTTTTAGAACAAACTGACACTTAGTCCAATCATGTTAAGCTGAGCTAAAGGCTAAAGCTTTTACCATGTGGGTCAGCCAGACATCTTCCTGTAGCAGTTTTGTTCTCCAGTTTCTTTTGAAGGTGTAGGAAACAGTACTCACTGCTTTCTGTCTTCTGTCTACTTTTAATAGTTACAGAGTTCTCTGTGTTTCTGTTTTAGTCTTTTTCTAGTTATTATGATGATGAAAGTGTGTGTGTGCTGTGTGCAAGTGTGTAAATGCTGCAGTAGAGAGAGTGCAGTAAAGCAATAAATTGACATTTCCAAAGCTCAGTTTATTTCAATTGCTATTTTTTCTTTATGTATAACAATACTGAAATAACCTTTTTTTTTCTGTTTTTAGTTTATTTGTTTTTCTTTAAATGCTTGGTAGTTTACTGCAACAGCTTAAGGTTAAAATAAAGCTAGCTAACGTTTGCTGTGAGTTAGCTAACGTTACTGGGGAGAAAACTAAGGTTATCGCAGAGCTAGCTCACCATAGCGTAGAGCTAGCTAACGCTAATGGGAGAGAACCAAGGTTAAAATAGAGCTAGCTTATGTTACTGGGGAGAGAACTAAGGTTATCATAGAGCTATCTAACATTAGTGTAGAGCTAGCTAACGTTAACGGGAGAGAACTAAGGTTGAAATAGAGCTAGCTAACCTTAGCGCAGAGCTAGCTAGCGTTCTTTGGGAGAGAACTAAGGTTATCGTAGAGCTATCTAACATTAGCGTAGCGCTAGCTAACGTTAACAAGAGAGAACTAAGGTTGAAATAGAGCTAGCTAACGTTCTTTGGGAGAGAACTAATGTTAGCGTAAACAGCTAGCTAACATTAGCGTAGAGCTAGCTAACGTGCTTTGGGAGAGAACTATGGTTAGAATAGAGCTAGCTATTGTTAGCTGTGAATTAGCTAACGTTACTGGGAAGAAAGCTAAGGTTATTGTAGAGCTATCTGACATTAGCGTAGAGCTAGCTAACGTTAACAGGAGAGAACTAAGTTTAGCAGAGTTAACTTTAGCAGCAAGCTTGCTATGTTACCAGGGAGAAAACTAAGAGCTAGCTGACATTGGCGGCAAGCTAGCTAACATGCTAACATGTTCTGCATTACAGAGAAACAAAATTGGTAAAGAAAATTGATAATAAATGGGAAATGTTAAGTTTTATTTTTCAATACAATAAATTGTTTTCTACTTAAGAAGTTATGACTACATTTTTGGGCCTTAAATTATATTTATTAAGATCTTAAAAAGGTTAATTTTGAAAATTAATTTGACTTTTAAATCAATTTTAAACTTGTACATCATGTATTTAATTATTACAGTTTGATTGATACAGGCTTAATGTTGCATGCAAAGAAACAAAAACTTGCATGGCATCCTCTTTCCAAGCACAATGTATGCAACTAACTGTGCTAACTTTGCTGTGACTATCAAGTGCCCATACATGCAACATGAAAACAGGAAGGTGAATCTCCAGAAGAAGCTTAGAAACCCTAGTTTTAGGACATTTTTAATGTTTTTCATGTGCAACAGACAGCAGAAGCTGCTCTCCTGACCTGTGCATGGGTCCAGTGTGTAGGATGTGTGTTCTGTGGCCGTTGTCCTACATTGTGAGCTGACATAATGGCACATCTTTTGAAAGGCCAGCTATTATGGATGTGCGTAGGGCCGGGTAAACACCTGAACGTTATTTAACTCTGCAAGTGAGTTCTCTGCTTAAATGCTTGTTTATCTCTGCTGCTGAAGAGGGTTTAAATGAACCGGTAATCTGTTTTTATACAAGCTAGATCAAATCTGAAAGTATTTAGGTCTTTAAATGTTGTCGTTTACAGTAATATACTATATGTACAAATGTTTGTGAACACCTCTTCTGAAGAATGCATTTATCAGTCTACTTTAAGCTCTGGCAGATGACATGGCTTTCCAAAATCTGCATTACTGATTGTGGAAATTTTACACTAGACCTGAAGCGGATTTCATTTTCCAGCAGGATTTGGCACACTGCCCATATTGGCAAAAGTACCATCAACAAAAAAGAAATAAACGCTTTGTAATACATCTGTATAATATTTTCACATTTTTAACTGAATTACTGAAATAAAGTAACTTTTCAATAATATTATTTTTTTTTTATGATGCACGGGCTACATGCACATATGTAGCTTGTCTAATCCCATTTGAAAAGTGTAGCCAATTTAGCAGGGCTTTTTGGACCCATCATATCGAACAGCTCTGGAAAAAATTAAGAGACCACTTCAGTTTCTGAATTTTCTGAAGTTTCTCTGATTTTGCTATTTATAGATTTATATGTGAGTAAAATGAACATTGTTGTTTTATTCTATAAACCACAGACAACATTTCTCCCAAATTTCAAATAAATATATTGTCATTTAGAGCATTTATTTGCAGAAAATGAAAAATGGCTGAAATAACAAAAACGACACAGAGCTTTTAGACCTCAAATAATGCAAAGAAAAAGTTTTCATATTTATATTCAAGTTTTAAGAGTTCAGAAATCAATATTTGGTGGAATAACCCTGGTTTTTAATCACAGTTTTTTAATGCATCTTGGCATGTTCTCCTCCTCCACCAGTCTTACACACTACTTTTGTATAACTTTATGCTGCTTTACTCCTGGTGCAAAAATTCAAGCATTTTAGCTTGGTTTGGTTTTGAAGGCTTGTGACAATCCATCTTCCTCTTGATTATATTCCAGAGGTTTTTAATTTGGTAAAATCAAGGAAAAACATCATAATTTAGTTTGTTAACCAGTTTCCAGTATCGGCCATCCTTAAAAAGAAAAAAAAAATTCTCCTTAAACTATTCAATTAACATATCATAACATAACCTTTTGACCCCACTCATTATACTAATACTGTAATTCTGTAATAGATGCTCCTTTGGGAAGCTGATCTGGAAAACTACAGACTAAAGTCTTGCTCCTGCTCTCATTCGCTGCGAGACGAGCAAAACGAATGAAGTCTGGCACACATTTCTCTCATTCCAGGCTCATGAATATTTGATCTTTGACGCGCTCTTGCTGTTTGGGCTGTTTGGTTGGTGGGGGAGCCTCTTTCTGACCTTCATCGATCTGATGAGCTCTACTTGAGTAATCAGCCTGGGCACTCGGGCTGTCAGAGACCAGTCTGTGCACATTACGTGAAGAGGAGGGTGGGTAACAGGGTTCGAGTTGTTAACGCTGAGCCTTGTAGGCCACTCTGATCCAGGCTGGTGTTCCTGCAGTGTTCTTGGTCGCTGAGGGTTGTCTAAGCCCAGATGGAGGAGATCAGAGAGGCAGCACGACGCTCTCCATGTGATTCCAGCCTGAGCTGCAGGGATCCGTCCCGGATGCCCTAATCTGGGCTGCTTTGCTCTCAAGCTGTGAGCTGTGAACACGAGAGAAAACTTATTCGCTGCACATTTCAGGCTTAGCGGATGCGATTCAGGCCAGCTGCAACTAGATGATCAGTGAACATGAGCACCGTAAAGCTTGTTACATCAACATGCTGCAAAGCCCTCCACCAGAGCTTTCATTTCCTGTCATAATTGTGAACTAACTAACACACACAGTCTCTCTCTTTCTTTTTCTCTCTTCCTCTCTTCCTCTCTCTCTCTCTCTCTCTCTCTCTCTCTCTCTCTCGCAAACTTTCTAAAATTCTCTATTGCTCACCCTGTTTCTCATTAATACTTGCACTGCCTCTATTAATTGTAGTGCCTCAGTCTTTCTTATGCTTACTCACTCTCTCTCTCTCTCTCTCTTTCTGTCTGTCTGTCTCTCTTTCTCTCTCTCTCTCTCTGAAACTCTCTTAAACTCTCTATTGCTCACCCTGTTTCTCATTATTACTTGCACTGTCTCTATTAATTGTAGTGCCTCAGTCTTTCTAATGCTTACTCTGTCTGTCTGTCTGTCTGTCTCTCTTCCTCTCTCTCTCTCTCTCTCTCTCTCTCTCTCTCTCGCAAACTTTCTAAAATTCTCTATTGCTCACCCTGTTTCTCATTAATACTTGCACTGCCTCTATTAATTGTAGTGCCTCAGTCTTTCTTATGCTTACTCACTCTCTCTCTCTCTCTCTCTCTCTCTCTCTTTCTGTCTGTCTGTCTCTCTTTCTCTCTCTCTCTCTCTGAAACTCTCTTAAACTCTCTATTGCTCACCCTGTTTCTCATTATTACTTGCACTGTCTCTATTAATTGTAGTGCCTCAGTCTTTCTAATGCTTACTCTGTCTGTCTGTCTGTCTCTCTTCCTCTCTCTCTCTCTCTCTCTCTCTCTCTCTCTCGCAAACTTTCTAAAATTCTCTATTGCTCACCCTGTTTCTCATTAATACTTGCACTGCCTCTATTAATTGTAGTGCCTCAGTCTTTCTTATGCTTACTCACTCTCTCTCTCTCTCTCTTTCTGTCTGTCTGTCTGTCTCTCTTTCTCTCTCTCTCTCTCTCTCTCTGAAACTCTCTTAAACTCTCTATTGCTCACCCTGTTTCTCATTATTACTTGCACTGTCTCTATTAATTGTAGTGCCTCAGTCTTTCTAATGCTTACTCTGTCTGTCTGTCTGTCTGTCTCTCTTCCTCTCTCTCTCTCTCTCTCTCTCTCTCTCTCTCTCGCAAACTTTCTAAAATTCTCTATTGCTCACCCTGTTTCTCATTAATACTTGCACTGCCTCTATTAATTGTAGTGCCTCAGTCTTTCTTATGCTTACTCACTCTCTCTCTCTCTCTCTCTCTCTCTTTCTGTCTGTCTGTCTGTCTGTCTCTCTTTCTCTCTCTCTCTCTCTCTCTCTGAAACTCTCTTAAACTCTCTATTGCTCACCCTGTTTCTCATTATTACTTGCACTGTCTCTATTAATTGTAGTGCCTCAGTCTTTCTAATGCTTACTCTGTCTGTCTGTCTGTCTCTCTTCCTCGCTCTCTCTCTCTCTCTCTCTCTCTCTCTCTCGCAAACTTTCTAAAACTCTCTATTGCTCACCCTGTTTCTCATTAATACTTGCACTGCCTCTATTAATTGTAGTGCCTCAGTCTTTCTTATGCTTACTCTCTCTCTCTCTCTCTCTCTCTCTCTCTGTCTGTCTGTCGTTCTGTCTCTCTTTCTCTCTCTCTCTCTCTCTGAAACTCTCTGAAACTCTCTATTGCTCACCCTGTTTCTCATTATTACTTGCTTTATTAATTGTAGTGCCTCAGTCTTTGTAATGCTTACTCTGTCTCTCTCTCTCTCTCTCTCTCTATCTTTCAAGCTCTGTCTCTCTCTCTCTCTCTCTATCTTGCAAGTGCTGTGTCCCTCTCTGTCGCTGGCTTCCCGTCTCTGTCTCTCTCTTTGATAGAAAGACAGAATGAGTAAAAGAGACAATGCAAGCTACACTCACTCCCCATTCAAGCTCTCCATCTCTTGCACTGCATCTCTCACTTTCACTCAATCTATTCATGTCCTTCTTTCACACATATTTGTATATTTCCTTTTGCAGCTCAAGCTTGACTTGCTATTGCTCTCTCTTTGTCTGCTTTTTGCTCGCTGTCTCTGTAGTGGTTACTCTGTGTCTTTCTATTCCTCAATCACTTGTTCTATTTTTCTCTCTGTCAGTTGCTCTGTGTTGCTTGCTGTCTTTGTGGTGTTCACTCTGTTGCTCACAATCTCTCGATCGCTCACTTTGTTGCCCTTTTTCCCTATGTTTCTCGCACTGTCTATTGCTCTCTCTGTCTCTTTATTTCTCTCTGTCAATTACTTTGTCTTTCTGTTGCTCGCTCTTTTTTTCTCTGCAGCATAGTCTTGTGTCTCTTAATTGTTTGCTCATTGTCCCTCTGTTTCTCACACTGTCTCTCTGATGCTTGCTTTTCCTTTCTCTGCAACATAGTCTTGTCTCTCTATCGCTTGCTCATTGTCCCTCTGTTTCTCACACGGTCTATTGCTCTTAGTTGTCTCTGATGCATAGTCTTGTGTCTCTTAATTGCTTTGTCTCCGTTTCTCTTTGTCGCTTGCTCTGTGTCTCTGTTTCTCACACTATCTCTTTATTTCTCTCTGTCACTCAGTTTGTCTCTCTGATTCTTGCTTTTCCTTTCTCTGCAACATAGTCTTGTCTCTCTATCGCTTGCTCATTGTCCCTCTGTTTCTTACACTTTTTTGTCTCTGTGGCACTCAATCTGTTGCTCACTGTTGCTCACACTCTCTCTATCGCTCACTTTGTCTTGTTTTTTTTTCTCTTTTGCTCACTTTGTTGAGCGCTGTTTCTCTTCACTTTTCACTCTTGCTTGTTCTCTCTGGCACTCTCTCTGTTGCTCGCTCTGTCTCTTTATTGTTTCTCTCTGTATTCGTATTTCTATACCTTCTGTTTCTCATTCTTCATTCTCATTTTTCCCTTTTTCTGCTTCCCTCCAGCTGATGCACCACTCTGCAGATTGTTTCTCTAGTCAGACAGCAGGGTATGAAATCCAGAACGCCGGGGAGCGCGACGTCTATTAATAGAACTGTAGAACCGTACAGCCTAAAATGTACATCTCACTGCACAGGATTCGGGCTCTGAGCTTCTCATCTGTCTGTCGATCACACTATCACTTTTTTTTCTCCTCCTCCTCCTCATCTTTCCTCCTCGCTCTGTCGTTCACTTGCTCACTCTGTATCTGACCGAGGTGAACTTGTTTTGACACGGTTGCTTCCCCCTCGCTCTCTCACGCTCTTTGCACATCTACTCATCAGTGGAAAGGGAACTGTATAGCTTCCTGAGATGCGCCCCGCTGTTAAAGAGAGAGAGCTCATGAGGAAGCAGTCAGTGCGCATGTATATTTGCGTATGTGTGTGTAGATGTGTGTGAGTGTGTGTGGTAGTGGTGACACTGTGACTTTTGCCCTAGTATGGGGCCCTAGCTGCTGCCTTCCTTTTTTTTTCCACGTTGCTCTACACGCCGCTCATCAGAAGCGAAGCGGCTGCTAACTGCGCTGATTGTGCTCCACTCTTCACTCAACTGAATGAGTCACTTCTGACTGAAGTGTAATGACACGCTCTGACATCCGTGAAGGTTTATAGGTCACGCTGGATGTTTGACTTTGAAGTCTGATAAAGAATGAGTCCAGTTTTTCAGACCTGTACCCTGCAATCTCAGGTATGGCGCGTGTGGTATCGGGGGTAAATAAAAAAAGCGGGTTAGGCCTGTGTCTACATGACTTCCTCCCTGCGGTCTTGCACCAGAGCTGAGCTGTCTGTGGTGGCAAAGCCTGCCATCTTGCATAACGTCGGTTTGCTCTATTTCGCAGAGCTTACCTTCTCTAAAATAAAGGACAAAGAGCCATTTTGTGGGATTTAAAGAAGATTTAGTGTTCTCAGGAAAAAACTGCTGTGTCAGAGCCAGACTTTGCCACTTTAGCCTTTCTCAAAATGCCCTTTCTCCCGTGTAAACAGTGTCCTATTAGCACTCAGAATCATCACCGCTGCGTTTCAAAGCAGGATTTGCTTAACCTCAGTCACAGTGTGTCTCTTTCTTCTTTACGTGGTGCACAATATACTCTTTAACCCTTCAAAAAAAATGCTTCGTCCTTGGGCCTGTCACGATATATCGTTCCAGAAATTATTGCGATAAACGATGAGATTATTGTGATTTTAAGACAATTTACATGCCACTAATATTATGTATAACTATAATTGTATAATATAACAAAGCATTTGTGGTAACAGGTATGTTTCATCTCTGGTATATTTATAATTTAGCTATTTATTTTTTATGTTTATTATAATGTTCGCAATCATTCGATCAAGATTCAACCATTTGTATAGGAAACCACACCACAGTGCATGTTTTAAAAGTACTCTTCTGCATTCCTGGTGAGTTATGGGAGCATTCAAGCTTGCATACTATCACTTCACTGAAAGCCTTCATTTAAAAAGTTACTTTATTTCATTAATTCAGTTCAACTCATGTGAAACTCATATATAATATATATAGATGTGTTACACACAGAGTGATCTATTTTAAGCATTTATTTCTTTTATTGTTGATTTGATATGATTATGGCTTACAACCAATAAGAAACCCAAAAATCTGTGTCTCAGAAAATTAGAATATTAAATATATATGTAGTATAAGACCAATTGGTATTTTTGGAAGTGTGTGGGAAATTTGCCAAATCCTGCTGGAAAATGAAATCCACATCTCCATAAAAGTTGTCAGTAGCAAAGAAAAGCATGAAGTGCTGTAAGATTTTCCAGGAAAACAAAACTGCACTGACTTTAGACTAAACACAGTGGATCAACACCAGCAGATGACAGACATGTCTCTCCATCAAACCATCACTGATCATCAGTAAATTTTACATTTCATTTGTGAATCAAGAGACCAGAGTCTGGAGAAAGAGTGGAGAGACACACAGTCCAAACTGCTTAAGGTCTAGTGTGAAGTTTCCACCAATCAGTGATTGTTCAATCTTGGCTTCAGCTTTAAAGGGTTAACCTGAAGTTAACTGGAACAGTGGCTGTTTTAATGATGACTATGCAAGTGCTGAGCTAATCAGCTAGCTAACCCCCCCTGGAGGGAGGATGTGGCTGGCCTGTGAAAAGCACCCTTGTGCTTTAACAGTTGGTGAGAACCTTACAGTGTGAATAAAAGGGTGACTCATGGCCCATCAGACAGGTGTGTGTGTATGTGTGGTGTGTACGTAAGGAGAAGATGGAACAGAATGTATCACAGTGTGTCATGCTGGTATATCCTTAAAGGTTCCCATGACTCCCTGCCTACGCTTTGTCATGTTGCGGCTTGCTTTCGCAGGTTTGGATGGACTGGAATAGTCTGCCTTGGAGATTAAGTTGAGTTTGATTAGCTTCCTCGGCTTGTTAGCAGCTGGTGGGCCTCACATGGTGTGTGTGTCGCAGGGGATGACCCTTGGAAAAACATGGGTATTGAAGAAGTGAAGGGAAGATAAGCTTAAAGCCCCACTAGGTAGGATTTCCTTGATTTTTTATCTTTTTAAAGAAGTGAAATTACAGCTTGAAACTCACTGCAGCGCTGCATTGAGGTGTAATAGGAGGAATAGCGGTGCTCTCGTGTCTGTGCCGGAGCTCCTCTGAGCTCAAACCAGAGGCGGCCGCAACCAACGCTTGCGAGAACTGCGACCTGCTTTCCGACCTTTAGTTCTAACAGTTCTACAAGGACTACTGGTTCATTCCTTACAAATTAACCTACAGACACTCTGGCAGAAGCTGGAAAGAGACCGAATATGTCTGTGAAAGCCAGAAAACCAGAAAGAAAAATTAATCCGCCTGAAACATTTACTACACTCTGCAACTGTAGGGGGAGCCCACGAGCACAAAATCTCAATTCTACCTAGTGGAGCTTTAAAGGAGAAATCTGGTGTGTAATGGAGTTGGGTTATAGTGAAACATGATAATGAGTACGAACTTTTGTTGAATAGCCCACCTTTGTTATCCCTTAGCTTTCTAAAATATAGCGCTTTTAAACCGATGCTCCCAAGAGGCTTACAATGCTAGTGATAGGGGCATATCGATGCCCATGCAAAGAAATGGCTATTTTACACCATTTACAAACTCAAAGTAGCTTCAAACATCATTGCTAGACTTCTGAGGACCCTGACATTTTTCTCAGTGCCTCGTTTTAAATGTCAGGGCATTAATAATTATACCAATGAAATTTAAAGCTTTTTAATGGTGTTAAAATAGCAATTTATTCTAAAAGTTGTAAACCTGTTGTGAGGTAACAGCATGGCCTCCATCCACATGGTTGGGCACGTGCTTGTAAACGTGGGCACTTGTTGAAAGCCGTGCATCTATCTCAGTCCAGCAGAGTTTTGCAGCGCAGATATTTCCAGTTACAGCTGAATTCACGCTTTTAATCCAAGAAAAACTGCTCTTATAAATGCTCTTATTTACCTTTAAAAAAGACATTTAAATGCCTGATTAAAGGGCTGATTACTGATGTTTCGCTGTTTTCCTCGGGTTTTGAGTTCTTAGCGCTGACTCAGCTCTTGATAGGTCTAGACGCCAGACAGTGAGTGGGGTGGGGGCGGGGCTGGTGGCGTCATGGACGCTCTGCATTGTTTAAAATCGCGATATATATGGCTGAAATAAGAGAATTTGCAATGTTAATTTTCCAGTATTCCAGTATCGTGCAGCCCTAGTTCATACTCACTCATTTTACACTGGATTTCTCCTTACATAAAATAACCCCCTCCAAACACACAAACACACACACACACATTCGTGGCAGATTGAGGTCTGCCCTGCCATTGTGTGCCATACCTCATGCCAGCCTGGCCCACATCAAGTAAATAGACCATTAAAGTGCTTCTCTCACAGCAGGAAGCTTTCCAGCTGCATGAATCACTGGTGAGACTGCTTTTCACTAGGCCTCTCCCACCTCGCTGCTTTTGTTACTAAAGAGGCTAGGAGAAAGAGGTCAGTCTCCTTGGACTGTCCACTGCGTCCAGTGCTGTTCTGGGCTTGTGGGCCAGATTTAGGCCTCTGTATTCCCAGGTTTACTGACAGATTTAGCCGTTTCCCTCTCCTCTCATCTCTCTGTTTCTCTGCTTTTGTCTATAAAACGTCGTACAAAGCCTGTTTTCTCTGGCAGGGCCACCCGTAATCAAAATTTCTTCTCAGAGTGAAAACTGTTTTCATTTCTTGTCTTTGTTTCTGCTTTCCATTTCTCTCTCTCTCTCTTTCATTCTCATTCTCTCTCTCTTTTCAAAAGTCCCTTTCTCCCATCTCCCACCCCCTCTGCGGGTCTCTGTTGGTCTCTGTGGGTTTCTATAAATAGAGCCCATGTGGGACAAAGGTGTTTGTAACCCATGATGCTTTTATATTTGGAGCTGTGCTGCTTATTTACCTCCGCTGAACTCTTTGATCTCTTTTGCTGAGCACTTCCAATAAATGATGAAGGACACAGACAGGGAGGACAGCGGGCAGATTCTGATTCTGAGAGTCTGATTAGAAAAGCAGTGTTGGAAAAACTCTCATGTTTGCTGCTTGTTCATAAAAATGAGTTCCATTTCTAACACTTTCTTTTAATGGGTGTCTTGGAAATTTATTAGGTTCTTGTTCTTTGTGCAATACTATAGGTCTCTCTGAGTTGTATATGCATGCATGCTGCATATGAAACTGTTCATTAGCCTCCATTGTCTGCAGTAGCTAGTAAAAGAAAATCCTCAGAAATACGAGTTGATCAGGGAGACGTTAGGGTGTTGATATCAACCACTGACTTCATGGCCTTGCCCACCTCGGCTCAGGGCAGCTTTTTTGTTTACAGAGCTAGGTAACGTAAGCTATCCTGTGTAAGTAACTGCAGGTTTAAATCGGATCTCCGGTTGATTCTGCGTTTTACCGTGACCTTAAATATACACTAGGGGAGCACGGTTTGACAAGGTAGCACAATTCTAAACGACATCGGTCAAAGTGCAAAGGATTTACGACTATACAGCTCAAGGCGAGGGGTTTAAGTTTATGGTTAATACGCTGGACCCAAGGTACGTTTTTACCTTCACATAGCTTTTTTTTGCAATAAAGCAGTGCCACAACTCTACAGTGAAACAAATAAAGTTGGAGAAGCTCTGATTAATGCCACTTAGACTTACGTGTGACTTTTGGACTCATGTTTGAGTCCAAGGTCACATGTTTAATATTTAGAGTTCTGTATTTTTAATATTTATGGTTAAGTTTTGAAAATGTAGTCACGATGCAATATGATTAAAAAGACTGTGATGTCCGTGTTTTATTTTAAAGATTTACAAAGATGAAATATGTAATGTTACAAAAAGGTTTCATACAGTAAGCAGCCTAAAATTATTGTTTTAAATAAATTTTCTATTTGTTTCAATTGTCATTTAATCGTCTCAATCACATAATTTAAACAAAATTTATATAGACTATTTGAATTGAAAAATTGTTCCAGAATTGAAAATTGCTTCTGTACCAAATCGTGAATCGAATTGTTTGTTTTTGCTTTTTTTTTTAGCATACTTAGATTTTTTCAAATTAATTTACACTTTTAGTATCAGACAAATACATATATTTTTTTATTTAATCCTACTTTCGTCCAGTATTCTTTCAATTTAGCTTAGCCAATTTTCCCTCCCACTAGTAATGCAACAACAGAAGGAGGATAAAGCACTTCCAATAAATAATGAAGTGGGGATGAAAAATAATAGATAGATTAATAGACAGGGCACCAGGCAGATTCAGAGTCTGATCAGAAAAGCAGTGTCTACTCTCTCTCATTTTTGCTGCTTGTTTCTAAAAATGTATTCCATTTCTAACTTTTGATGGGCGTTACGGACATTTATTAAGATGACTAGTCTACAACTATTGTATTTACAGTGCTGTGAAATTGTATTTGCACCCCTACAGATATATATATATATATATTTTATCATACTTACATACTTATTTCAGATAGTTAATTTCTAATTTTCTTCCAATTTTCTTCCAATTTAGCTAGAACAATTGCTATATAGATGCTACTCAGCTATATATCCCCCATTACTAGTGATGCCAAAACACAAGGAGGGGGAAGATTCAGAGTCTGATCAGAAAAGCAGTGTCTCCTCTCTCTCATTTTCACTGCTTGTTTTTGCAGGCAGCCCTTTTCAATTCGGTCATTGGCAGCGTGATTTATGTTGACAGTCTGTCTATATGCACACAGTAATTTCATTTAAGAATGCCTGGGGCTCATTACAATCACAGTATGCTTGTTACCGACACCAAGCATAGAAGCTTCTATTTCAGTTTGTTTTTTTTTTGCTTGTGGGAATAAAGTCGTAATCATTGCGTGTGTGTGTGTGTGTATATATCGTATTGCAATGATCAGGAATCTAATAATGATTAATGTATGAAAGCCTGAGCAGTGCTGCTTTAGTTTCTCTCATGATTACAGTATAGTACAGATCTAAGCAGCAATAAACACCCGTTAGTTTGGGATTTGTTTTGCCGAGACATTGTCTGACACCTCAGTCTTTGAAACAGGCTATAATTGGATCCGAGCATCTTTTTCATTCTCTCTTTCTCTCACACAAACTGAGGTGCTATTTGGACTCGTTCGCGCTCAGTATGAGCCAAATGGCTTTGCCTGTGTTTCTGCAGAGGGTGGTTGTGCACAGTTGTTAGGTTTCCTCTGTAGCTTTGAGGTTAGTGTCCTGGCATACCGCTGGCCTTTTACTGCCTGAAATGTTGTCTTTATTTGAACAAGATGTCAGGAACTTTTATTGAGGCCGGTCTGCGAGAGCAGAGGAAGTCGTAATTTGAACTTTTTACCTCAGTCCATTAGGGTTGCACATATACTGTAAGCTCTGTTCAGATGGGATTAAATTAAATGGATTGCATGGGATCCCGGGTTGTACGTCTCTTTCAATTTGTGATTTTATTTTGTTTTAGTTTGGGTCAAATGTTGGGCTGTAAGATAAAATAAGACAAGATAAGATACCTTTTATTGTCATTGCACAGTCAGTGTACAACAGAATCAGTTTATGATCAGCAATCATAAAGGTGCCAATAAAGCATAAAGCCCACTTAAAAATAATGAGTTTCTTTGATTTTACTAAATTGAAAACATCTGGAATACAATCAAGAGGAAGATGGATCACAAGCCATCAAACCACCAAACTGAACTGCTTGATTTTTTTTGCACCAGGAGTAAAGCAGCATAAAGTTATCCAAAAGCAGTGTGTAAGACTGGTGGAGGAGAACATGATGCCAAGCTGCATTAAATATTTTGCCTTAATTTGGGTATGCACTGGAATTAGAGGCACTTTTTCTTCTTTACCTCACTCTTTTTTTGGGTGTTTGGCCACAAATTAGAGCTTGATATGATGCTCAAATCATAACATATATGCAAACATTTGAGTTACTATATCTTGACCTGTGGGGATTTTTATTGGCGTGCAGATTACATTTGCAATGTAATTTCTTTTTTTTATATCGTGCAGTCCTAATGTAATTAATTACACTTTTCTTTCCAAAATCGCAGTCTGCATTTATTTATATTATTTCAGATACAGTTGTCTCTTGCTGCTAATAATTATAAGAAATGTAGGTTAAAGTTTATTGTCTTTTTTTTGGCGGGTTTGTTTTTTTGTCAGTCATTATTAAAGTCAGCTGGACATTGTGTTGCTCCGAGTCTATGAAGAAGACCTCAGCATCCTGCCCCTCCCCTCACCCCCACTCCTTCCATGACCACACCACCCACACGGCTTCACTTCTACCTCATAAGCATCAGATGGCCTTTTGTGATGGAGGAAGTTTGCCACTGGAGATGCCTTGCAGTAGAAGGATTTGCATGCGCGCTCCTGATGTGTATCGGGTTGCCTTGGGGGTCATTCCTCTGTGTAAATTACTCCTCTGCTGACTGACATGTGCTGCCCTTGTGCTCAGTCATATAAATGTGTCAGAAATCTGGCTATGGTCATGAGAATCACAAACCTCTCATTGTTCTTGCTCAAAGAGAGAACTCCTCTACTGCGAGAACGTACAAAAGAAGAGAAATACTAGTTTGGGTGGGGTAATTTCTCTTGCTCGTGTAGATCGTACCCTCAGGTGCAGTTCGTTCACTGCTGAAACCCTCAGAAGGCGCATTTAAAGGCAGCCGATGACACCGCAAAACGGTTGTGACGCACTTGGAAAACATTCTCCGCAGATGGCTGACAGATCCTCACCCAGCCTCTCACGTACAGGCAGGTCTGTTTTACAGTAGGTGCCTCACTGTGGGCGAGACTCACTATCGTCTCATCATTTTATCACAAGTGTTAAATCCATGCTCTCTTAACATGTGTGTTTTGTAGCGAATTTGCTACAAAGTTGGTCAGAATTTACTATAATCACACTTTACTATTCTGACCCTTTCAGTAAATTGTCATAATAACTTGCTTTATTACAAAAAGAGCATATTTGAGGCTAAATTCAATTACACTCACGTACAAAAACTAAGTAATTAGTTTAAGCTATATAACAATCCCTGCCCACATATGTCTGAATGTTCTTTACATTGGCGTGAATGGTGAGCAAGAAATCCACTAGCGTTTAGACAGTTCAAAGGTTTTGGACACCAACAAAGCATGCTGATAATTGAGGAGATTGTAAAAATCTACTTTTGATTTACTACATTAGGAAAAAGATCAAACGTTAGGGTTTTGTATTTTTATTTATAATTTGATATCAAAAAGGCAGCGACTGAAAAAAAAAAAAAAAAAAGTACCGAAAAGCCAAAAAAAATGTCCCTTTTTTTTTTTTTTTTTTTTTATATTTTGCATGAAATACGCACACAGCGAGGTAAAAACAACCGCAACTGTGACCTAATGCACAGAAACTAATGCTGATATTTCTAAAAAAAATAACTTAAAAACTGAAATGCATACAGGAGTATGCTTAGGGAAAAATAGGAGTCTAATATGCATGTATTTCTCCAGCATATCAGAAAGGTAAGCCGGTGTGTGAACGCTGAAGTGGATTGAATGATCAGATTAGTATTTGTTGTTAAGGGGCACTAAATCCCATGATTTTGGCTGACTCCATCCCCAACTTAAATTTGAAAAGAGATAAAAAAAATGGGAGGGGTAGTTTGGGAGGGGCATGGGTAATGTATGGGTTTAGAGGCGGGGCAGGAGGGATTGCGGATTGGCTGAACTGCTTATTGTGAAACATCATTCTCGCCTATAGCACAGTGGAACCTGAGAGGCCGCTGCAGAGGCAGAAATTCCCACAAGAAGAGTTTTTTAAAGGTTAGGAACTGTTTCTAAATATTATAAGCAGGACTGGTATGTTTTATTACTTCAAATGAACACATTTCAGCTATTAATGGAAATATATATATATATATATATATATATTTTAGGGTTTAGTGCCTCTTTAAATGTGTATTTGGTGCATTTAAACTTGCATTTTTACGTGGTGTGACCTGATCCAGATATCGTAATGATATTTAAGACGGATCTAAAACATGGTTTGGGTTTATTTTAGTTTAAAACTTTCCGCAAGTGTCATATATATATTATTTTTTTTTGCCATTTCTGGAATACTTATACTTTTAAAAACTTTGTGGAACAAATTAAAGTTATTTATGTTGAGTCATAAATTCACGTT
Organism: Astyanax mexicanus; assembly: GCF_023375975.1. Classification (NCBI taxonomy): domain Eukaryota; kingdom Metazoa; phylum Chordata; class Actinopteri; order Characiformes; family Acestrorhamphidae; genus Astyanax; species Astyanax mexicanus. Next base: position 5,372,316 of record NC_064409.1, read on the forward strand.
GAGATTCCAAACTGGATTGTACTATTGCATCTAATCAAAAGTAGATCGATTACACACTAAATGATTGATTTATCCCTGTTTTGAACTTTTGAAACTCAAGTGATGCAGAGTAAACATCATTTGAAATGAATAATACATCCTTAAGCTAAGCTGTTCACTGTGTTTTCTCATTAGGTTTGATGTGTTTTTGCCAACATTCTGTAAAAAGCCTCTTTAATCTCAGCGTTAATATTAAAATATATACTTGAGTGAATCATCGACAGGTCAGTTCTTTAGGAAAACATGTAACGGTTGCATTGCATTGATCGTTTTAGCATCCTAATTTGTCAAAATCAACCTTTTTCTTCCCCGTTCTTTGTTCTTCTTGTCCTCTTTCAGTGCATTTGTTCTTTTTGTTCAACGTGGGATTGAACCTTGATCTCTTTGACTGAAAGACTGACCCAGATCTCCCCCAGCAGAGCTCCTCACTGAGGGCACAAGCTCACCTTAACCACAAAAAGTCCTCTTTTAGTGCCAAGCTCTCAGGCCTTAACCTTAAAATCCCTCTGTGAGGATTGGCTCTCTGAAACTCTTTTCCCCCCCCAAACTCTGGAACCCCTTGGTATTGAGCTCAGTAGGGCACCCCATTAGATCACTGCTATTGGTAATCCCTCAAGAAAGGGCAGACAACCCAAAGAAGCTTGTCACATTTGAAGGAAGGGGGTTGGAGGCTCACATGTTCTGCATGTCCAGCATGTTCTGCAGACTCTATAAGCCACTGCTGCTGATAGATGGTCTCTGGAAGCTGTTTTAGAGGAATGTTTGTTTTCTTTAAAACCACATAGTGCTCTCTCTCTCTCTCTCTCTATATATATATATGTATATATATATATATGTATATATATATATATGTATATATATATATATATATATATATATATATATATATATATATATATATATATATACATATATATATATATATATATATATATATTTATATTTCTTTCAATTAGGTTTTCGATAAAACCCCCTATCCAGATAAGTCTCTCCAAGAGAACTTGAGACAAACGTCCAATCATGACCAATGATGAGTTTCTTTGATTTTATCAAATTTAAAACCTCTGGAATATAACCAAGAGGAAGATGGATGATCACAAGCCATCAAACCAGCAAACTGAACTGCTTAAATTTTTGCATCAGGAGTAAAGCAGCATAAAGTTATCCAAAAGCAGTGTGTAAGACTGGTGGAGGAGAACATGATGCCAAGATGCATGAAAAAACTGTGATTAAAAATCAGGGTTATTCCACCAAATATTGATTTCTGAACTCTTAAAACTTTATGAATATGAACTTGTTTTCTTTGCATTATTTGAGGTCTAAAAGCTCTGCATCCTTTTTGTTATTTCAGCCATTTCTCATTTTCTGCAAATAAATGCTCTAAATGACAGTATTTCTATTTGGAATTTGGGAGAAATATTGTCTGTAGTTTATAGAATAAAACAACAATGTTTATTAAATGTTACTAATATATATATATATACCTATAAATAGCAAAATCAGTGAAAAAAATGCTTTTTAGGGCTGCAAAGAAATTGCTGGAGAAATTGGTATGCTGGAGAAATTGGTAGTCAATTAATCTGGCGATTATTTTTCTGATTAGTCGATTAGTCAACGATTATTTCTGCCATGCCCTCCATCTCTGTTTGCTGTGGGTATGGCTGCTGTTTCTAGCTTTCTCTGTCTTTGCTTTTCATATCCATAGAAACAGCTGAACAAGGGATTTTAATGCCATTTAAATGCACAAAGTGCTGATATTTAGTGTTACCAAGTAGAGTGTAAACTATGTGAGTGTCCCCAGTACTTTGTGTAGTGCTGCAAATTAGCGATTAGTTGACAATAAGCATTTGGAGTCGACACATTTTTAAAATTGACATTGTCGATTATATCGACTAATCATTGCAGCTCTAATGCAAATTAATAGTAGACATTTCTAGATTATGGCTGTAAACGTGTTGCACCAGTCCCCTCAATCTCTCTCCCTCTTTCTCTGCTGGGGGTGGCCTCCATGGTGAAGACCTCACACTAACCGATACCATGTGTGCCTGCTTGGCACAGTTCCTGGGCTGATTGAGTGGATGTGTGTGTTAGCAGAGGGAAGGGGGAGGCAGCAGGCCTATCAAATTGCTGCTGGAGTCAGCCCTGACTCAGTCCAGCACATCTCAGCGCGAGAGCCGGACCAGCCAGCCGCTCCCGTGAGCTTTCACCCCTGCCTGCTTCAGCCAGAAGGCCTTCGCTTTCGCCTTCTTTGTTGATTGTCTGGAATCCAGAATTTTCCCTTTCCTTTCATTAACCCTTCCATTTAATTAATCCTGTATATGTATTTTTATCCTATACACTATCTGTATACTGTGTATACATACTGGATTGAGTACTCTGTTTGCTACAGTTTGACCTTATGTAAGCCCAACGATTGGTTAAGTCATGCTGTAAGAAGATCCAGTACATGTTACTATAGTATACGTAGCTCACATCTGAGGAATGCTGCAGTGAAGCCCTCCCCAGTAAAGTGCACGCTTGCGTAATCCTTTAGTTGAAAAAGTTGGCAGGCTTATGCTAGGTGTATAATTTTATGTCACACATATATATAGTTATGTAGGATTATAGTTATGTTAGGATGATTGATGGACTTGGTGTGATTAGTCTCCAGCATTCAAGACTAAACCACTTCTGCTTGTATGGAGTCTGTGAGGAATTTACTGTATATACTGTATTTTTTCGCACTGTAAGGTGCTCTTCAAATCTTTAATTTTCCCCAAAAAGCATCAGTGCGCCTTATAATCCAGTGCGCTTTATGTATGAACTTTACCAGTCAGTTATAAAGGACAGTAAAGCCACTCTGCTAAAGTACAGCATTATACAGGAGTTTCAGTGAAGTTTTTCCAGCACTGAGACTGGAGCAGTATTAGCATTATTCGCTAAACACGCCAAGTGCTAATGCTGCTGCACCGAGCCTTAGTGGAAATCTGGAAATCTAAGGAGAGAAATCTGTGTAGATTAACATCCAGCACTCATTTGACTTCAAAATAATTATTTATTTATTTATTTATTTTTAAGAATTACAGTTTTATTTACTTAACTCTGCACCTGTAGTATTAGAAGGAAAACATGGCAACACCCCATGTTCCTTACTAGTGTTGCATAATGCGCCTTATAATCTGGTGCGCCTGAAAACAGACCAGAAAATAGCTGTTTATTTATGGTATATGTATTTCATACAGATCCAATGCCTTTGTTTCAATTTTATTCCTGACAGAACGCACAGTTGTGCAGAAATCTCCGCCATAAGTCAACCCATCTGGTGTCAGTCTCCACCAGATCATCACTCCCACAGATGAGTGTTTATCACTGGCTTTTAGGCATCAGAATTTCAGCCAGAGCAAATCTCGGCTCATCCTCTCGCTCAGCTGTGAGCGATTGGACTGAGGGGCAGATTCAGTGGTTCTGATACTAAGATTGCAATTACGAATTGGAGGTTTTGTTGTTTGGCTGGAGGTAGAGGCCAAAAAATGTTTATTTGGTTCTCTGTTCTAGCCATGGGATAAACATTAAACGCAAAAGGGCTGAATGCCAGTCATCATCTTGGGCCAGAAAAAATAATCATGGTCACAGAAAATGCAATTTCAACAATTTCAATCAATGGCAATATCTTCCAGTAATGCCAACGTTGCCATCAGCAACATATATATCAATTATTGCAACATTTTACACATATTAATATATAATCTAGGCTAAGTGAATACATGGTAATGAATGATTGATTATTTCAGTAAACCAATGGATGGGAAAGATATCTTATTATGTACAGTTTCAATTAGGGGTATGCCATATAATATCGTACGTGATAATATCGCCAAAGATTTTGAATATCGTGAACGATATTATACTCTAAAATATGGTGCCATATCACCCCCTCCTAATTATCACATCAGGGTACTACTTTTTTGCTGTTTTTAGCAAAAGAAAATTTTACACTGTTCTTGTTTCCCATTATATATCTACTAGAGACAGATTTTATCTGTCCAATATAATTTAATTTACTTTAATCCTGGATATAAATAGATAGGAGTGCATTATTAGTTTCATGGCATTCTGGATCATTGACATCTGTCACAAATCTGATAAAAAAAAATTTAATATCTCAGTTAGCCATATCATATTGCATGCAACAATAAAATTCTAAATATTTTTTCGAGTTCAGTGTTTTGTCATATCGCCAAAAGTATGGTTATCATGAAAATACCATTAAATATCGTGATATTATTTTAGAGCCATATCGCCCACCCCTAGTTTCAGTGCAATGCCTTGAAATGTGTGCTCACACTAGGCACTGTTTGGTTGAATCGTGCTAAAGTACGGTTCTGGCTCCTCCCCACTCCCCTGCTGGCCTGCACTCACACTACGTTTAAACAATCCGTGCCCGAGCACACTTACTTCACTCAATACTTAGTGGGCTTGCTGGTGTTGTGCTGAATTTAACACCCCAGCCATGAAAAGCACCGTCTCTCACGAGTGTTCACGTCTTCTTTATAAAAGTGAACATAATTCGCTTCAACTTAATTACTTAACTATGCAAAAATCACGATTATCTCAGGCTATCTCAGTCAGTCGAGCAAATGAGTGTCTTATCCTTAGTGTTTCTGTTTTCTATCTGCCTGGTTTTGAGCAAGGACGGTCATTTGCTCAAACTGCCGGATGTGAATCTGAGGCAGTCTCATGATCATCGATGTCATGAATCATATCTTTTAGCAAGTGTGCCTTGAGCACAGGTTTCTCCTGCTATTAGATTAGCCATGTGACTAGCCTCCTTGTGACTGCCGGTGCCAGGATTGAGTCAGTCTACAGCTGTTGACACCTCCTTTCCACAGAGGTCAGAAGGTGACTCTGTGTACAGCTGGGACACAGTGAGGACATTGTGGCACATGTACATGTACACATGTTTCAGGTGATCTACATGTCCTAAAACGCACAAAATATTAATTTAGCGTATTGTTTTACAGCAGTATCACAGTGCCTTTGAATTTAAGATATACTTTTTCTACCTTTTCAAGCTTTTTATGAGTTTAAATTTTTTTTTGACCAGTTCTCTAAGTTACAGAGCTATCTATAATAAACAGTTATATCCAAATTAGCCAGATTCAGAGTAAAGGTAACATCAGTATTGCTAGAGGCAATGCATGTGTTAACAGGATTGGTTGGTTGAAAGGTTGGCTTAGGTAACTCAATAAATCACCACTTGAGTCATAACGCCTTGGGCTATTTCATAGAGATGAAATATTTCCTTCAGCATTAATCAAACGAGGTTATGTGGAATGCTTTGAATACCATAGTATTGCAGCAACTGAAGGAGTGCAAGTGGAGTTTTTTTTTTTTCCACTTCCTCTTACCTATATTTCATAACTATATTTAAATATTTAATATACAATGTCCCTCAAAAGTGAGTAAACCTCACATTTTTTGTACATTTAGTAAATTTCCTTCTTTGTAGCTAGGCCACATATCTTCTATCAATAGTAATGCCACAACACCAGTGGTTAAAGACATGTGTGAATCCATTCACCGGCTCTTTTTGAACTGCTGTTAATGCAGCGTCGCCGAGTAGCATCACAGCGCACTCTGAGGGAAGCGCAGCAGCTCGGTTCTGATACAACAGCTCACAGACGCAGCCTTGTGCTGATCCACATCACCTTAGGAGTGATGAGGGGAAAAGGCGCCATCTACCCTCCCAGAGAGAGCAAGGGTAGTTGTGCTCTCTCAGGGCCCCTGCTGCTGATGGCAACCTGCATAACCGGGATTCAAACCGGTAATCTCCCGATCATATTGGCAGCAGCATAGCCCATTATTATACCCTCTTAGGGAACAACACTAAAGATATGACCCTTTGATACAATTTTTGGGCCAGTGCTAATTGCCACTACCAATGGTGGGGAGGGTGGGGCTGGATGCCACATCAACTTTTCCAGGCAAAATTGGTTGGTAATGCAATGAATCATCATACAGGCCTTTTGTAATGTTCTGCAATGTTGCTTAAGATGAATTTTACTTAACTTACCAACGGAGCGTCAACTGAGAGAGTCTGTGAAATTTGCTAAACGTTTTAGAACTGTACTGTTGAGCTCAAAGTGGAAACAACACATGGCAGATAGAAGGGCTGTATTATTTAGAGCTAACCACTCTATGTACTCTATCCACTTTTTGAGCCTAATTTCTTTAGCTGTGTAACTTTGTTGCTGCTGTTCTTGTGGTTGTGGTTGAATGTGGTCTGCATTGTGAGCAGTTTTCTTGTGTGGTTAGTGGTGTTTGTTAGCTCTGCTGTGGTGTTACATTTACTGTATGCTCTGTGTGATGCACATAGTCATGTTAAGCAGAGTTTGAGTAGGGCTGCAATCAATGATTATTTCGGTAGTTAACTAATCTGATGATTTATTATTTTTTTCTATTAGTCGATTAGTCAACAATTATTTCTGCCATGTCTTTCATCTCTGATGGAAACGATAGAAACAGCATCTGAACATAAGATTTAAAAGGCATTAAATGTTTAGATGTTGTTTAAATGTGGAAAGTACTGATATTTAATGAGTAAATGTTTAATCTACTGTAAGACTAAACTTGGGCAGTTTTGAAGAGACAGATTAAGTTAAGCGTAAACTTAAGTCTAAATTTACTCATCTACCATTGGGCGCCAATGAAATTTGTAGTCAACAAATAAAAATTTAAGATTCATGAGCGCTAATTAATTGCACAAGATTCGTATAAATAACAATAAAGCTAAATTAAAGTGCAAATTAGCATTTTTAATTTTTTTTATTTTGCATTAAATGCACAGGCACTTAATCTTTGCAATGAATTGTAATGAATGCGTATTTGTGGCCCTATTTTGTAATTTATCATGATTTCTCATGATTTATCATAATGCCGGCACCAGCTTATGCTCAAACATGTTAACCCACACCATGATCTCATAGAATTAGCTCAAAACAATAACAGTTTTATTCCCGAAAGCTGTCAGTTTATAGACTTTGATAAAGATCTCTCTGGATTCCGGTTGGATCTTGCTGTTTATGAGAAAACAAATACAATTTCTTTTGGATTCGGCAGAAGCTTGCAATCTCCCTCTAAGTTGCCTCAACTTATTTAGGGCTTTAGCCATGAGGAGGGGCTATAAATATGATTTTGTTTTTCCTGGCTTAGTTCATCTCTCAGAATACCTGAAGCATGTGATCTGCTGTTTTTCACAGTCCTACAGCTGAAATGAGAGACTGCTCCCTCCCTTTCTCTTTTGCTCTGTTTCTCTTTTTCAGCTTTTCTGCCGTTCAGTTCAGTTCGGTTTGGTTTGCTGTGTTTTTCTGAACCCTCGTAAACCTGTGAACGTGATGTAATCCTTATGTTATGGAACCCTGGAGGAGACTGGGCTCGGTTATTTGGGTTCCGCCCCTTTATCACTGTTGGTGTCTCTCTCTCGCCAGCTCTTGCAACAACGGCTCGCTCAGAAAATTCCTGAACGGCCCTATCCATCATCGCACGCTGACACTTGCAGCCTACACAACTTTTCTTTACAATGCGAAGAGGTGGCTAAATTCCCACTCCGCCTCAGCAGTGCCAGATCTCGTAAATGTAATCGCTTATCTTCTGTAGATCAGATTTATGGAAGCTCAGGCTGTAGGCAGCTGCTTACTGATGGTTTCAGAGTCACTTGCTGAGTCGCTACGAGAGGCGCTTTGGCTTCAACCATGAGGATCTGGTTCTCAGCACCAGTTTTCTGGTCCCAACTGTACCAAACGTGTCCAGATACTCCAGGAAAACAGCTGAGATCTCGATTACTCAATCACTGCAGGCCGAGACACCCGATACTGCTTCATAAATTTGCAGCAGGGGAATAAAACCGGCCAGTGATGAGTCTGATGGATCTTCAGATCATGCAGGACATACCATAGCTCCATAGCTGAGAGATAAAACTGTAATCACCTCTGCTCAGCCGTTTACATTTACATGTTGCAATGATTTTCTTCTTGATACAAATAAGTAAGTAGATACACAGCACTGTCTCTGTGTCTGTGTGAGTGATAGGCTGCTGCTGCCTGAGAAGCATGAGGGGAGGGGGGATGCAGGATTAAACAGGAGGTAACCACATGCATGGGCTCCATCCACATGGTTGGGCACCTGCTTGTAAACATGAGCGCGTGTGGAAAGCTGTGCACCTCAGTCCAGCACAGTTTTGCAGCGCAGATATTTCCAGTTACAGCTGAATTCACGCTTTTAATCCCAGAAAAAACTAACGCTCTTATTTACTGTTTAAAACGCCATTTAAATGTCTTATGAAAGGGCCGATTACTGTTGTTTTGCTGTTTTCCTCAGGTTTTGAGAGCTCTGCGCTTACTTAGATCTTGATCGTTCCAGACGCGAGACAGCAGGCAGGTGGGGGCGGGGCTGGTGACGTCATTGACCCTGCATTGTTTAATATTGCGATATATATTGCCAAAAAAAAAAAAAAAGAACATTTGCAATGTAATTTTTTTCCAATATTGTCCAGCTCTAATTTACAGTTTAAAAGGGATTGAAACTATTTAATAAAAAATGTAAAATAATATGGAACAAAATAGTAAACAAATAAATAAATAAAAGAAATACATATTTGAAGCCTACATTTAACGTAGATGAATATAATAAATGTGTAAAAAGAAAGAAAAGTGCCATTCTAAAAAGATCATAAAAAATGTACACAAAATATATTTCAAATATTTATAAAATATAAAATGAAGAGACAGATAATAGTAGTAAAAGTATGATAAGAATAAGGATAAATGTAAAAATGAATATTAATAAACTATGAATATATATAAGATCAATAAATTAATGATCCAAAATGACTTACAAGGTTATTTCTATATTCCTAAAGACTTCGACCAAAAATGTAGAGTTTGGAATCTTGCCCAAGGACTGGTGGTGTTATCCACTGCACCACGCCAACCACCAGAGCTTTAATCAGTTATACCCCTTGAAGACAAAAGATTATATAAATATCTTCAACCATGCATTATGTTAAATATCAGCATGAAAAAACGAAAGCCGTTATTGAAGGAGCTTTAATAAGAAATCTGTATTTTCCACGTCTTGAAATCTCTGCGCTCTTAAGTGTGCACTGTCATAAACGTAATTGCTCCAGTTACAGCTGTGTTATAATTGTAGGCTAAGTGCTTTTATGAAAGTTAAGCAGTCAGTTTTAGTGACATATTTACAGAGAGGAGGTGTATATTAGTGTCTGTTAAGCTGGCAGCTCTAGAATTACACCTGTGCCCTTCCTTCTATACATATATAATAGGCTGATCCTCACAAAGCCACCTATACAGCAGCTCTATTATTATTTAATACAGTATCACTTTGTTCTGTGGTTAAACTGAGGTGAGACTTTCTGCTCTAAGCTTTAAATTTAAGTTGAGCTTGGTTCAGACCAGTTCTGTTGCATAGAGTTTATGTAAAGCTAAGTACTAGAGACCCAAACGTACGTTTAAAAGTATTTAAAGTGCTCTACCAAAAAAAAAATGTGACTTAAAAATTAAAAAATGGAAGTGCTATATGAGTATTGTAACTAGTTTATAGCAAAATGTAGTAGTGAAGTACTGAAATTAAAAGTACATTACTGTGTTATTAGTGTATTTACTACAGAAAGCAGTGGAAAGTTAGCAGTGCTAAAGGTAGAACGGGAGCAGCGAGATCTTCTCATAAGATAAATCATAATTTTAACTAATAAGGATGCAGCACATAAACAATATATCAAAGTAAAAGTATTAAACTCATCCATAAGATTATAGATACAGCATTTTAGTACTTAAGTACTTAAGTAGTGAAGTAAAAATAATACTCCAGTACATACAGATACAGCATTTTAGTACTTAATTACAGTAGAAAAAGTAAAACTAATACTCCAGTAGATACAGATACAGTATTTTAGTACTTAAGTACTTTAGTGAAGTAAAAATAATACTCCAGTAGATACAGATACAGCATTTTAGTACTTAAGTACTTAAGTAGTGAAGTAAAAATAATACTCCAGTACATACAGATACAGCATTTTAGTACTTAATTACAGTAGAAAAAGTAAAACTAATACTCCAGTAGATACAGATACAGTATTTTAGTACTTAAGTACTTTAGTGAAGTAAAAATAATACTCCAGTAGATACAGATACAGCATTTTAGTACTTAAGTACAGTAGTGAAGTAAAAATAATACTCCAGTAGATACAGATACAGCATTTTAGTACTTAAGTACTTAAGTAGTGAAGTAAAAATACTACTTCAGTAGATACAGTATTTTAGTACTTAAGTACTTAAGTAGTGAAGTAAATATAATACTCCAGTAGATACAGATACAGTATTTTAGTACTTAAGTACTTTAGTGAAGTAAAAATAATACTCCAGTAGATACAGATACAGCATTTTAGTACTTAAGTATGTAAGTAGTGAAGTAAAAATAATACTCCAGTAGATACAGATACAGCATTTTAGTACTTAAGTACTTAAGTAGTGAAGTAAAAATACTACTTCAGTAGATACAGTATTTTAGTACTTAAGTACTTAAGTAGTGAAGTAAATATAATACTCCAGTAGATACAGATACAGTATTTTAGTACTTAAGTACTTTAGTGAAGTAAAAATAATACTCCAGTAGATACAGATACAGCATTTTAGTACTTAAGTACTTAAGTAGTGAAGTAAAAATAATACTCCAGTAGATACAGATACAGCATTTTAGTACTTAAGTACTTAAGTAGTGAAGTAAAAATAATACTCCAGTACATACAGATACAGCATTTTAGTACTTAATTACAGTAGAAAAAGTAAAAATAATACTCCAGTAGATACAGATACAGCATTTTAGTACTTAGTACAGTAGTAAAGTAAAAATAATACTCCAGTAGATACAATACAATTGACAGTCATGTATAGCAATTATTACAGAGTAATCTTTTTTAAGCGTTTATTTCTTTTTATGTTAATGGAAGCCCAAAAATCAGTATCTCAGGAAGTTAGAATATTATATAAGACCAATTTGCTACTTTTGACAGTGTGGCCAGTGTGCCAAATCCTGCTGGAAAATGAAATCCACATCTCCAAAAATGCTCTAAATGTCCTGGATAGATGCTGCACTGACTTTGGACTTGATATAACATATATAACAGACAAATTTAGCATTTAGCATTGGATCTGGTATTAGTTATAATTCTGTGTTCAGTAGCTGTGAGATGTGGAATAAATAAACTTGCCACACGGGTTCTAATACACTTCTGTCATAGTTGACTTCCTGTTTTTTTGAAGTGGAAGAATAAATAACATTATGCGCTCTTTAAAGAGCGATCATGTGCTTATTTAAAAACTAAGACTTGAGTAAACTGCTGTGTTGAAAGTAAGATGCACCTGGCTGTTTAGTGCAGTGACTCAGGCATAATTATGCTTTGGCATTTTGGTGTAGGTGTAGCAGCAACACTTAATTACATTGTGAGAGAATTTACCTGTCTGTTATTTGCGGGATACATTTCCAATGCTCTAAAATAGCCGAGAATCAGGACCAGTGAAAAGTGGTGTTTAGACCTACCTCTTCTTGTTCAGTGTGTTTTCTTTTCTCATTTTATGATTTTTTGCATTGTAAGTTTAATATTAAAGACTATATTAAAGCTATATAGGAACAAATGTTAAATTATTTTATAAGGGAGAAAGTATGTGTTTTATACTTTAGATTCTTTTAAGTATCACATGTATCTTTGAGGACAGATCTGCACACTCTTGGTGAGATTTTAATCTCAGTATCTTCATGAGGGAGAGTGACCTGGAATAGTTTTCTCAGCGTCTTGAAAGAAGGAGTTCCCTGAGGTGCTGAACAATAGTTTCTGCTTTTCCTTCATGCTGTGCAGCTCCAGCTCATCCAAATTAAATCACCTTTTTAAAAAAAATGTTGGTACATAATAAAATCTAAATTCTCAAAGTTTAGCTAGATGCTGGTTGGTGGATGGAAGGTGGTTGGTGTGGTGCAGTGGATAACACCACCCTCTGCCAGGGAGCTTCCATGTTGGAATTAGCTGGGGTTCAATTCCAGGTGATATCTGGGTAAATATACTGTGCTACACCAATGATAAGAGTCCTTGGGCAAGACTCCTAACTCTACAATGGCTAAAATCTATATTAGGATTAACCTTGTAAATTGCTCTGGATATAAATGTCAGTTAAAAATTGCCATAAATGTAAATGTAAAGCTGTAGCAGTGGTTTGTAGAAGTTAAATAGAAGTAGTAGTTAAATGGCTAAAAGCTAAATCTTTCTTAAAAGTGATATTTCCTCTTTTTATCTCAGCTTTTCTGCGAGGACTAGCTTCCTGCATGGTAGCGTAAGACGTTTTTTTTTTTGTTTCATTTACGTCACACCTGCAGTGAAAGGTTTACTCATAACCCGGTAGGTTGTGCAATGTGTGCAATATTGTGAATGAGTCAAAGGCTGTGGGACAATCCTTTGAGTCAGGAGGATAGTGAATGAATGGCCCTGACTTGTGCAACCTTCCCCCTATCTACACTCATTCACACCCAGCCTTTATGGCCGGGGCATTCTCTAACCATCATCAAGTGGTTTAATTGCGTGAATCTGAAAGGCGGCAGGCTTTTCAAGTTGAACAACCTGCTTGTGTGTTTATTAGAAGTGGCTTGCTTTAATTTAACATTAAACCCTGTATTGGCCTTGTTTAGAACGTGCTTGCTCCCTGCCTCCATCATGCCTTATGCATTATTTCAACTTGTAGAAGACACAGCGTGTGGTATGAGTGTGTGAGAGCACGAGAGGTGTGCCATATCATATCGTACACGATAATGTCGCCAGCATTTTTGAACATCGTAAACGATATTGTACCCTGAAATATGGTGCCATATCACCCACCCCTAATTATCACATAAGGGTACTACTTTTTTTGCTGTTTTTAGCAACAAAAAATCACACTGTTCTCATTTCCCATTATATATCTACTAAATAAAGTAGATTTTTCCTTAATCCTGGATATATGGAGATATTTGGAGTGCATTATTAGTATCATGACATTCTGGATGATTGACTTCTGTGACAACTCAGATTAAACTTTTGTATTTTTTAATATCTCAGTTATTGTTGTGCCATATCATATCTTATGCAATAATAACATTTACTTTTTATTTTGTTTCAGTAGTGTATTCTTGTTTTTTTTTTTTTTTTTTCTCAGTGTTTTGTCATATTGCCAAGAGTATCGTTATTGTGAAAATACCATGAAATATCGTGATATTATTTTATATATAATGGCTTACAACCAATGAAAACCCAAAAATCTGTGTTTTAGAAAAATCCTGCTGGAACATGAAATCCGCATCTCCATAAACCAGCTATAAAAACCTGCAAAATCTGTTTAGGGCCCTGAAAGTTTAGCTGTCAAGATAAAATGGTAAAATGTGCATTGGATTGGGAGCCTTACCAATAGGAACACAAATGATTAAAAAAAAAAAAAAATGATAATCTCGACTAATCAAAAAAAGTATAGTCAGATTATTCGACTACTAAAATAGTCATTAGTTACAGCACTACTGTCTGTAAGGTTTATGTGTGAATTACATTCACAATATAATTAAGTGAAGCAAAAGTTATCTTTTTATTGTTATTGATTATTTAATTTGTATTGATTTCAGACCATTTTGCCTACTACTTACTCTACTAAAGCACCAAGATTACTCTACTAAACAAAGATGTTTGGGGTATATTGAGCTCATGAGTGTGTTTAATAAATGTGTTCTTCTTATATCTGTACATGTTAAAAACATAAATACGAAAAGTTTAGCTGTAGACTGTAGAAGTTAAATAAATGAAGTCTCCTATGTCTCCTATAATATAATGTCTACTATAATTTTATATAGGTACAACCAATATCAAAATGTCCTGCAAAAAATCTGTTTAGAGCCCTAAAAGTCTATCTGTAAAGATAAAATAATAAAACATGCATTAGATCTGAAGCCCCGCCTATAGGAAACAAAAATGAAAAATGATAAGATAAAAAAAAAGTCATTATTTGCAGCTCTACTGTCTGTAAGGTTTAGTATGAGCAGTTGCTTCAGCCATATCTTCTATATCTTAATTTCCAGCAGCATCACTGTATCTTTCTAAGCCTGAAACATGGGCCAGTGCTTCCAGTCTGAACAGAAAGCACAGAAAGAAACTCTGGTGACTGCGTTCCGCCCCCCCTTGACCTACATTTTCATAAAACTTGAGAGGTAACACCCAAATAAAATTTCCAGCTGGTGTGGAGAAGGAGAAAGATTTGGGGACTTTCGCGGGAGAGTGGAGGGTTTCATGATTTCAGTGTCAGAATTTAAACGTTCAGAGAATCTCAAAGGTAGCCAATTTCACTGAACCACACTTATGTGACAGAAGTGGATACTGGTCAGATAAGCCGACTCAGGCTCTGGCACTGTGCGTTTCTGCAGTGGTGGTAAAGAGATTGATTTAGGCCAGCGTTAATGCTGAAATTAATGCTGCTGCAAAGGTATTTGGGATAAAAGCGTTCTCAGGTCGGGATTATTATACAACGTGTCCTGTATTACGGTTAGTAGTGTCATTACTGTGCTCTGTGTAAATGACAGGAAATGCTTCAAAGTGGGCCTTGTAGTTAAAAACAGGAGCAGAACGGATTTGCACATAAATCGTTCGTAAAACACTTTTTTTTCTTCTTTAAATACTCTTTAAATACTTTGATAAGATTCATGAGTGTTTGTAGTCTCAAGATGTTTGTGAGAAAAATGTTTGTACAGCTTTTCATGGCCAAACACTAGACACACAATTTAATAAATAAGTGATCAGGCTTATAAGAATAGTCAGGGACAGGCAGTGTCAATAACCAAATGGCAGCATAAGCAAACAATACCAGACTCATACCAGATTGAGCAGGCAATGAGGTCATACATCGGAAATCCACAACCAGGCAAAAGTGTTGTCAAAATACAGAAATAGGTTGATACCAAAACAGCTTACAAAATATTTTTAAAAAGGCTACGCAAAAGAGTGGTTGAGGAAGCAAAAAAAAAAAGAGGTTGGAAAACAAATGGTCAAAACACAAAGAAAACGCGAGGTAGAAGAGCTATATTAGAAAGATATAGAATGAGGAAAAACAAGGGCTATATATACTAATGAGTCCAGGTGTGAGCAATCTTCAGAAGCACGGTGAGCAGGAACTAAAGTCCGAGAACAATGAGAGAACATTTAAACCTTGATTTTTTTTTTTAGGTAAGCATAGCTTTTTTTGTTGAGATGTTTAACTTGGGGTTTCATTAAGTGATTAAACTTTTGTGTCAGTTGTTGGGCATGGGTTTTTATAATGGTATTATAAAGGAGCATGAAAGTGCACCTAATTTCGAACTATGTGTATTCATTAAAATAAGCATTTTCCATTAAGAAAGTGAAGCTTTATAAATCTGCTGCATTTTGTATGTAATTTACTTGCAGTTTACCCATGTTTTTTTTTTTTTAAGATTTTGTGATTTGAAACTGATTCGCTCATCCTTAAAGCTTTTTTTAATGCATATTCCAAACGTTTGGTTTGTAAACTGAAACCTAGTGTTGTATCAGAGTGCTCACTGCTCAGCGCCAGAGGGTTGTATAGCAAAAAATGTGAAACATTTATTGCATCGTTATCTAAACGCCTCGTTTGTTGGCTTGAAGCGAACGCAGACGATCGTTACTCTGTTACAGCTTAATTAGCATCTGATGGAGATGCAGTATATTGACTCCTTGACTCAGCAGCTCCTGCCTTCGTCAGAAGAAGATGATGTGGACAGAATGAGGGCATAAGCTGGGTTACAGTGCTTTTTTTCACCAAAATAACTCTTTTTCTGCTAACCAGCCCATGTTTCCAACAGTTTTAGTGGAACCTTCAAAACCTCACATCATACGTTATCAACAGAGTGCGTTGCACAGTAGCAGGGAACGGTTCACGCTGAAGAACCTAGTATTCCTGGTTCTGGAAACTACTTTTGTTGGCGTAAATGCAGTAAACAGTTCAATTAGTCAAATTAGGTTTGCATTATTAGAGTGGTGGTCCAGATTTTAAATTGAGCTCAATTAAAGACTTTTATGTGCATCAACTTGTGTGCAATTGCTAAGACACACTGACCTAAGCAACTGTGGTAAAGGAGCACACATGCAATACTCTACAAACACATGCAATGCTCTACACACACATGCAGTGCTCTATAAACACATGCGATACTCTACAAATGCACTTTGCTCTACACATGCAATGCTCTACAAACACATGCAATGTCCTACAAACACAATGCTCTACAAACCCTACATATGCAATGCTTTACACATGCAGGGCTCTACACATGCAACACTCTACAAACATACAATGCTCTCTACACATGCAATGCTCTACAAACACACAATGCTCTACAAATGCATGCAATGCTCTACAAATGCATGCAACGCTCTACAAACACATGCAATGCTCTACACACACATGCAATGCTCTACAAACTCATGCAATGTTCTACGCATGCAATGCTCTACAAACCCTTGCTTTACACATGCAGAGCTCTACACATGCAACACTCTACAAACACACGCAATGCTCTCTACACACACATGCAATGCTCTACAAACACATGCAATGCTCTACAAACGTGCAATGCTCTTCAAACACTCAATTCTTTACACACGCAATGCTCTAGACATACAATGCTCTCTACAAAAGCAATGCTCTACTCTTTATTCGCTCAGTTTCTCAAACGTTTGTCATGACCTGGTCTGCTCCGTCCATTGTTGCTCGTGGCTGCCGGATCCCTTCTGCCATGAGGTCCTGGATCTGCCAGGGAAACTGGGTTAATGTGCTTCATGAACTGCCACTTGGCAGAGACCTGAGGCTCATATGGAATAGTTTAACCACAGCCGGCATGTAACAGTAGGGCCTCGCTGAGGTCCAAACCAGATCTTCTGTGAAAGCTCTTTAAGATTTGGGCCTGCTGTTGCCTGTTGGGTCGGGGCCAAGCCTCTGACAAGCCGTGTACTAACCCAGTCAGCGCAAGTGTTTAAATATCGTATCGTTTTCCTCCACCAAAGCTTATAGTGGGTTCGGGGCTTTTATTCTGTGAATATTCTCGAATAACAAACCCTTAGCAGTAATGTAGGCCAGTACGGGGGTGGGGGATGAGGGTGGGGGCTTGAGAACCACAGAAAGACAGAGCATTGTCACTATTCCAGTTGGATGTCTTTGCTTAGCTCATCTATCTTTGTGGGAGCTCTGCTTTTTTTTTCTTCTTTCTCTGGTTGATTTTAAATGGCTAAACTCGAAGAGGCAGGATGCATTTTTTGTATTTTTTATTTTTAAAGCTAATCCTGTGTACGAGTGAGTGAGTGGGCGCAGTGTGACGGTGTGACGTGTCAATGAGAGCCTTTTTTTATGTGATGTAAATGTGTAAGAATATAAAGACCAGGCCTGAGTTCCTGCTCTTTATCTCGCTCAAGAACTGCAGAAGATTACAGACGTCTCTGTGGACCGACTGAGGCACAGTGAGCTTTGAATACATGTGGGCTCAGTGTTAATCTCACCATTTGGCCCCATGCGGGTGCTGGCCAAGGGGCAATAAGTCCCCAGATCTTTAGAGGAGATGGAGCAAACAAAGCATGTCCTCCTGCTATCTGATCTCCAAGTCATCCAAACTACTTCACTGAAACTTCTCAATCCCAAGAATGTGCTGCCCCTCCCCCATGCAGCACATATATATTTTTTTAGCAGTCCAGGTGCTTCTCTGAGCTGATTTAGTAGAACAAGGCCCGATCTCTTCATGGCAGAATCATCTTAATTCACTTCAAGCTTTATTAAAGCCTCTAACGCAAGCGATTCCCTTCATGACTTTTGTCCAACGGCATTTTTGTGGCTTTTGGGAGCAACTGGTGGGGCCGTTTTGGGTTCGCTGGACTGCTGCCACTTGACTGTGTTCATGTGACTGTACTCTTGTTTGGTGATTTATGAAAGGGCCCCAAGCCCTGACACAAGAGAACTGTCATCTGTTGTGGGCTTGAAGTATTTCAACTCTTGTTGATGGGCCTGAATGCCTTTTTGAAAGATCAGCATAGTAAGCGTATTTATAACCCTTGAGCAGACAATGAATCTTTCATTTGAGGTAATAAACCAAGTACATTTTGAGATAATTGTACTTATTAACAAATCGTCTGCTTTGAAATATAACATTTTGTTACAGTATACTTCTTACATTCTACATTGTTAACCAAGACCTTCTAAAGACCTTTCTTGGATGGGATTAGTTTCTTCACATTTCTACTCTTCTATTTAGTGATAAAACTAGTGTTTTGGCTTTCTCAGTCACATGACATCCCGTTCAGTAGCTCCTCCATTTCCACTCGCTGTTGTGTTTTTATGTGGATCTCCTTGGAAACGTATCCCCAAAGTGTAATTATGCTGTGTAGCAGTGAACAAATAGCTATTTTATTAAATTCAAGGTTATGAAACTCAGAGATGTGCGTCTGGACAGGACTAAAAGTACCGGAGGACTACAGAGTTAAGAGAAAAACAGTAGATAATTCAGCCTGTGGACGTCTCAGAAAAAAACATACATGGTTGTTTCAGACGGGAATAAAATCACAGAGGACCCCCCATAAAGTGAAACAATTCCCTGAGAAATGAACCCCATCCAGATAGGGCTTTAAATGCTGTACATCAAGCTTAGCAAGCTGCTAGCATCATTCAGATTAACTAAAGAGAGAAGCTAAAGCTAAAGCTAAAGTAATTTTATTTCCACAGGGAACAGGGCTAGTATTGATTCTTTGGCCCCATCACAGTAAAGCCTATTATTTTCCATTCTTTCTATTATCTGGTATTGATATTGCTGCACAGTAGAGCAGCACACCACCACAACCTTCTTAAAAGTCTATTTTTATTTGGCATAGTTACTTGTGGTACAGTTAACCGTTATTTTCTAATTTTATTTTTTAAGACTGTTGGTTAGCTGAAATTTAAGAAATCAGAGTATCTGTATTTTCTGGCCTTTCCTAACTAAACTAGATCTCTCACAAACTAATTTTAGTCAAATAAAAACGTATTTTTAATTTCTAAATAATAAAAATGAAATAAAAACCAATTTAAACATGGTTATTTGTGGTAGAGATCATCATTGGCACAATAATACAATGTACCTGAATGTGTAAATGAGTATAGCTGGTATTTAGCACTGATAGCGAGTAACTGTTGTACCCTGTACCTGATGATGAAATCACTACATAATAATGTTCTTTTCCCCCTTTTCTAAGTGGATTAGTTTTTATTTTTAACATAACTGCCATTCTTGGCGTTCTTAAATCCTTAAATCTTGAATTTTCCGTGATTTTACGCATTAGGAAAACATTCGTGAGAGGATTTCTGGGCTCCTGCTCCTCCTTTTGTGGCGAATAAGAGACATTATATTGATGAAAAAGAGATTTGTTTTCGATTAGAGGGGACGGCTGGAGTTTGGTGTGCAGATTAGCCGCCACATTCCCCTGGTGCTCATGGGATTATGAGATTAGAAAAGACCCAGCTATGGTTCCGGAAATCTATCATTTGTGGTGTTTAACTGGCTTAACTGTTCTTAAGTACTGAGGTAAGTTATAGCTTAAAGGGTTTTTTTGAGCATTGCAGCTCTTTTATGCGGTCAAAATACCAACAGCCAGCAAAAAAAAAAAAAATCTTTCCATCTTTCTGTCTTTTGCGCAATGAGGTAGTTTTTGTGTCAGTAATGCTGGTTTAGGACTAATCTGATACTAAACTGATACTGATACTGATAATCTAAACTGATACTGATAGCAAGTACTGTATCTTTTTGTGCTCTGTTTCCTGGTAACGCTGCCACTGAGTAGTCATGTCCTGTCTCTTTTTTTGAAGTAGATGTTTTTGTTTTTGTCATGGCAGCATCACTGAATCTTGTTAGAATGAATTCTCGGTCGTTCTTCTGGAGAGAATTCTCCCCTGCTTTCTTATCTCTTAACCAGGGGCGTCGCCTGGCCTGGGCTTCCGGGGCTTCCGGGGCTTCTGGGGCTTTAGCCCCAAATAATTTTCCAGTAGCCCCGAAACGTTTTGCTCAGCTCAGCTGTATTATTATTATTATTGAGGAGACAGGCCGCTGGCCGTGTGCGAATGGAAAATTCTATGGATTTCTATGGATGAAGTTCCGCCTTTTAGGAGAAACAGCCAATCAACTTGCTGGTTTTGCGAAGCGCATTGGGCTAGCGGTGTTCAGCGCTAATGTTAAAACATATCTGGATATACGCCGATTTTTCTAAAAGAAAGGTAACTGAGCTAACCATGTAAACTGTGATTAGATTTATGTTAAAAAGACTTGTCTCTGTGACAGTCAGTTAGCTTAACTTTAGAATTAGCCTGCTTAGATATATAGTCAAGGTTTGAGAAAAAAAAAACTATATATACATATATAATGTTTAACTTGCCCTGATGTACCTGATCAGCCAATAACTTTAATTTTCAAATAGTTTTTTATTAATTTAGGATTGCAGGACTTACTGGAAGCTATAATTAACAAAAATATTATTTAGCTAAGCAGTTAGCTAGAAGCTGGATGTTGTGGATAGCCAGAATTTAGTACTATACTTAGTTTAAATGAGTTTCTTTAAAAAACATGAAAATATAAAAATAACAGTTGTTTTGTCTAGCATCAAATATGTTAATAGTTTTAGTACCTTAAGGAGTATCTTTCTCTCAGATAAAGTTTTCATGTTTAACTGTTATAGTAGGATAGAGTTGAGTTTGTTAAGGCTCTAATTGTTCTATTATTTTGTACATGACTGTTCCTGTATGTTTTTTATTATTTATTTTGTTATGTTGCACATTGCTGTTTTAATAGTGCACACTGCTGCTACCAAAAAAAAAGCCACTAGATGGCATTACATATATATCTTAATTAAACTATTTAAATTTGACCATTAGTGCCTAATGTGATGTATCACAGATCACTTGTATCACTTTGCATCACTTATATTAAACCCGCCTTTTGAATAAGATATTGTAAATTTGATCAATCAAACCAATGACTGACCATAGACTAACTAATCTAAAACTGGCATAGGCCTCTCTGCTGTAAAAAAAAAGCAAAATAAATCGTAAAATAAATCGGAAATAAAATCGAATCGAGGATTTAGAGAATCGTGACACCCCTATTATTACATACCCAGGCAACCCAGAGCCTGTTTTCACTTTACAGAGTATTTTTGGTGGGGAAGGACAGCTCAGACAGGGTGAAAATGAAGGAGATGGTGTTTGTTGTGGTTGCTGGATACAGGTCCACCATCACTCTCGGCCCCAGGACAATGCAGCCTGTCTCTGGGTGACACTGGCCTGCTGTGTGCTGGGCTCTGATGGTGGTGAGCTCGTCAGACCTCCTGACCCTCGCAGTCCGAGACCCATGACGGAAAGGGAAGCAGTACTGAGGATGCCTTGTCACCCTGACCTAGTTAGCTGCCTCCAGCACTCAGACGCTTGGATCTGGTTCAGAGCATCAGTCTGAAAGAGCCTTATTTTAGCTCATGTCCATCTTTTTCTCTCCCTCTCTCTCTCTTTGAGTCTCTCAAGCCTTAAAGAGCTACTAAACCCTAAACCAGGGGTCTGCAATAGGCGGCCCGCCGGCCAGATGTGGGCCGCAAGCATGAAACATCTAACCTGTGAGGTTGTTTGAACTATAATAAAATGCTGCTCTGGTGAGCTTTTGTTTATATTCCTCCCCTGTCTCTCTCTGACGCGTTTGACGTGACTTTAGTTTCCGCCCTTTTTTTTCACTCGTTCTCTATAGGCTCCCTATTTCCTTATAAAGGTGTTTTTTCCCGGCCGTGTCCCAATTAACTTTTTTTTCCTTTCTTTTTCTTCGTTTACCTACTTTGAGATGAACTGTTCTGCCATTGGGCTGGGGAGTTACTAGTCTGTAGCATCCCTTCCTATTACACTACATTGCAGACCAATGCCCTAAACCATATATTTTTTCATTAATAGCTGAAGTGCGTTTTTTTGAAGTAATAAAATATAGCGCCCTCTCTGGTTCAACTGTGCTATAGGCGTGGATGATGTTCCCGTGTATGAAGACACATCCCAATATGCAGATGAGTAAATCAATAATACCGCCCCCTCCTGCTGACGTCCAATCTTCTGTGTCTCACTGCTATCAGACGCACAATGCTGATGCTGCAGCTCAGCCAATCAGCTCTCTCTTCTGCCCCGCTCCTAAACCCATACATCATCCAGTGATCCTCCCATACTACCCTCCCATTTTTTTTAGCCTTTTTTCAATTGATTTGCTGAGGACTCAGCTAAAATTAGGGGGTTTAGTCTCTCTCTCTCTCTCTCTCTCTCTCTCTCTCTCTCTCTCTCTCTCTCGTAGTCCTTCTTGTAGTCCTTCATTTTTTTTTTCCTCCCTATTGTTTATCTAAGTTTATTAATAGCCTCAGCCTCAATGCACTGCTTTAGTTGTAGTAATATTTTTATTTTTGAGTCAGATTAAGCCAGTATTGCAAAGCTTGTCCACACATTTTCTCTCCTTTTTGGGGGAGGAATATTGCAACTTCAATATTCCAGTAAGAACTCTATATTCTCTGTTGTTACTGTCCCATAACATGTGGCACATCAGTATATCTTATCTCACACAAGGCTTCTGCTTACACAAAATCATAAAATAAAATGTGAGATCTGGACAGCAGAGCAATGTTCATGTTCATGTCTCAGTGCCAGTACTCGAGCCTCATTATGGCAGCGGCTCATTATTGACTCAGCCGGTTGAGATGAGGCTGAGATGGAAAGCTCTCAAGCCGTAATTGGTCTAAATGGCCCTGGTTGATGGAAGCACTTAAAATATGTAAACAGCGTCATATCTGTGAGGGGCTTACGTGGTGCAGTTGTCATTACTTGGTGGCTACTGAGCCTGGAATTTTGTCCGGTTTAATGACCCATTGAGAAAAGGCTCTCAGAGGTAGTTAGGGCTCTGTAGTTATATAGTGCTCAATGAGTCTTTAGTCGGGGCAGTGATTATTTGATGTGGTCTGCTGTAGGTCCAGCTTAAATTTAAAGCTATACAGGGGTTGGACAATGAAACTGAAACACCTGGTTTTAGACCACAATAATTTATTGTGGTGACGGACAGTTCTGGTGGAAACAGGAGAGTTGAGGTGCACACTAAATTTTGCAGTGATTTGATCAGCCGTGGTTTTATGTATTACAGCGTCCACAGTTAATCCTGTTGGATGTGGTTGGTCCTTCTTGGTGGTTTGCTGACGTTACCCTGGATACCATGGCTCTTGATACATCACAACAATTTGCTGTCTTGGTCACAGATGCTCCAGCAAGACGTGCACCAACAATTTGTCCTCTTTTGAACTCTGGTATGTCACCCATAATGTTGTGTGCATTGCAATATTTATACAAAACGATGCTCTTACCCTGCTAATTGAACCTTCACACTCTGCTCTTACTGGTGTAATGTGCAATTAATGAAGATTGACCACCAGGCTGCTCACATTTAGCCATGAAACCTCCCACACTAAAATGACAGGTGTTTCAGTTTTATAGTCCAACCCCTGTATATAGGGGTGGGCGATATGGCAAAATTATCATATCACAATTATTTTTCTTCAGGATCACGAGTCTTTTCATGTTGATTGAGTGCAACCAAACAATCTAACCATTTTTAAAAAATACAGCATAAAAAAAAAACAAAAAAACATTTTGTCCAGGCCTTATTTTTTAACAGATTTTAATGTGTTAACACTGCTTTAAAAACTAATGGTAAACAAAAACAAGTGCACTTTAGCATATCACAAAAATAATAAGGCAAGACAAAGACTGTAACAATTGAATAAAAGCAGTAATGACAGAACAGTCACAGATTTTTTTTGCCAGGAAAAACAGTTATCAACCTTTTTTTGGCTCGAGAGTTGTTGGAAAAGTATTTACGTCTGGGTAACTCGTAGCACGACTCAACAACTTTGATAAGACTTTGGAAGTCCTATTTTTCGACTGTTTTGAAAGGAACCGTGTCCATTGCTAGGTAAAAATAATTGCTTCTGTTACCGCTGCAGCTATCGATTATTTTATTAATCGAGTACTCTACTGAAAAATCGATTCGATTAATCGAGTAATCAGATAAAACGTATTTTCTTGCCTAAAAAGCAATTAAAAAATATACAAGAGAAAACAAGAAATTTCACTTAATAATGAATAACCAATTGGTTTAATTTTTTAATCCATAACATACATTTTCATATTGCACAAATAGCAATAGATAAAACACAAAATAGACAAGCATACCACAAGAAATAATAATTTAATAATTAATAATTTAATAAATTAATTAAATTATTTCAACTTATGATTTCTTGTAAGTATTAAATATAGGGCATTAATCAATAATAAATGCATAAACATAAAACAGCTTCTCAACAGCAGAGACTTTGCCAGCTCTGTCAGTGCTGGATAAAAGCACTGCTTTTTTCCCGCCAGGTCAGTAAATTCTGGGTGACTTAATGCTAAGCGCTATTTCACATTAAAAGTCTGTGCTAAATTCCGTGCTCTGTGTTTTAACATTAGTTCAGCGATTCCTCGAGGCACAGAAAATGAATGAATACATTTTTTATATCAAATAACTCAAATTACTCGAGTAATCGTTTCACCCCTACATCAATTACTTGGCTTCTCGTAGAGAGTGGCTCTCTCAAACGACCGTGTTAGCGTTGTTTGTTTGTTTTAGCCCGGCTGTAGCGTTAGCCTCTGCTAGCTGCAGTGTAATATGCTTAACGATTCATGGCTTATCGTAAAGACATTATAATACCCAATGATCTGTTCTCGTCATATCGCGCACCCCTAGCTCTATAGGATTGAGATTAATGGCGTGTGGTGGGGCTTCGGTCAGTGCCTGAACAGCTGCACTTCCACAGAGGCCTGTACCTCAGCCCCCAGCTTACATTACAGCAAACATGGATCCCGCTGAGCTAAACTGAGGGGCAATTGAACACCTATGTGAAGCCGGCGGAGCGGCGAGAGACAAATACACATGTAACATTTCACTGCCTGCTTTGTAAGCTTAGAAGGAGCTGTTCTGGTGTTACAGTAAGTTCTCTGTTTGCTCAGTGCAAGAAATGGTAGTTCTGCCTTATTCAAAGCAGATGACTTGCTGTTGTGCTTCTCCTTTTTCATTTCCTCCATCATTTTTCTCGCTCTCTCTTTCTCTCTATTTCTTTCTGTTTTTCCCCTCTCCAATCCTCTGCTGTGTGATGCCCTGTCTTTTACGCTGCATATATATATATATATATATATATATATATATATATATATATATATATATATATATATATATATATATATATATATATATATTACACACATATCAATGCACTGTCCCCTACAACTGGTGGCATGTGGACGTTTCAAAGGCAATCCCTGGATCGTCCAAATAAATTGTTTGGATATAAATGGATTAGGAAATGGTTTTATACAAGCTTTATTATTTACTTTACTATAATTTTATAAATCTTAATATATTTTTATTATTAGAAATGTTTAATTGAGCTTCATAATACTGTGTAGTGAGCAGCATATACAGCTCTGGAAACAATTAAGAGACCACTTCAGTTTCTGAATCAGTTTGTCTAATTTTGCTATTTAAAGGTTAAAAAAAAAAAAAGATAGATGGAGCTTTTAGACCTCAAATAATGCAAAGAAAACAAGTTTTAAGAGTTCAGAAATCAATATTTGGTGGAATAACCCTGATTTTTAATCACAGTTTTCATGCATCTTGGCATCATGTTCTCCTCCACCAGTCTTACACACTGCTTTTGTATACTTTTATGCTGCTTTACTCCTGGTGCAATTCAAGTTCAAGCAGTTCAGTTTGGTGGTTTGATGGCTTGTGATCATCCATCTTCCTCTTGATTATATTCCAGAGGTTTTTAATTTGCTAAAATCAAAGAAACTCATGTTTTTTAAGTAGTCTCTTATTTTTATTTTTTTTCAAGAGCTGTAGGCTAACAAAAGCAAACTAAACCAGCACCAGAGACCCCAACAATCTCAGCAACCTTTCTCTATACTTTATTACGCTGATCAGAGTCCCTGTAAATCAGCAGGGATTGATCATAAAGGACAGGGAAGTCTGAAACCACAGTGATTGGCCTTTCTTCTATGCTTCTCTAAAGCTCTTTAAAGCAGAACTAAAATGTTTTTACAATACGCTGAGGACACGTATCAGACAAACACCTGCTCTCTGATTGGATAGACACATTACGTTGGATGGATTAATTTGCATTACGTTTTTACCTCAAATTTTCATCATGATGCCCCGACACTTCCCATTGAAAATGAATGGAATACACTGCTGTGCATTGACGCAACCAAGCAGTGTAAATGCTGCGTTAGGGCCACGGCAAAGACTTACTGTGGGAAATTACCAGTAGTGCAGCACTCTGAGAGAGAGGATACCACCCACACACACAGAGTCCATACTAGTGCAGGGTATAGACTTCTGTGGAAGCATCTTTGGAAGTCGTGTTCTGAAGAAAGTTGCTCTATGTGACAATATATTTCCTCTCTCATTGCCCTGAATCTCGTCACTGCTGCTACTTGTCAAACCAGTCCTCATGTTTTTGTGCCACTGATGTTCCAGAGGTAATAAGTTTTAAGAGGTCAGAAAGCAATATTTGGTGGAAAAATCCTGGTTTTTAATCACAGTTTTTGTTCATCTTAGCATGTTCTCCTCCACCAGTCTTACACGCTGCTTTTGGATAACTTTGCCTTTACACCTGAAGCAAAAATACAAGCAGTCCAGTTTGGTGGTTTGATGGCTTGTGATCATCCATTTTCCTCTTGATTGTATTCCAGAGGTTTTCAATTTGGTAAAGTCAAAGAAACTCGTCATTTTTAGGTGCTCTCTTATTTTTTTCCAGGTATATTGCAATAGAAATTTGGGTTGTTTTAGATCCTGACATGACCCAGCGTGACCCAGTTTTCTTTCAGAAAGATGAAATCTAGTTTATTTAAGGTTGGAAATGTGAACTGATGACCCGGACTTCATGTGACCAGAGCGAAAGAGAGCCGGTAAACAGTTTTTCCTGGTAAACATGGCATCATCAGCTCGCCGGCAGGGAGAGAGAGACGGGTAGCACATGCTCACACTTCAGCTGCCTAATGCGTGTTCGCCCTGTGGCTGATTCTTAGACTGGGCATGGTGTTGGACATCTTTGCTCTGTAGCAAAGAAACATGGATATTCCATAAGGTCTGAAACGTTAGAAATTAAATGGCACTTTAAATTAAAGCAATATATCATTTTGTACCAAATCCACTTTACCAAATCCTGTTTCAGCAGTGAAAGAACTGAAATATATACAACTGATCAACATCTCTGCCTTATTTCTACACTTTTATTGACCAATTTTATCAGCTCTGCTGAGCACATGGGGCACTTACAGTTCTGTAAGTGTATATTTCTTATGCAACATTAACCTTCTTCTTTAATTTCTTTCTTCACATTTACTTGTTTTGCAAGGTGGACCAACTATATACTGTATTTTTCGCACTATACGGCACTAAAAATCCTTTAATTTTCCCAAAAATCGTCAGTGCGTCTTCTAATCTAGTGTTCCTTATGTATGAATTCTACCAGTCAGGTTAAGATTAAGGAGAAGTAAAGCCACTCCACTGAAGTACAGAGTTATACAGGAGTTTTTAGTAAAGTTTCTCCAGCACCAAGGCTGGAGCAGTATTAGCATTAGCTGCTAATCGCAGTGCTTGCTCTGTCAGTTGTTTAGAGGTGAGTATATTGGACGTCTAAGTGTAGTGCTGTCTTGCGGTATTTACTAGCACTAAGCTCTGCTAACCGCGGCTAGCGCTGCTGCTAACAAGCTTACTTACTGTTAGTAAACAGATGCTCTTTACTCACCCGAGTAAACAGTATTCAGGAGAGAAGTCTTTGTGGATTACCTTTAAAGTGCTTATTTGACTTTGAAAGAGCATGTTGTTTTTAAAAAGTACAGTTCTGTTTTTTTTAGGCGCCTCCAGCGGCAAGACTTGTTTGAGACACCCTTGTTCTTTACTAGTGTCGCATAAAATACACCTAATAATCCAGTGCATCTTATGAATATAAATAGGCCAAAAAAATAGATGTCCATTGATAGTGTGCCTTATAATCCGTAATATACAGTAAGTTTGTTTGATGGGGTAGACACATAATGTTTAAGAACTCCAGCAGCACTGCTGCATCTGATCCACTTGTACCATCACAATTCACAAAAACACACCACTACCATGCCAATCAGTGTCTCTACAATACTGAGAATACCATATTGAATGCAATCACCCAAATAACAATAGCTGTATCTCTTTGGTGGTCCTGTATTGGGTCTTGTTCATTGAAGAACAGGGTGAAACTAATGTAACTAATTCACTGTGTAACTAAGTGATTCTGAGAACATATCTGGAGCCACCATTGGTTATGCAGGTATAGATGTACAGTGAATATATAATGTATGCATCAGTAGACGTGCATCAGCAGAACCGACAGCAGCACAGCACCGTCAGCAATAACCCACTAACTGTGCAGTTCTTCTGTACCTTTATTTCACTCCCTTCACCACTTCTATTACTGTTCTTTCCTTAAATAAACCCACACAGACTTAGAGCTGTCATTTCTGCTGCGGCAGAGTTTTAGCGTCTTTGAGCTGGCGACGGAGACGATGAGAAAACATTCGCCGTCGAGTTACAGAGGCTGTTTTGAAGCTGTCATATGGAGGTCTTATGATGTTTGCAGTAGTTTAGTAATACAAAGAGGAGAGAGAGAGAGAGAGAGAGCAGTCATGAGAGGAAGCACTGGCTCAGACTGTAATAGGGGAGGATTTTTAAACTCATGATCAGCCTGTAGTGTTTTTTTTTTTTTGGCTTCTGCAAACAGCCGGCAGACTTTTAGCCTGCTTCCGCTTGAACTGGACTCCTGTTATTTATTTTTTTATTTTTTTAAGCTATGACACAGCACCATGCAATTCAAATTTAAACATACAGCACTTAAAATGATGCGTTTATTTGATTTTACCAAATTAAAAATATAATTAAGAGGAAGATGGATGATCACAAGCCTTCAAACCAAACTGAACTGCTTGAATTTTTGCACCAGGAGTAAAGCAGCATAAAGTTATCCAAAAGCAGTGTGTAAGACTGGTGGAGGAGAACATGATGCCAAGATTCATGAAAACCAAATATTGATCTCTGAACTCTGAAAACTCATTCTCTCATTCTCACTTTCTGCAAATAAATGCTCTAAATGACAATATTTTTGGTGTCCATAGTTTATAGAATAACACAACAATGTTCATTTTACTCAAACATAAACCTATAAATAGCAAAATCAGAGAAACTGATTCAGAAACTGAAGTGATCTCTTTTAATTTTTTTTTCCAGAGCTTAATTATTTTTACCCAGAGGGTGCAGTGCATGCTTGTTTTGATGTATTAAGCCCTCATCATGGCTATTACTAAAGTGCTGCTGGAAAATGCAGAGCAGTTTTTCTGTTAGTCATGTGACGAGCGGCCTGTCCATAAGGCCAGACTGCCAGGGTTAGGTTTCATCAGCAGGCTGCGGCGGGTAAGCTGATTATTCCTGCGCTCCTCCTTCTGCCGTTATTGCACTCTCGTTTACAGGAACATCAGCACCATGTTGGGTTCAGGCAGCTCTCCAGCTCTCCTGTGTTCTGACAGTTTATAAAAAATACTCTTTCATATATACACTAAAATCCAGAAAGCTGATTTTAATTTTTTATTTTTCCCTCATGACCTGTCAGACCTCCTCTAACTCTTCTCTCCACTGCTGAAACTGAGCTAAAGGCTAAAGCTGCTGTTTCCATGTGGGTCAGCCAGACGTGACTCTTCCTGTAGCAGTTTTCTCCAGTTTCCAAGAGTCTGAGTTTAAAGGTGTAGAAAACAGTACTCACCGCTCTCTGGCTTCATCTGTAATTTCTCTAAAGAATGAAAAGACTTCTACTTTTAATAGTTTAACAGAGTTATCTGTGTTTCTTTACCTTTTTTTCTAGTTATTATGATGTGTGAATGTGTGTAAATGCTGCAGTAGAGAGTAACAGCAGTAACACCATCTGTTCCAGCATTAAATTCAAATATCAAATGAATTGTTTGTTAATAATCACCCCCCTTTGTTAAACAGTACCGTAGGGGTGGGCGATATGGCTCTAAAATAATATCACAATATTTCAGGGTATTTTTGCGATAACGATATACTTGGCGATATAGGAAAACTAAAATATGAGGAATATATAATAATATATAATATAATAGGAATACAGTATAATAGTATAACAGTATAATCATAATGTGGCAAAATAAATAATATAGCATAAAATCATATAATGCAGAAAATAATATTGCAGAATATTTAGTTCATGCATATAAACTGCAAACTAAAACAAATATACAGTAAATACACCTAAAGCTTCACAGTAAATAATCGACTATTTTTAAGACAGAACAGCCCTATTATAACCATATGGATTTTTAATATCATGATATTTCTGTCACGATATATTGTATACGATAAAATATTGCCCACCCCTACAGTACCGTATTTTACGCATTTTAAGGTGCACTATCAATAAATGTCTATTTTTTTATCTATTTTCTAACATATGGCGCACCAGATTATAAAGTGCATTATGCGAAACTAGGAAGGAAAAGGGGTATCGCCATGATTTCCTTCTAATTTAAATTTCTCTCCTGAAAACTGTTTAATTGGGTGGGTAAAGCACTTCCGCTTACTTACAGTAAGATTAGATTTCCAGATTTCCACTAAGGCTGGGTGCAGCAGCATTAGCATTAGCAGCTAACTGCTAGCGCTAGCTGATGGCACTACACTGAGGAACCTTGAGTGTTCCAGTAAGCCAGGACCTAGCGCCTAGCACACATAGCGGCTAATGCTGCTCCAGCAGTGCTAGCCGGGATGTATGATTTTAAAAGTTTTTTTTTACAATACTTTTTACTATATACAAATATTTATAGAGATTTTTTTACAATATTAAATTATTTAATTATTAAAGGACACACAGTACAGAGTTCTCTCAGGTCATGTGGAACAGGTGTATGTAAACCCAGCTTGCTTAGCATGACTTTTTCACGCTCTATCTGCTGCTTATCAGCGAGCAGGACCGAGCCCCCTGCCCGCTAGGTGTCTGGCGCACTGTGGGTCCCAGTTCTTACTGGTTATTTTTAGCAGGCCCGTATCAGTATTTGTGGAATATGAATCCCTCAAAGGCCTGGAACACTGGAGCTGGAGCGACACCCCAACCCCCCACCCACCCCAACACCACCCACCGTTCCCTTAGGAAACACTCTGTGTTTATCCATTAACTCTAAGTGCTCAGCATGCCATGGACGAGCGCTTTGCAGGAGATTCAGCGCTGACAGATAATGAGGCCCCCCACCCAGATGCCAGCCTCCCAACCTCCCAACCTCCCGGCCCCAAGTACTCACCCATGCGCATGTGTATTAGATTCAAGTAGGCCAAACAAGTTTTTCCTATCTGCCTTCCAATATTGTGGAAAAGTACTGTCACAGTTACAGAATACTGTTCCTAGAAACCAGGGCTGACTGCCAACTATTTCTCCCCCTGGTCTTTTAGCTGCTGGCTGCAGCTACGCAGCTCTGAACAGATGTGGCATTACAGTTCAAGCAGAACAGAAAAAAATGCGGCCTCTGTTTCATTTAGCTCCGACTCTGACTCTGGTCTTGACAAATTTGCCTGTTTCACAGACTGGACAGTGAAATTTCAGACATGTAAAGTGCTGTGAACTTCTGAACTGCCTTTTTTCACACTATAGGGTGCATTTAAAATCCTTTAATTTTCCCTAAATATATATATTTATATATAATCCGGTTCTTCTTTTATATAAATCAAGGAGCAGTAAAGTAGAGCGTTATACAGAAGTTTCAGTGAAATTTCTCCAGCAATACGACTGGAGCACTATTAGCATTAGCTGCTAACCGCAACGCTAGCCTTTTCCCTATTCAGAGGTCAGTATCATCAGCCTGTAGCCTGCTTCTAGCCTCAGCTAGCACTGCTGGAGTGGTTAGCTGCTAATGCTAATGCTCCAGCCTTAGTGCAGGAGATTTTTTTTTTTAAATCTAATCTTACTGTAAATGAACGCAAGCTCTTTACTCACCCAAAAAATAACCAGTTTTCAGGAGAGAAATCTGTGTAGATTAACACCCATCGCTCGTTTGACTTTAAAAAAAATATATTATTTTTTTCTTATTACATTTTTTTATTTTATTTTTTTTTACTTAGCTTAGTTTTACTTAAGATAGTTAGCTCCCCCATCACCCTTATAGTGTCTCTTTACATATAGTGTCTTATAATCCAGTGCGCCTTATGTATAAATATAGACCAAAAAAAAAAATAGACGTTCATTGATAGTGCGCCTTATAGTGCAAAAAATATAGTAATTCGTTTTTTTTTTATCTTTTATTTTTATTCTTTTTCCTCCCCAATTTATTATATCATGAAATATTGTGCCACATTACCCACCCCTACTAGTTTTTTTGCTGTTTTTAGCTAATAAAATTCACATTGGTCTCATTTTCGATTCTATATCTACTAGAGACATATACTATCTGTATCCAGTATCATTTATTTTACTTCAATCCTGGATATATGGTGGTTTTTGGAGTGCATTATTATTAGTATCATGGCTGGGATCATTCTGAATCATGGACTTCTGTTATAAATCTGATAAAATTCTTGTATATATTTTTTTTAATCTCATTTAGGGCTGTGCCATATCATATTGTATGCAATAATATAATTTAATATTTAATTTTCATTTTGTTGCTGTAGTGTATATATATATATATATATATATCGAAATATATATATTTTCTGTAATTCAGTGTTTCGTCATATAGTATCGTTAGCATTAAAATAACATAACATTTTGTGATATTATTTTAGGGCCATATCGCCCACCCCTATCACACACAGACTGACACAGGGTTCCTTCAGTGCTTGAAATAGTCAACCCCTGCGACCCATTTTAGAGTTAGACATCCATTTTCATCCAAAACTAAGAAACACTGTGGGTTGTTTTGCGTTTGAATAGCCTACAGCCTGTGTCAGAATAGCTGACATCCCTTCCCACCTGAGTAAAGCCGGGGGCAGAGCCGCAGGGTTTATCTCTATTTAGAGAGGTTATGCACACTTACTGGAAGCTGCTCTACGGTGCTTAAAGCCCTTTGATCTGCCTCATGCTCCCTTCCCCACTGGCACTTTCTACTGGAGCAAAAAAATTAAAAAAAGGCTGCTGGCGTGAGTCATTTCTCTTTCATTACAAATGCAAATCCCGGGGTTATTCAAGTGCGCAGTTATTTGGGGTAGTCTCGCTGAGACACTGTGGTAGCTCGTCTTCCAGACCCTGTAGAGGATTTGCAGATCTTATCCAGTGATTGGGCTGCTCCTTCTCTTTCTTCTCATCCAACACCTCCTCCTCCTATTCTTCTTTCTACACCTCCTCCTCCTTCTCTTTCCAACCAGCATGTGTGTTGTAAACAGCCTGATCAAACCCTGATTACTGCAGCCAGCGGTTGGTTCGTTGGATGAATGGGTGGGTGGGTGTGTGCATGTGTGTGTGTGATGGTCAATTAAACAGATGTTAAAGCGGCAGTTCGTATTATCATTTTGTTTCTAAACTGAAAGCAGAAGCATTTCTGAGTGAAGATTAAGGGACAAAATAGTGTTTAATGGTACCAGTTTGATGGAAGGACCATCCCTGCTAAGCCTAATACAAGTTCTTCTGTCCGAGTCACGCGTCTTTATGTACTTATGTCACATTTACAGCCTCTAAACGAGGATCCGACTCAGTTTTACTGAACGCAAGCGGCTGGTGGAGCATTGGAGACTTCAGAAGGTGAAACTCAGAGCTCAGTAGCTCATTCACTCATAGTAAAAACAATGAAATCTCTCTCTCTGACTGATCATAACCTGGAATCGGAATCATCCGCTCTGAATGGAGACCGCATCACACCCGCCAAGTTTAAAATAAAGATACTTACGCATGCTCTGTGCAGTTACCAATGGTGCATTCTCACCAGAGAAGTTGCTATATCGCCCAAATCCTTAAAAAGAACTTGCAGACATCAGCTTTAATGCATCCTGTGCATCTCTGTGAAAATGAGCTGGCGCGTAGCAAAATTCTTGCATAAGACTAGGCCTGTCACAATAATTACATTATCGACTTATCATTCAATAAATGGACATGACCTTAATCATTTTAATAATATTTCCGTTGTGTTTGCACTTACAAAATGCACTTACATATATTGTCACTGTGAGGGTGGCCACCATGACCCTGTAGTGCAGAAGCACAGAGAGACACAGACACAGGAAGTGACTTAAAACGTACCTTAATTAGGAAAAATGCTTTCCATCAACACCCAAAACTAACTCAAAGAAACATAGTAACGGCCCAGTGAAGCTCTAGTTGCTTAACTTTAGTGTCTCTTAGGTTTGTGTTGCCTCAGTAAGGTTCTTTATGCCGGTCCAACGCGGGTCAGCTGGGACAGACCGGGGCCAGTGCCATTTAATGGTTTTTAAAATGTCAACAATATTGTTTATCGCAATAATTTCTGGGACAACATATCGTTCTTAAAAAAAATCACATAAGACAGAAGTCTAAGCTTGGTTTTCCCATGTTTTCCTTCTACTTTAGAATTAACTTTTCTGCCAAACTGGCTTTTAGTAGAGCCAGAGTGGAAACAAAGTAGCCTAGTGTTGTTAATTTGATTTTAGGACTTTTAGAACTGGTCTAGCATCCAGTAGTATAATTTTATGCCTTGTGTGAGACTTTGTGTAATTTTCTCTCTAAAGCTCAGGAGAGAATTTTCCAGAAATGTAACCACACTAAAGCACAGGCCCGCTGTTGTATCTGGCTGCCTCAGAGTAGTGCGGTTGTTTACTGGCAGAATGCACAAGGTAGTGCGAGGTAGTGCGAGGCCGATAAGAATAAACATTTGATTGTCTGTGTTGAAGGTCATGTTATTTGCAACGAAGGACAAAGATAAAAGTTGACCTGCGTTTGTGCATCCACTGACAAAAAATATAAGATCTAATCAGCAGCCATGAGCTCATCTAAATCCAAATAAATTATGCCCACGAAGCGGAATAAGAAGACTATAAGAAGATGACGGTGTTTCAGAAGTGTTTCAGAGAGAGGGTTCCATAGTTGGTGATTTAATTTAGAAATAAAAGTTAACAAGAACATAGGCGACTGTATAAGAAAAGCTTAAAAAAAGCTTTTAGTAAATGCTGGAGTGGTGGTTTTTGAACTGTTCTGCAAGGACCCTATTATTTATGTGAGGCAGAATTGAGGTACCATATAAAAAGGCTTTCAGATATGGAGACAAATATGCCCAAACCAGGACATGTTGTGTTCCTTTAAACCACTTTTAAAACTCATGGTCAGTAAATGAGTGTATTTCCTTAATAAATCTACTTCCTACTGTTTTTTTCCTATTTTTTTTTTGTAACCATACTCTGATATCGTCCAGCAAAAAAAATCTAACTAGGCGGCAACAAATGCACAAAATTGCCTTCAATCAATTAATCAATTAACTATCAACAGAAGAAATCCTTTTTTGCATCCTCATTATGCTATTTAAGGCCAAACAAATAGATGGCAGAGAATCGCTGGCAGTATGGAGGCACAAGCCACCAAAGGAACCCATCAATTTGAGTATTTCCCTGTTAATTTATAATAAAAATTATAATAACCACTATATCACCATGGTTTAATGTGTAGTTTTGTATAACATGCATAAAAAATCGCTAGTACACACAAAGTGATCTATTTTAAGTGTGTATGTTTTTATTAATGATTATATTTTTGGCTTACAGACAATAAAACCCCCCCAAAAAATCATTGTCTCCGAAAAGTTTAATACTATATTAATTAAGACCAACTGGTGCTTTTGGCAGAGTGGACAGTGTGCCAAATCCTGCTGAAAAATAAAATTCTCCTCTCTCCAAACCATCAATGATCATCAGTAAAATTTACATTTCATTTGAAAATCAAGGGATCAGAGTCTGGAGGAAGAGTGGAGAGACACACAGTCCAAACTGCTCGAGGTCTAGTGTGAAGTTTCCACCAATCAGTGATGGTTTGGAGAGTCATGTCTGTCATCTGCTGGTGTTGATCCACAGTGTTTTACCAAGTCTAAAGTCAGTGCAGTTTTGTTTTCCCACAAAATCTCTACTAACTTTTACTGAGATGCGGATTTCATTTTCCAGCAGGATTTGACACACACTGCTGAAAGTACCAGTTGGTTTTATATAATATTCTACTTTTCTGAGACACTGATTTTTGGGTTTTCATTGGTTGTAAGCCATAATCATAATCAACAATAAAAGAAATCAATGCTTAAAATAGATCTCTCTGTGTTTAATACATCTATATAATATATGAGTTTCACATTTTGAACTGAATTACTGAAATAAAGTGACTTTTCGATGATATTCTATTTTTTGAGTACTGACCATGCACATCATTCAAAAGTTAAATACAAAATTTTAATTCCTGCATGAAATATTTCCATTTTCTTTTTATTCTTTTTATATGCAGTATATAAAGCCCAGTCGTGTGTAATTTGATGGAGATTGCTGGATGGTGCTGAAGCCAAGCACTTGGGCCCAGCGCTGCTTATATTGCCCATGTGAGCTTGTTTATGTTTATGATGTCAGTCAAGACAGTCCGCACTAATTACTCTATAAGCAGCTCCTGGCCAGCTGGCTGGGCCTCAAAACCCAACTCATTTTATTGCAATTAATGCTGGTTAACGTAAACAGACTCTTACTGTAGAGCCAAAACAGGTATGGGAGAAAATAGTAGTAGTGTTTCGCAGCCACTCGCCAACCTCTTTAATCGTTTTTAGAGCGTAAAGATCATGAGCCCACCTGTTGTGTTTGTATTTTATGCAGTGAGGTGTTAAAAGTGACACTTGGGGCTGGCTAAGAAAAGCAAGCAGTGCACCAGGCGCTGGAGATTAACACGCGCACTGCCCTCTAAAACACTCTCTGACTCACCGACACTCGTTCACACTTCCTGCTTCGTGTGTCTGCAGGCAAAAAAGAAAGAAATAAATAAAAAACGTAGAAAAGGACGTCTTAGCATTGTGATTCTTTTTTTTTGGTTTTAAGATTAAGAAGCAATCAATGGCTACCCCCCCATCCCCAACTCAGCATGGCGGCCTGCTCTACCGCCTCGGGACATTTTAAAGGAGACCTTTTCCTTTGCCCTAGTCAGGCATTGATTGGATTTTCTCCCAGACACTAAGAGATAGCAGATAAGATTCCCCCCTTTTCCATTTGCCTTCCCAATTCGCTCCTCTCAAAGTCATCAGTGTCATGTTTGGATTTAGAAACCTTTAAGTTTGTGGAATCGAGCTGAACTTGAGTATTCAGGGGGGTGAGGGAGTCACTGTGTATGATGAGTATGATGTTCTTACAGCAAATGTTATAGAGGTTGTGATTATGTTATGTTATAGACCGTTTCAGAGGAATATTCATGAGCGTAGAAAGTGACGTAGCTGTTCCTAGGACACTTCCGTTTAGCGGTAAACAGTGTTCAAAACAGTGGAGGTAGCTTTTTAATTTAATATGAATGCAAACTTCACCTAATCTGAGAGTCACAAACATTGAAAATCAGGTCAAATTGTTCTTTAAACAAGTAAACTATGGAGGACCAAAAATGACATAAGTATAAATAAATACACATATAAATGTATAAATATATAAATAAATAAATGAATAAATAAATTAATGTTGAAATGAATAAATATATAAATAAAGGCACATATAAATGAATAAATAAATAAATATATAAATAAATAAATACATGCACAAATAATTGTATAGGTAAATAAATTAATTAATAGTGATTCACATCTGGGTAGGTCACCTCTGGGAAGCATTTTAAATCAGAGGAAAAAAACTTCTCTCTTAAATCCTTATCAAAAGGATCAGGAAAAGAGGTTTGATCACTTTTTACTAATTTCTGACCATATGTTCGCTCTGTTTTTGGGAGACCTGCGAAATATGTGCTCTCATTTTGACCGCTCTATACTTGAAAATAGCGCCACCGGAAGCGTCGAAGGAACAGACATGCGCAGTAGCTTTGTTATTGTTTTCCTCAATGAAACGGTCTATATTATGGTTATGTGTTGTAAGGGGTTGGATTTAAATCTTAATAATTTCCAGATGCTCCTCCAGTATCAATATAACTATAGGAGATGTGTTTACAGGAGGATTTAAAGTGGTACACTGCATAAAATATATGAAAAAAATTGAGATGCAAATGCCTAAATGAAGCAAAAAAATCTGCCAATGGCATGAGCAGATTTTTCCTATGAAGATTTCTTTAAACAACCAATCTCAAAGTCTCAAAATGATTAAAGTAAGACTTAAATCAAGCCAAAGTTCCTTATTTTGTGGGTTAAATTTATACAGAAAAATCAGAATAACTTGACTCTTAACTTGTTTTATTTTGAGTTTAAATTACTTAAAACGAGGTGAAAATTCTAAATAAGACTGAATTAGATTATTATTCCTAAAATTAGTATAGCAATCTTACATAAAACAATGCTTATTAAGTCAAAAATTATTATCAGAGAAAAGTATAAGATTTATTGCATAGATTTACACAATATTAACATTATGTCAGTTTTATGGCATTTAATGGTCTTAAAATGACTTAAATATCGTTTATCACAATCATTTCTGCAATGATATATCATCCACAAAAGATTATTTTCATGACAGGCCTGTATACTGCAATGACGAATCACGTTGTGAAACAAACAAAAAAAAAAACTTCCAGTATATTGAAAACAAGTTGAAGTGAATTATGAAGTAATTTGATTATATAATTGATTATGTACCTGTGGCACAAAGTGGTTTATTTACATGGCGGCATTTACATCCCACTAGCGCTGTGGTAAGCGGCTAATGCTAATGCTGCTGCATCCAGCCTTAGTGCTGGAGAAGCTTCACTGAAAACTCACCCTTAGATAAAATATTGAAAATCTAAGCCTACTTGCTTACTTGTAAATAAACGGAAGTGCTTTACTCACCCAAATAAACAGTTTTCAGAAGAGAAATCTGTTTAGAGTAACATCCAGCACTCGTTTGACTTTATAAGAAAATGTACATTTTGTTTACTTAGGCACTTCTTCCAGCTTCCCTGTTAGAAGAAGGGAAACATGGCGACATCCTTGCTCACTATAAAGTAGGCATTCTTACTAGTGTCACTTAATGCGCCTTATAATACAGTATATCCTACTATCAGTGAATCACCATGGATGTAAAATCACAGTAGTGGTTATGAATATTATGGAGGGATTTACTGTGCAGTTCTGCTATGATTGGATTGATATGATTTATGGTTTGATTACGGACCTGGAAACAAAAAAACTTGGCTGGACGTCTTTAGGAATCGTTTTTTTTTATTGTTATTTTATTTTCATGCCCTTAATTTTCTTGTGCAGTTGTTTCTATATTTAAATGAAATAGTTTCAGGCAGGCTTGCATAAAACGTGGGATAGTTGTAATTGTGTTAATAGTGATAATTGCATTGCCCCCCTCCTCGCCTCAATCAGGCACTCTCTCTCTCTCTCTCTCTGCCCCTGTGGACACCCCTGCTCCTATGGGGATTAGTGGTTCTTAATGGCTTGCAGATGCTCAGTGCTGGTACAGAAGTGCTGTTGGAAAATGAAAGGCCGTGTCTGCATTAATGTGAGGATTGAGCTCTGGTCTCAGCATTATGTAGCTGGCAGCGAGCCAGCTGACCAGACAGAGACGGACTAATGCAGACACTCAGACTTGACTTAGCATTTGCTTCTTCTTAGAACTGAGAAATGCACTAAATAAGAGACCTGTGATGTTGGATGTGAGCCGTAGGCTTTGTGTGGATGAGTGTTTTTGAAGTGTGAAGGTCTGGAAGAAGAAAAGTGCATGACCTTGTGCTCCTTTCATAATTTTCCATTTTTTGTGGATAAAATCTTCCCAATAAACATTACGCTAAACGTAATTATTGTAATTTTAAGACCATTAATTGCAACTGATATAATAATAATAGAACAGCATAATAAAAGCAATCGTAATCAAGATTGGGAAAATAAATACTTTGTTCTTCAACTACTGCAGTCCATAATGTGTTTATAGGCTGTAGTCGCAGTTATTGGTATATATACGTATTGGTATAAGCATTTAGCATGACTGTCTAAAATACTGTTCACCATTATACTAGTGCATCTCAAATCAATTGAATATCTGTGAAAAGTTATTTTTATTTCAGTAATTCAGTTCAAAATGTGAAACTCACACATTATATGGGTGTATTACACACAGAGTGATCTATTTTAAGAGTTTGTGTAATATATATAAATTAATAATTATTTGTATTGTTGATGATTATGGCTTACAGCCAATAAAAACCCCAAAAAACAATGTCTAATTAGAAATGTTTAATATTGTATAAGACAAATTGGTACTTTTGGCAGTGTGGGCAGTGTGCCAAATCCTGCTGGAAAATTAAATCTGCATGCTTTCCTCTGCTGACAAGTTTTATGGAGATGAGGATTTCATTTTTCAGCAGGACTTGGCACACTGCCCACACTGCCAAAAGTACCAATTGGTCTTATATAATATTTTAATCTATCTATCTATCTATCTGTCTGTCTGTCTGTCTGTCTGTCTGTCTAAAAAATAAATAAACACTTAAGATAGATCAATCTGTGTGTCTCACATTTGTGAAACAAAGTAACTTTTCAATCATATTTAATTATTTATTATCCACTAGTATATTTGAACAAACAAATATACAAATAAACACAATAGATTATTTAATATCACAATTATCACATATTATTGAGGTAATATCCATAACTGGCCTGGTCATGTTGTTTCCTTGGCTCAGTCATATGACTGTGAATTCAGCCCGCTAGTCTGTGTTTGTGTGTGATGTTTACAGACATGCTTTACTCCGCATAGTAAATGTGTGCTGGGCTTCTGTCCATCCTGGCACTGCTGGATCTGTCCATGTGGGCACTTCTGACTGATGGGTGAGCTCTGGCAGGAATGTGGTGTTGGATTACAGTGTCTAAACCAGAGAGTGCTCTCACTGCGCAGAAAGAGAGAGACAGAGACAGAGACTCGCTCAGCAGCACAAAAGCTTTTTAAAGAAGGCCTGAATTTTCTATTTCCATATAGAACCACTCATCTGACATTACAGTAAACACTAATGTAGTGAAATAATGTGGGAATTCCCCATATTAAGTATAGGAAGTAAGTTGTATTGATTGGGAAGAGTTTTATTTTTCGATTTTTATAATGCAGATAACACAGACAGACCCTCAGAATTAAAACACTAAAACATATTACACTTTAGATTCACAGAGATGCATAGAATTGTGGTTATTTGTTGTAAATTTCTGCTTATATTAGACCTTTTTTGTAATTTATTTCAGTGTCAATTAAAAAAATATCAACATGCAATGTTTAATTGCTTGTATTATGGTTTAATACACACTAATGCATACAGTATATATGTGATATAGTATATATATTGCTGTTTTTAGCAAAACTGTCCAGTATCATTTATTTTACTTTAATCATGGTTATATGGAGATATATGTTGTGCATTATTATTACTATCATAAAATTCTGGATCATTGACTTCTGTTACAAATCTGATCAGATTCTTGTATTTTTTAATATCTCAGTTAGGGGTGTGCCATATCATATTGCATGCAATAATAAAATAAAATTTTCATTTTGTTGCAGTAGTGTATTCTTGAAAAAAAAAAAAAAAAAAAAAAAAAATATATATATATATATATATATATATATATATATATATATATATATATATATATATATATATATATATATTAATTCTGTGTTTTGTCATATCGCCAAGAGTATTGTTATGGCAAAAATACCTTGAAATATTGAAATATTATTTTAGGGCCATATCGCCCACCCCTAGTTACAGATATTTTTAATGTTTTTAACCATATTAATGCCTCGTCTCTGCTGTTTGTGTTCCTCCAGGACCGTAAGCTCTCCAGGTCAGAGCGGCAGCGCTTTAAAGAAGAGGCAGGTATGCTGAAAGGTCTGCAGCACCCAAACATCGTTCGTTTCTACGACTCCTGGGAGTCTCCCTCCAAAGGACGCAAGTGTATCGTGCTGGTGACGGAGCTGATGACTTCAGGCACCCTAAAAACGTGAGTAGAACATCAGTGCCTTTAACAAGCATGCTGAATCACACTCAGCCTCATTAATCTGACTGTAAATCATACATAATTTTGTACCCAGGTTTGTTTCAGAAGTATTGTGAAAGGTTTTCCAATCAGTTATTCATTCTCAAAAGCACAGCATTGGTTTTAATGTAAAGGGGACAGTTTATACCTCTTTTTACACAAGTTAGAATAGATCCATGGGCTACACAAAACATTTTCATGAAGTTCTTTGCACAAAATCACTTTCACATAAAGATAAAGATTTCACCAGATCTATTCTCACCAGTTTTTAGACCCTTGTTCAGAATAAGCCGTTTAAGGGCTCTGTCACTTTTATGCAAATAAGCTGTCGGTGGCTACGCCACATGTTTACGCTGGGCGTTTACCACACATTAGTGTTAGCTTGTGCTAAATGGGAAAACATGATCTTATTTTCCACAGGTAGTAGGTATAGATCCCTCCCTCAGAAGAAGTCTAATCGCTAATCTTACTGTGTACTGTACTGACGTTCTCAACCAAAATTGCTGAAATGTTGTTTCGTCAACTGATCAAGTGGGTGGGGCTCAGATGAGGGTTGGAGCCAGGGTGGTTCTATGCAGGTTGCCAGGTTGCCTTATCATGACGTCACAATAAGGAAGCCATTCAGATGGTTCATAGAAGCAAATTATTTCTAACACCAAATTATTTTAGCTGATTCACAGAAAATGGGTTTATATAGAGGCATCCAAAAAGTGAGTTTTGCATGGTATATTGTCTTTTAATTGTTTATATGGAAAACATGGGGCAGGTTAATTTTCACAATTGCTAGATAGCAGGGTTATACTCTTTCATGAGCTAAAAAGTATACCAACAGTTTTTCCCCAAAAAAGATAAAAAATGACGCATTATATTGTCTTGGTTACAGTATGGCAATACATTAAATCATAACCCCTATATCATGATGCGTATTGTTGTGTTATCAGGTTCTTTTATTGATTACACAGCTCTACTGCTATGTCATGTTCATATAAAGCATTTTTAACAGTTTCTCCTTTTGTACTGAGGTAACTCTGAGGTTACTTGCGTAACTTTAGCTTTGTTGGTTTTGTACATGTTCATGTTGTTTACCCCGAGGGCGTCAGGAATATTGTTCATGCCCTGCAGAGTGTGAGAACTCATTTACAGCAGACAGAACAGCTTCTTTTCACCTAACTGGAGCTCGCGAGCCGTGTGAGTCCGCCGCTGATCAGAAACAGCAGACTAAAAAGGCCGGTTATTGTCTGTTCGACTGTTATAAAACACAGATTCACAATAGAGTGGATTTACGAAAGTCCCCGCCGGTGGTGCAGGAGGAGAGCGGCGTGCCACCTCCATGTGAGAGGTGCACTGTGGGTCGCTGCCCCCTCGCCAGCTGCTGCTGCAGCAGATTCCACACATTCCTGATCTGTGAAGAGTGGAAGAGGCACTACTGTAGACCTGACCAAACAGAGCCCAGACTCAGGGTCAGCAGCTCCCTCATGTGGACGTGTGGATTCTGACACACACACACACACACACACACACACACACACACACACACACACACACACACACACACACACACACACACACACACTCTCTCACTGCATTTATTGGGGTTTTTCCATTAACTGTTTATTGACTAGGGATGTC
Source organism: Astyanax mexicanus (assembly GCF_023375975.1). Lineage (NCBI taxonomy): Eukaryota > Metazoa > Chordata > Actinopteri > Characiformes > Acestrorhamphidae > Astyanax > Astyanax mexicanus. Next base: position 5,416,370 of record NC_064409.1, read on the forward strand.
CTGATCACATTTTTTCCCACTTGAATCATCCCAAAAAGAAAGAACTCATGCAATTTGTCAAAAAAAAAAAATATTATTTAAGAGCCACTAAACCCTAAACCATATATTATTTTCATTAATAGCTGAAATGTGTTCAAATAAGCTTTGAAAAAATACTTTTATTTTGCTAATTTCTGCCTCTGCAGCGCCCCCTCACAGGTTTAACTGTGCTATAGGTGAGGATGAAGCTCAGCCAATCAGCTCTCCCTCCTGCCCTGCCTCTAAACCCATACATCACCCAGTCCCCCTACTGTGTTGTGTGTGCATGTAAGCCTCCAATTTTTCTTTTTGGCTTTTTTAAATTTGAACAGTAGGAATCTAAAATATTAATGTAAATTAACCACTCAGTCTTTGTCAATCAATGAATTAATCAATCAATCAATCAAGCTTTATTTGAAATCGGCAGTACATTAAGGGTGACCCTCATTTACAATGCGGCCAAGCATTTACAGTATAAAAGGGGTTAAAAACATTGGATAAGAAATTAGAAATAGGAAAACAAATAAACATTTTAAATAAATAAGTTTATTGTAGATTAATAAAATGTATGTATAAAAAAGAAAATCTAAATAAATTAACATAGAAATTAAAACATAAAAAGTAAAGAATTTCTCAAATTTAAAATATAGAAAAAAGGATCATAGTAAAAGTAAATGATACAATAAAGTGATGATGATGATTGATAAGAAATGGTATACAAGATATACAAATATACTTATATAAGATTCTTTATCAAACATGAAGACTTGCGCTCTGACACAGGATGCTCTTACCACGTTTTTAATCCTACCTTGTGCTTGTGCTTATGTTTGTCGTGTCGGCTGGTCATGCTGGTGCTGCACAGGGCGTGCTGAGTTCATGGTGAGCGGATGAGCCTGCAAGGGGATCCCCCTCCTCCCAGTCCCAGTCATGCACAGTTAAGTGTCTGTGTCTGGCCTGTCTGAGCACTAATCACACGCCTCACAACAGCACAGCACCACCATGACCACAAGCAGAGTGAGGGGCCGAGTGTGAAGGAGAAACCATCAAAATGAGATGAAGAATGAAGAAAGCAGCAGACTGTGAAAAAACTAAACTAATACTAAAAGCTAAATCTGGTCCAGTCCTGGTCTTGCTAAATTACCACTCCTAGCCCTTATTCAACTCACCTGATGATCCCATTAATGAAGGAGCATATGTTTAGGAGCATCTCAATTAGTGGTGGGGCGATATGGCCCTAAAATAATATCACAATATTTCCTGGTATTTTTTGCAGTAACGATACTCTTCGCAATATATAACAAAACACTACTGCAATAAAATAAAAAATACATTTTATTACTGCATATAATATGATATGACACATCCCTAACTACAATTAAAAAATATAAAAAAAAGAATATCAGATTTGTAACCAAAGTCAATGATCCAGAATGACATGATGCTAAGAATAATGCACTCCAAATATCTACATACATCCAGGATTAAAGTAAAATAAATGATATTGGACAGATCTCTAGTATAGATATATATAATGGGAAATGAGAACAGTGTGATTTTTGTTTTCTTTTGCTAAAAACAGTAAAAAAAAAAAAAAAAAGTAGTATCCTGATGTGATAATTAGGGGTGAGTGATAAGGCATGATGTCTCAGGGTATATTAATGTTTTCAAAAAATCTTCAAAAATCTTAGTGATATTTTTGCATTCAATACAATTAGAGGCTCCAAATTTTCTAGTATTATCAGTTGGTTCGAATCCCAGTCATGCTGCTTGTCATCAGCGGCCGGAGTCTGAGAGAGCACAACTGGCCATGCTCAAAATGTTCAAAATTATTGGCAATATTATTGCAGCTATTACAACTAGTACTAGGAATACAGTGGGTGGTAGTGATCATGATTAGCAGCATCTAATGGCATTTAAGCAGAAATAATATTTACTATTTATTATTTGGCATGCCAAAAGTCATGGGAGACAGTACCTGTTGCCTACTGGATAAAGTTTCATTGTCATAGCTGTCTTTTTAATAGCTGCAGGTTGTGTTTATTGTGTGTGTTTTTCTTTTATTTCTGTAAATTCACTTTCGTTTAACTGTAGAAGCTTCCAGGAAGCTTTTCTTTTTCTTTTTTTTTTTCCCCCTCTGTGGGATCTGGGGTAAGAGGTCAAAAAGTGGGAGTGTCCCAGCTGCATACCAGGATACCTGATCACTCTCTGTGATTGTGGGACAGTGAAGACCACACCGAGAGGCTTTTGTCCTGTTTGTTTTAGCTTATGTAAACTTATTTGCTCACCTTCCCGCGCTCAGCAATGAAGATTTACCAGTCTGGCCCCCTGAAGAGCTGGTAAACACCTTTAGAGAAGCAGTAGGTCTCGTCCTGTATTCGCTCGGCCGGAGTCGAGCAAACAGAAACTCTGCTGGGCTGTTGGCTGTTGTGTTGGTAAAGCTTGCGTTGTGTTTAGCATTTCTCATTCTGTGGAATGAGCTGGTGGAGATGTATAGAGGAGATAGGGACTTTTGTGCAGATGGTGAGCAGTAGGGCTCTGTGGGGGGGGGGGGGGGGGTTGATGAAAGATGAGACAGTTTTGCTTCAAGCTTTGTTACACCCCTGTTTTCACTCCTGAGCTCACCTTTGGCTGCAGGCCCACATGTCGCTCATACTCCAAAGCAGCTGTTCCCCCTTTTTTAACCTTCTATACTGTCTTAAATACAAAGGTGTGACAGAGGGTTTTTTTAATTGAATGATTTCACAGAAGAGTCAATTTTGTTTTTATAAATAACCTTTTAAGTAAATATGATAAGTAAGAGTGAAAGTGAGTGTGAAGACACTTTAAAGGAGAAATCAAGTGTAAAATGGACTTGTCATGTAGTGAAACATGATAACGAGTACAAACTTTTGTCAAATAGACCACCTCCATTCACCCCTAGTATTCTGAACTACAGCACTTTTATAACGCTGGTGACAGGGGCATAGTGTTACCCGTGCAAAGAAATAGCTATTTTTACACCATTGTGAATGCTTATCACTTTCTGTATTTTTTGGTTGCAATTTAGAAAAAGGTATCGCCGGTTCGAATCCCGGTCATGCAGCTTGCCATCAGCTGTCGGAGCTCTGAGAGAGCACAATTGGCCTTGCTCTCTCTCTCTGGGTGGGTACAGTAGTTGGTGCTCTTTCTCCTTTTCACTCCTAGGGTGATGTGGATCAGCACAAGGCTGCATCTGTGAGCTGATGTATCAGAACCAGGTCGCTGCGCTTTTTTCGGAGCGTTAGCGCTGTGATGCTACTCGGCAATGCTACAGCATCAGCAGCATCAGTTTAAAAAGAGGCAGAGTCTGAATTCATATGTGTTGGAGGAGGTGTGTGCTAGTTTGCTAGTCTTCACCCTGCTGGTGTTGCGGCATCACTAGTGATAGGGGGAGTGTTAATGAGTGGGTTGGGTAATTGACCTTTCAAATTGGGTGGAAAATATAGTTTTTAAATGATACCCAGCCTTAGTTCCATCACACATATGCCAGAAAATGGATTTTGTGTCACAGTCTGAACATATCTGACTTGAATCTGTTTTGTTATTAAAAACAATTTTGACATGAAAAAATCAGATCTTTGTCACATTCAGAGACAAAAAGAAACCAATATGAGCCACAGCAGTCTGGTACTGTGGCGCTACATACACTATATTAGGCATATATTGCTGCATTGTTTCTTGCTGCATGTTTTATATATATACTGGCACCTGTAGATGCACATAAAAATATCACACATGCGTCAGTTTATAATATGCACATCACTGCGTCCCGAGCAGAACAAAGCTGAGGCCACAAATTCACCTCCAGTACTTCCGTAATGTCAGCGATGTTTATTTTACTGCCCCGTTAACGAAGTTAAAGTCACCTGAGGCTAGCAGAAGCGGATGATAGATGAGCCACTCTGCATGCTTGGCTTCTGAATGCATACCTGACACATTTATGCTCCACGGAACACAAAGCATCCCTGTAAAGAGCTTTAGCGTTTGAGTAAGCTAGCACTGTAAACCTGCTGAGCCACAGAGAGCACCTGACAGGTGCTATTGAATTCGTTACCACAGATCTGAATCAGTCTAAGGGTTTTATTTGCTGAGTTTGTGTGCTATTTATTTGCTTTTTGTTTTGTTAAAGATGGATTTCGCAGGGCCTCCTGCATGCCTAGCCTGTTGGTCTGGTTCTGTAGGAAAAACAAACGAGTACTAACAACACTTTTCCTACTAATAACAGAAGAAAGAGGAAATACAGAAGAGGGGGAATTGAAAAATCTTTTAAAACAAGTCCTGCAGACATCCTGTCCTCCATCGCCACTGTCTTAATGAGTTCATATAAGGGGATTAGTAGACCACGGAAAAGATTTATTTGTTGTAAATGAAACATTTTCCACTCATTCATTTATTCATTTATTCAGTTTCTGATGTTTACAAAATCTAAATCAGCTCCAGATCCTTTAATTGTTGTGTTTAGCTTTTCCTCTTCCTGATAGAAAGAAAGAGAGAGAGAGAGAGAGGAGAGAGAGAGAGTTTAGTGAGTGCCTATATTAATGTTTTCATGTTTTTGTGTGTGAGAGTAAGAGTGTATGCAAGAGTAAGAGTGTGTGTGAGTGTGTGTGAGTGTGTGTGAGTGTGTGTGAGTGTGTGTGAGTGTGTGTGAGTGTGTGTGAGTGTGTGTGTGTGAGTGTGAGTGAGTGTGAGTGAGTGTGAGTGAGTGTGAGTGAGTGTGAGTGAGTGTGAGTGAGTGTGAGTGAGTGTGTGTGTGTGTGAGTGCGAGAGAGGAAAAAGAGTGTAAGAGAGAAAGCGTGAGGGCATGTGTGAGTACGTGAGTAAGCGCAAGTGTGCGAGAAAGTGTGCGAGAAGGAAAAAGAGTGAGCAAGGGAGAGAGAGTGTGCGAGAGTGCATGTGAGAAAGCGCTTATGTGCGAGAGTGCGCATTGAGAAAGCTTGGGTGTAAGAAAGCGTGCTCAAGAGAGTGTGGGTGAGAGTGCGAGAGAGAGAAAGAGTATGAGTATGTGTGAGTGAGAGACACTATGTGAGACTGTGAGAGAGAGTGTGTGTGTGTGAGAGGGAGAGAAAGTGCAAAAGTGTGTGTGTGTGTGTGAGAGCACATGTGTAAGCAAGAGAGAGAAAGTGTGCGAGAGAGGGAGAAAGAGTGTGCGAGAGTGCATGTGAGAAAGCTTGTGTGTAAGAGAGCCTGCGTGAGAGAGAGTGTGGGTGAGCGTGCGAGAGAGAGTGAAAGAGTATGAGTGTGTCTGAGAGAGAGAGTGTGTGAGTGAGAGAGATACTATGTAAGAGTGTGTGTGTGAGAGGGATAGAAAGCGCGAGAGCGCGTGTGTGGGAGCATGTGTGCAAGCGAAAGAGAGAAAGTGTGCGAGAGAGAGTGCGAGTGGGAGAAAGAGTATGCGAGAGTGCATGTGAGAAAACACTTATGTGTGAGAGTGTGCGTTGAGAGAGCTTGTGTGTAAGAGAGTGTGCACGAGAGAGTGTGGTTGAGAGTGTGAGTGAGAGACACTATGTGAGAGTGTGAGACTGAGAGGGAGTGTGTGTGAGAAGGAGGAAAGCGTGAGAGTGAGAGTGCTAGAGGGAGAAAGAGTGTGCAAGCGAGAGTGCATGTGAGAAAGCACTTATGTGAGCGCGAGAGTGTGAGTGAGAGTCATCTATCTTGTACGGTAGTGATGGTGCGCGTTTCGCTGTGTCTCTGTGCTCTTTACTGAGTAGATGGTTGTAATGAGGATTACTGGGCTAAATCCTGGCTGTGGCTCAGCTCCAGTAGATTTGTTTAGTGCAGGCTAATCTAATGAAAGTGGTGGGGGGGTGGTTAAGGGTGGGGGGGTTTGAGGGGGGCGCAGGCATCACATGCTGCTTTCCTCTCCCATACCTGAACCTCCTCTCTGCCTGCAAGTGCACGAACTACAAGATCGTCTGATGAAAATACAAATCCCATAATGCCTCAGCAGAGAGGAAATATGGTATAGTATTTGGTTCAGTCCCATCTGTCTCCACTCGGTAATCATTTAAATCTCTCCCTGAAGAGGGCCGAGGTGACACTATCCAATTAATGTGTCTGAGTGTGAGTCTGATCTCCTCATACTGGTGAACGCACCTTTAGCTAACGGTGAAAAGCATGAGCACCTCCGGATCACGTTTTAATTAATCCTTATCCTGCAGTGTACGGACTGACCCCGCCCCTACAGGTTAAATAATATCAGAGCTGCTCTCCAGACGTCTGTCTCTTATCCCATGTGTTTTGACTCTGATGAGATTTTTTTTGTGATGGTTTAATAATTGTCTTTACTGGGTGATTAGTAATGGATACAGGCTTTTACAGTATATCATCACTGTCCAATGGAAAACAAGTATAGAAATAAAATTTCTAGAAAAAGTTTACTACATAATTTGAATACACAAACTGTCCCTTAACCTGTGTCAAAAACTTTATAATAAATGGACCAATAGAAATTTTCCAAACTATATGAAATAAACTACTTTTACATTGACTTCCATTAAAATTTTGAGCGTTTTTCCTCTCTATTGTAAGGTTGCTGTTTTGGAGATTTGCATGCTTTTCATTGGACAGTAAAGATAAATAAATATGAGGTTATTTTAACATTTTGTTCAAAGATCTTAAAAGAAGATCAAAGATTAAACTAAAAAGTATTAGATCATGAAATGTGATTTATATTAATGTATAGTTGAAAAAAAAAAAGATTTTTTAACCTGATATTGTTGCAATTGTTGAAATATAGATGTATGTAGGGCCAGACAGTAATTGGAACAGACATTTTGTAACCATTGCCCATGTCAGTTTTTGTTTATCTGTTTTAATACTCTTAATATTCTTAATATTCCCCAATTTTTCTTTTTATCATAAATAAGGAGGAGGCGAAAAAAGGCCAGGTGGTTTGCTTTTGCTGTTTTTTGCAGCCATAGCTGTACAGCTGCACCAAGAGATGTGTATGCGGGTACGAAAGAGAAGCACGTAGCACTAGTGCTAATGCTAATGCATAAAAGCGTGAAAAGATGCATAAATTCCGTTTACATGAATGACCGTTCACATTCATGTCACATGTCCACGGATGGAATACGTGTCCGATTTAGGATTACATATGGAAATAACAAATCTGATTAGAAAGTCACTTCAGCCTGGTAATGTAAACGTAGCTTAAGTGTCATACATTATTAACAGCAGCTATAGAGGACTAAGCTTCAGATAAAGTTCTAGTGCAGGAAAATAGTATTTTTATCCTTTTTTTCCCACTTGATTGTTAGGAAATAAATACAGAATATTAACCAAACTATGCTTATTAACACAGCCAACCAAACTAACCAAGCAAATATCCAACCCACCGCTCTGTTTGTGTGTTCTGGATCTGTGTGCAGGTATCTGAAGAGGTTCAAGGTGATGAAGATCAAGGTTCTGAGGAGCTGGTGTCGTCAGATCCTGAAGGGCCTTCATTTCCTCCACACTAGGACTCCTCCTATCATTCACAGGGACCTGAAGTGTGATAACATCTTCATAACCGGCCCCACCGGCTCGGTTAAGATCGGTGACCTGGGCCTGGCTACTCTAAAGCGCTCTTCTTTCGCCAAGAGTGTTATAGGTATGACCTCGCTTTTTAGCTTTCCTCGTTTTCTTCGTTTTCCTCGTTTTCTTCGTTTTCTAGGTCAGACAGACCTCCCAGTGAGTCCTGTGTGAAACTGGGAAGGGGTTTAATAGTGAATGCATTTTGTCTTGCGGGTTTTTTTTGTGTTTTTTTTTTTTGAGATCTCCGTTTGGAGGCAGCCCTGTTGCGTGAAGACCACAGTTTTCCTTGCAGCATAAGTGTCCGTTTTTGGGCGTGGAATAGTTCAGGATAGGAAACTACAGATGAATTCTGTCTGCGTCAGTTTGTTTTAATGAGGGGAAACACCTTTTAATCCCTCTGTTTCACAGCTGAAACCAATAACGAGCACAACAAACAGCTAATTGGCCTGTAAATGATTCCGGCGATGCCACTTAAAATTTCCATAAACGGCGGCAAGTTTCTGGAATGCTAGTTCATGAGACGTTGTTGGTGGTTGAGCCACATGGGATTTTCTTAAGGTTTGTTGGCAGGGACACTATGGTGTGGAGAACTGTGGACTTTAATGATTAATCGATGCTCATGTTGCCAAAAATGTTGACAATATTTGTCTCCATAGGCTTACGTCATCACATTTTGTTTTTTCCTTCCCTCTCAGGAGTTTAAGATGCTGCGATTCTGTGATTCCTGTCTTTCTTTATGGTCACACGGCCTTTGTTCCTGTGTTTTCCCCAAATTGCCTCTTTTCTCCCTTTTTTATTTTCTTTTATTTAATTTCCCCTCCTCTCTTCAGTATTTGTTCTTCCCCTAAATTGTAGGGCTATAAGCTCAAGTGTCCCTCACTGTGCTGTATGGATTAATGGATTATTTAATGTACTGCAGTTGAGACGGAGACAGTAAGTATTGAAACTGAATAGTTTCCCTGGTAAGTTAACGTGCCACAATTTGGTACACAATTAAAAAAAAAGTGGTTATTAAATAAGAAAAATATGTACATTTTTCTGTGCAAGGCCTTTCCTTTAATCAGTACTAATTTAGTGCACAAAAAAAAAAAGATTTATGAGGAGTTTAATAGTCTCTTCCTTTGAGATGTGCTTTTCTATCTCGTCACTGTTTAATCGAATAACCTTATCACAGACAGACAGACAGACAGGTTGACTGACTGAAAGGTGAGTGAATGTTGTCCTTTTTTTCTGTGCTGATGATAAAAAATAACCAGATTTGAAAAGCCCATCTCTTTTGAAGCTGAAATTAAACCATAGCTTAGCATAGCTTAATATGCAGTAATAATGCTTTTTAGTTAGTGCTTGCTAACCAAGATTTCTTTTTTTTAAAGAGGGGATGTATTATTTGGTTTGGGCCTTTTCTGTGCACCAGTAGCAGCTTTAAGCCAAACATAGCAAAAGGCCTTGCAGAGAAAAAACCCTGAATATTATCTATACTGAATAACTGAGGGCAGTTTTTCCTCCTTCTTCCTTTTTTGTTTTGGTTTTTGTTTTATTATTCCCCTTTTTTTTTTCTTTTTTTGCTCCTTTCCACCCTCTCTCTGCTCCCCAATCTCTCTCTTTTTCTCTCTTTCTCTTTACCTCCCTATTTCTATCTCTATTTCTCTATTTCTTTCTTTCCTCCCAGGGTGGAACTCAGCATCATCATCATCATCAGCAGCAGCAGCAGCATCATCAGCACACCCCCCTCTCCTGTCTTTCTCCCTTCCCTCTCTCCTCGCTGGCCCTGCTGGGTGAGTACGGGTCTGAGCTTCAGAGATCTGAATGGTTCTTTTGATTTAAGGTACCCCTGAGTTCATGGCGCCTGAGATGTATGAGGAGAAGTATGACGAGTCGGTGGATGTGTATGCCTTTGGGATGTGCATGTTGGAGATGGCGACCTCTGAGTACCCGTACTCCGAGTGTCAGAACCCTGCTCAGATCTACCGCCGGGTCACCAGCGTGAGTATCCCACCTCCAGATCACACAAGAATACACACAAGCTAACACAGTAGCTAGCTAAACACTGCAACACCAAACTGTCTTTTTTGGCTTTTCTTTGGCTCTTTCTCTCACTTTCATTCTCCCCAGACCATATCTGTCCTTCTGAGCTCTGTTTTCTGCCATTTTCCCCCCATTTAGCTATAGGTCAATTGCACCACCCATTCAGCTGCTACTCAGCTGTATACCCCCTAACACAAGGAGGGTAAAGACTAGCACATGCCTCCTCCGACACATGTGAAGCCAGCCACTGCCTCCTTTTAAACTACATTGTTGAGAAGCATCACAGCATTTGCGATTGGAGGTTCTGATACATCAGCTCACAGGTGCAGCCTTGTGCTGATCCACATCACCCTAGTACCACCCGAAAGTCATCCACAGGATGACTTGGACAGAAAAAAAAGCAATGTGTAACAATGCTGTTGGATATCGGAAACGTATTAATGCTATTAAAATGTAATTTATACTCCAATTTCCAATAGGAATGCTGCAAAATGACTTTTATTTCATTAACTTTCAAGTTAATGACATTTGGAAACAAAAGATAACGTCATTGTCTCTTATAAAACCATGAAAATTTCTTAAATAACAAAGATTTTGGGCATTATCTTAGTTCCCACATTAATTTGATTGTAAAGTCTTTTAGTTTTCTATAAACTAAAATCTTGAAGTATTTGGAAGAAAGCGAAGTGACTCGGTTCTGATACATCAGCTCACAGATGCAGCCTTGTGCTGATCCACATCACCCTAGTACCAACTGAAAGTCATCCACAGGATAATATATGCAAGCAGACTAGGGTTGAATGATATGGACAGAAGAAAGTAATGTGTAATAATGCTGTTGTGTGAAACACAACTTATTAATGCTAATAATAAGTCACTTATACTTCAATTTCCAATAGAAATGCTGCAAAATGACTTTCATTAATTAAATTATGTTTTTATCTGACACTGATGTCATCGTTTCGTCTAATAAAACCATGGAAATTTCTTATATAACAAGGATTTGGGCATCTCCTTGGTTCCCGCATACATTTGCTTGTATAGTCTTTAGTTTTCTATACTTTGAAAAACGTTTAGCTGCCTTGTTTCTAGGGATCAGTATGTAGGTGGCTGGAAAGTGAACTAGGTCTTATTTTATTTGGAGGAAAGCAAAGTGACTATTCTGATACATCAGCTGACAGACGCAGCCTTGTGCTGATCGACATCACCCTAGGAGTGATTAGGAAAAAGAGCGCCATCTACTGTACCCATCCAGAGACAGAGCAAGGCCAATTGTGCTCTCTCTCTCTCTCTCTCTCTCTCTCTCTCTCTCTCTCGGGGCTCCGGCAGCTGATGGCAAGCTGCATGACCGGGATTCGAACCAGCGATGTCCCGATTGTAGTGGTTTAGACCCCTGGAACACTCAGCACCCCTCGGATCTCTCTTATGTCTTGTTTTATCTCTTTCTCCTCCTCCTACAACCACCTCTTGCAACCACTCTTTGCTGTCATTACACCCACATACTCATCAGCTATATTCTTCAGAAAAAAACCCACACAAAACTCGAAAAACACACAAACCAAACTCTTATTCTGTATTGTTTTGTTTCTGATATTCAGTATATGCTCTTCAGTCTTGTCTCTTGGCATTCTCTCTCTCTCTCTCTCTCTCTCTCTCTCTCTCTCTACGCCAGGGATGGGCAACTTCCATGATGGAGAGGGCCACATTTTTTTCAGCATGACCATTGGAGGGCCACATGACCTCGCACTTCAAATAATTGAATATGAAAAACGCTACAAATTATTTTCAATAAGAACAAATTTTATATGAATTTATATCTGTATGTTTACAGTACCAACATTTATCAACAACTATTTTCTGCATATTAATGCATTTTAATACGGCAAAAGACAAACCGTTTGCTTAAAAAAAGTGCAAAAAGGAAGTCCTTCATATCAAAGAACAAAAAGTTTGCTTAAAAAACTGTTTGCAAATACAGTAGTTCCTCTGTGTAAAATAAGTTCATTATAACAAGTCCTTCATAAGCAACATAGACAAAACATTTGCTTATAAAAGTGCAAAAGGCATTTGAACTCATTTATAACAAAGAACAAAAAAGATTTAAAAACTGATTGCAAATAGCTCATTCAATAATAGCAGAAAACTAGACCACAGAGGCCCAACATTTATTGAAGCTAATGAGAGAGCTGTGGTTTGGCCTGCTGGCTCACAATGGACTGGATGTCAATGTCAATTTTCGTGGTTGTTTGGCAAAAGTAGAATTACGTTTTTTTTTAATTATGAAATTATGAAATTATTTTTGATCTATTCGCGGGCCGCACTGAGTGATGATGAGGGCCGTGTGCGGCCCCCGGGCCGCCAGTTGCCCATCCCTGCTCTACGCCTTTTATGTGGGCTATAAATAAATATAAAGCAGCACAGAGGCAATAAAATGTAGCTTTGAATTGGATTTAGACTTGCGAGCACACAGCTGTCATTGAAACAAGCATGTGCTTTCCATCATGACATTATCCATCATAACATAACATGGTTTTATTTAATCGTCTTTGCTGCAACAGTGTCTTCATCTTCAACATGCTGCAGCAGCTTGGCTTCTGCAGACATCTGTGTTTATGCTATAGACCAGTAGATGTATGGTAATTGTCAGTCTTTTCATTGGTAGAAACAAATGAAGCCGTAGCTTTGAAGCCATTGTAATGTAGTTTTCCTTGGACAGTGTTTATTCCTGCCCAGGCAGGGTCATTGACCCTGAATAAAGCTGGGTGTGTGTATGTATGAGTGTAAGTGTGTGTAGGTGTGTGTGTGTGTGTGTGTGTGTGTTTCCCTGCTCGCTCAGGCCATTGTTAGCAGTTGTGAAACTTCAGTCCCTCTGCTGTTCTGTACAAATCCAATCTAAATCCAGTCCTTAATGGCTGGCCTTTCATTTCCTTCCACGAATTGCTTGTTTTGCTTTTGCAGACTTTTGGGAGAAAATAAGGCGGATTCATGAGGGGTTGTAGGGTTCGGATCGCGTCCGTCACGTCAGTGGTCTTGTGATGTCTGGAAAACAATTTTCATGAAGGAAATTGTGTTTATTTTTTAGCGCCGATTTCTAATTTGTACAATTTGTGCCTTTTTTTGGTTTCAGTTCCTTCAATTTCAGATTGATTTAATACAAGTAATGCACATGCCTTATTGCATCATGTGTACATGCTGTAAATTTGATGGGCCTTTAGTAATATCCTTTTTTTTGTTCCTTGTTTTTTCGATTTCATATTGATTTATTATATCATTATCTGATGGGCCTTTGGCAGTTGGTAATATCTGCCTATTTTGTTTCAGTTCCTTCGATGTCATATTGATTTATTATTAGAAGTAATGCACATGCAATACCACGTTTTCAATGTTAAAGGTCATGTGAAATTGATTTATTGATTTAAAACCTCTGGAATATAATCAAGAGGAAGATGGATGATCACAAGCCATCAAACCAAGCTGATCTGCTTGAATTTTTGCACCAGGATGCAGGCATAAAGTTATCCAAAAGCAGTGTGTAAGACTGGTGGAGTAGAACATGATGCCAAGATGCATAAAAAACTGTGATAAAAAACAGGGTTATTCCACCAAATATTGAGATTTCTGAACTCTTAAAACTTTATGAATATGAACTTGTTTTCTTTGCATTATTTGAGGTCTGAAAGCTCTGCATCTTTTTTGTTTGTTATTTCAGCCATTTCTCATTTTCTGTACGACCAGTTGAGGGCAGTGCTGTAGTGTAAACTGCTTACTATTTGAAGCAAATATTTACAGCTCTAGAAAAAATTAAGAGATCACTTCAGTTTCTGAATCAGTTTCTCTGATTTTGCTATTTATAGGTTTATGTTTGAATAAAATGAACATTGTTGTTTTATTCTATAAACTACAGACAACATTTCTCCCAAATTCCAAATAAAAAGATTGTCATTTAGAGCATTTATTTACAGAAAATGAGAAATGGCTGGAATAACAAAAAAGATGCAGAGCTTCTAGGCCTCAAATAATGCAAAGAAAACAAGTTCATATTCATAATGTTTTAAGAGTTCAGAAATCAATATTTGGTGGAATAACCCTGGTTGGCATGTTCTCCTCCACCAGTCTTACACACTGCTTTTGGATAACTTTATGGATAACAAGCAGTTCAGTTTGGTGGTTTGATCTCTCACTCTGGTCTGTGTATGAATGAAAATGCACAGGAAGGAAGTTCTCACTCTCAGATCCAGCTGTGTTGCTAAAGAGGATCCAGACAGCTCCTGAATCAGCTTGGCTCACAGCCTCCAACAGCCAGACAGACAGTGCGAGACAACAGACGGCTCCAGAAAAGGCAGAACGCAGCCAAGACGGGTGCAGCCTGCCTGTTTGTGTTTGTCAGCACTCTGCGAGGGGAAAGCAGACGGACAGGTGGCAGTTTTCATTTATCCGTCTGCACCTGTTGGCAGCAAGGGAAGTCCGGGGACGTGGCGTATCCTGGAAGTCCTGGATTCTTTATGAAAAGCTGCCAAACACACGGCCATATGGCATTTTAATCTCCCACAATCCAACAGCACAGACAGCAATCTAACAGACCGCAGAGTGAACCGGTTTTAATGTGATGCCGTCAGTTCAGTCTCCTACACAGCCTTCAACTTCTTTATTATGTAATTGAATTTCACGTTATTAAGTGTTCTAGTGTTTTTTTAGTCAGGGTCAAGAACTGCTGCCTTTCATCTAAAGCAGCTCAAAGTGAGCTGAGCTGTGGTGTGTTGAGTATTTGTTTAAATGAAGTGAATTTTAGACAGAGGTGTCAAGTAATTAAATAGTAGAAGTAGAAATGTTGGTTATCTATACTTTACTGGAATAATTATTTTAGTTTTCAGACAACTTTTTACTTCTACTCCTTACATTTTCATGCAATTATCTGAACTTTCTACTCCTTACATTTAAAAAATATAATTTTAACTACCTATCAGAAAATAACTATCCAGATAAATCTCTGCATCCAGATCAGTGAATCAGTGAATAGAGAGCTGGATGATTGTCACCCCCTGCACAACATATTCATGGACCATAGCAGTAGTCTCAGTGGCAGGATCCTATCACTGAGATGCTTTACAGACAGACTCAGGAGATCCTTTGTCTCGAGAGCCATTAGACTCCTTATTTCCTTGCAGAGAGGAGGACAGAGGAGATCTATCTATCTGTCTGTCTGTCTGTCTGTCTGTCTGTCTGTCTTCCTAACTACCTGTCCTACTTATCTATCCATCTACCTACCCTACCTACCTATCTACCTATCTAACTATAGAGAAATTAATGGAGATACCTATTAAAAATAAGCAGAAAGGCATTATTTTTAATATTTTCAAATTTGCGGCAGTCTATCTATGCACCTGTCTGCCTGTCTGTCTGCCTGTCTGCCTGTCTGCCTGTCTGTCTGTCTGTCTGTCTGTCTGTCTATCTATCTATCTATCTATCTATCTATCTATCTATCTATCTATCTATCTACCTATCTATCTATTTATTTATATACCTATCTATCTACCTATCTATCTATTTATCTATCTACCTACCTATCTATTTATCTATCTACCTACCTATCTATTTATCTATCTACCTATCTATCTAACTGTCTGTCTGTCTGTCTGACTGCCTATCTGTCGTCCTAACTACCTGTCCTACTTATCTATTTATCTATTATTTATTTCACTTTTAGATCTTTTTACTAGGAGCAAAATTAAATTTCAACACAAGTTTCTCAAGCAAGACATGAGCTACATTTAATTTGATAATGAGATTTGAATGATTGGACACAGTCAAGCTTGAGCACAGTGAGTCCTTATTGAATGGAAAAGTCACACATAATTAGGTCTGTAAACAAAATATTTATTCAGATTCATCACTGCAGTGTAGGCATGTGCGTCAGGCCTTGCAATGTCACATGAGGTAAAAGCTTGATCAAAAAAAGAGCTTTTCAAATTTACATATCTACATCTATTTACCAGAAGTAGATCATCTGGAAGAATCATTTATTTTACTTGTTAACACTGTGGATACTCTGTGTGCATTATTACTATTATTATTATTATTATTATTATTATAACATGTTAATTGGTCCAGGAGCAAGAAATGCCAGTTTTCCATTGTGTTGCATGGAGTTTGATGTTTTCTTACTCAGGGCTTGAACAACTTGTTGATGTTATTGATGTAATAATCAATTGGATGAATGACTGAATGCAACTAAATGAATTTACCCAATAGAGATGCGGTCACAGGACCTCAAACGACCTCAATACTGAAAGGTGAAAGGTTGATGTGGAATTCATTATACAGTTAATTTTATAATTTTATAATTTATTAATTTATCAATTTACCTGGGACCAATTGTTCCACCCATTCAGCTGCTACTCAGCTATATATCCCCCCATCACTAGTGATGCCAAAACAAAAGGAGTATGAAGACTAGCACATGCCTCCTCTGATACATGTGAAGTCAGACTCCGCCTCTTTTTGAACTGCTACTGATGTAGCATTCCTCCTCTCCGAGGAAAACGCAGCGACTCGGTTCTGATACAGCATCTCACAGATGCACGCAGCCTCGTGCTGATCGGCATCACCCTAGGAGTGATGAGGGGAAAGAGCGCCATACCCACCCAGAGATACAGCAAGGCCAACTGTGCTCTCTCAGGGCTCCGGCTGCTGATGGCAAGCTACATTACAAGCTGATTTTAATCAGCAATCTCCCGATAATAGTTGTAGCGCTTTAGATTTTGATTTATAATCAATAGTATTCTCATTTCAGCATCCTTTGTGGATGAATACACTTGTGCATATTGTTAATTGTTAATGAAGCAAGTTCTGTATGATGTGTGTATGATGTGTATGATGATGAGTGCTGATGATTGGTTTATAGCTTGGACATTTGGGCTCGGTCTTGGGCTCAGGCTCAGTCATTTGAAGATAATGTCCCAGTTATTTTAGGCTCTCACTGTTCTTCTGGAGACAGCTTAACCCAGCAGACCCTTAAAAGCAATTACCCCATGTGCTGCTGAAAGAAGTTGAGCAGAAAATACAACGTTCAGATGGGCAGCATAAGTCTTTATAAGATCTGTAGACCTTTTAGAAGTTCATAATTACTTTTGTTCTTTTCTCCACCTCCACCTCTTCCAGTCCACCTCCACCCGAGACTCTCTCTCCTCCCTCCACTTTCAGAAGAGGTGCAAAAATGATTACCTCTAATTTTCCTCCTTTTGTTGGCCGGAGAAGGAGTGGGAGGCAGCGTGCATCCGGCTTAAAGGAGCCCATTCACTAGGAGCGTCCGTAATGAGCTTTTTTAATCGCCTTGTTATTGCAATACTTCGCCTTTCTGACTTAATTCTATTAGGCCTTCCGTCATGCTTAACTTTGTTTGGCACTGGAATCTGACGGAGGGGACAGGCTTATATAAGGAGTAGATGCTGAGGCTTGTCGGAGGGGGGAGTTTAGATGGGGGGGGGGGGGGGGGCATTGCTAAATAGTGGGGCAGAGCTGGTTCAGTGTTTTAAGGCAGCTCATAGCCCTCAGCACTCTGTGTACCTGGTTATCTTGGGTAAGTCCCTCAAACGTTTTTCTTCCCCCCTGGTTTAGACAGCTGTTTTGACAGCCAGGCTTTGCGTAGCCCCTGTGATGTGAACAGGTTCTGAGTTGTACTTGCTGCGTGTACTGAGAGAAAAGTTTTTGTTTGATTTGAGGTCTTTGTTAAGATTTTAAATGATTTTTTTTTATGAATTGATGTTTTAGATGACCATTTTTTGGGCAGTTGGTGTTCTGTGAGCTTTTTCCTGCTGTCATTAGTTGATTGTATGGGATGTTTTCCCATTATTGTCTTGATATTTGTCTAGCTAAATGACTATATATGAATATAATCAAGAGGAAGATGGATGATCACAAGCCATCAAACCAAACTGAACTGCTTGAATTTTTGCACCAGGAGTAAAGCAGCATAAAGTTATCCAAAAGCAGTGTGTAAGACTGGTGGAGGAGAACATGCCTGAAGATGTATAAAAATTGTGGTGCATTAAAAAAAACAGGGTTATTCCACCAAATATTGATTTCTGAACTTTCTGAAACTTTATGAATATGAACATGTTTTCTTTGCATTATTTGAGATCCGAAAGCTTGGAATCTTTTTTTGTTATTTCAGCCATTTCTCATTTTCTGCAAATAAATGCTCTAAATTACAATATTTTTATTTGGAATTTGGGAGAAATGTTGTCTGTAGTTTATAGAATAAAACAACAATGTTTATTTTACTCAAACATAAACCTATAAATAGCAAAATCAGAGAAACTGTCTCTTATTTTGTTCCAGAGCTGTATATTGATAATTGAATAAAAAAATTGGAGTTTTGTGAGCTTTTCTTGTTGTCATTAGATAATTTAATGGGATGTAATGTATAGACCCAGGCATTGTCCAGTTTGTCTTTGGGACTTCTCATTCATTTCTGTCACCAGAACAAAGACGACACGCCTGTGTTTGTGGTGTTGGTTATGATGAGGTGCTATTTAACATGTAATTAAGAACAGACATCATCTGTTGTGTAGCTGAGAAGCTCTTGGTGTCCAGAGTTTAATGAAGTGTCTGTCGAAAAAAGGCACTTTTTAATTAGTTAAATTACTTTGCATTTGTATCTCATGACTGAAGGTTCAGTAGTAGTAGGAGGTAAGGAGTGTTAGACTTCTCCTGAAACAAAAAGACACAGGTTTCATACAGGTGTGGTAGGTTCATTAATCTTGATCTTTAATATTTAAGCTTGTTTGACTGAGTTGACTGGTGGTTAATCATGTATTTTCTGATGCTACAAATACAGTAATTAAATGTACCTGTCATAAAAGTACATCTAGATACTGTTGTTGCGTAGGTATCACGTTAATTGGAGTATTTTCAATTCAATTTTAATTCAACGTTATTGTTATTATACTGATACTGGGCTGTGCAATAGAATGAAACACTGTTAGGCTAGATTTTCAGTGCGAAGAGAAGATAGATTACATTAAACAGCCATAGTGCAAAACAAGACACAAGCTGTGTCATTGCAGCCATATTTTCCCCTGTTTACCCAACTTGAATACCCAACTTCTGTGGCTAATTAAAACATAACACCATAGCAACCACTTAGCAACACCATAGCAAGAACCACAGATACCATAGCAACACCTTAGCAACCGCCTAAAAACACCTTAACAACCTTCTAGCAATGCCATACCCAACCTAGCAACCACCACGCACTAGTAACCTCCTAGCTTTTGAGCAAATGTGTTGGCATTGCAGTTACACTCGCAGGTTCTGCAGGAACTGCTTTTTAGGTAAAACAACTTTTTTCCAAGATGTCCAATCTGATAAAAAGCTAACTAAGCAGACGTAGAAATGTTTCAGGTAGACGTGTTTGTGGATCATACATATAAGTAGGGCTAAGAGATATGGTAAAAATCTCGATTTTTATCATGTTTTTAGGTGACACTATTTCTATGACTGTCATGTCTACAAGACACTATTATGAAGTTCAACTTATATAGCCAAGGACGCTTTACAATTAACACGTTTTACACACAAACACTCATCCACACACCAGTGAGAAGCGGCAGCCAATAGTGCACAGCGTACTCTCAACCGGAAACGACCGTCCACCTGGAGGACTGCATCGGGCACTACAGCAATTACCCAGGACAGAGTGCCAATCCATATCTGGGCACAGTCATACATACATTTATACACACACTTACATACACACCACACACTTTACACATACACACCAGATCAATTTTAGAGTATTCGATTTTTCTGGGCAATTTAGAGTATCCAATTTACCTGATCTCCATGTTTTTGGACTGTGGGAGGAAACCGGAGTCCCCTGAGGAAACCCACACAGACACGGGGAGAACATGGAAACTCCACCCAGATAGGGACTTGAACCCAAGACCCCAGTGCTGGGAGGCGAATGTGCTAACCACTAAGCCACCGTGCCGCCAATGCATTATGAACGCATTTTAATGTGTTACGACTGTGGTCTTAGCGTCTTACAGACATGACATTCATAGAAAGTGTTCTATTTTGGACATTTTACACTGGAGTTCTACTTTAAGATAATATCAAAAAGACACTTCTGAGACAAAACTAAAACTACATGTTCCAAATTTTGTACAGACACTTTTTATTAACATTTAGTTGTAGCTAACAGCTGAGACTTTACTCTAGAAATTGATCGATATCGATATTGACAAACTGGGACAAAAACGAACTGTCTGAGCAAATTGTAATGCAACATATTCTTTATGTGTTATGTGTTATGTGCTATGTTTTAATCTGTTTTACAGACATGAAATTCATAGAAAGTGTTAGCGTTACATTTTGTACATATGTTGGCATGCAGACATAATGCACCAGTAGCAGAAGACTGTTCAAATATGAACTCAATGCATGCAGTGTAAAATGTAATGCACTAAATACAATATATTTACTGTAAAGAAATTGGTACGTCTGACACTATATCAATATATATATATATATATATATATATAATATACTCTTTTAAAAGCATATTGATCATCATACTTAGTTATATTGCTCACCCTAGTTAATGCTACATTCATCCTGGAATCTTTTCTTTAGATAATGAAATAATATATCAGTGTTGTTTTCTTCTTGTTTTGCTCTGCAGGGAGTGAAGCCTGGCAGCTTTGATAAGGTCGCCATACCGGAGGTGAAGGAGATCATCGAGGGGTGTATCCGCCAGAACAAAGATGAGAGGTAAGCAGTTCTTTTCTTTCTTTCTCTCGACTGCACCTAATCTTGCACTAAACATTGAGACAACACTAATAATTTAGCCTCCCTCATGTTTCACCCTCATGTTGTAAAATTCGCTGATTTGAGGTTGCAGGGTTGCAGTACTTAAATACATACTAAGTGTAATATTTTGGAACAACTTAGGGCAACTTAAGTATATTTCAATAGTAATTAAGCTATATTTTTAAATACAACAGAAAATCATTTGATTGTGCTTTTGAATGCTTTTTTCATATAACTTCTGCAAACTTAAGTAGATTTAAATATGTGTTTTTTAAACAATTTTTTTTCACTTGAAGTATATTGTAAATGTACTGCTTTGTGTATTAATGCACATATTGTGTAATGCTACTGGGAAAAAAAAAACTAAAGTAAAGTGCGCTTTAAGCAGAATTTAATGGCACTATATAAAGCTCTGGGGAAAAAAATTGAAAATTATTATTATTATTATTTTTTTTATTATTATTTTACCAAATTAAAAAAAACTCTGAAATGTGATCAAGAGGAAGATGGATAAGTATAGCCATCAAACCAAGCTAGGGTGACATAAAGTTGTCCAAAAGCAGTGTGTAAGACTGGTGGAGGAGAACATGCAAAGATGCATGAAAAATGCTTTCTTTTAGTATTTTTTTAGTATTGTTTTTAGATTTTTCGTATTAAATATATTATGTATATATATATATATATATATATATATATATATATATATATATATATATATATATTTGTCTTTCTATAAATGTACAAAAAGGTAACCAGGTGTATACGCTCACATTTTTTTCTTAAATAAGGCCTTAGTTTTTGAGTATTTTTGAGGCTCCCAGAGCTGGCTTGGTGGCCTATGATGTACAGGCATCTTTAATGGTTGAATGTTTGGTTTTATATACAGTTCGTGTGCTGTGATAATTGAAATTACAGCACCCAGGTTTGGTGAATTTGTTGTTCACCAGAGTTTATATTAACTCCACCTGCTGTTGCTATTTGGTGAGAGATGTCTGAGAGTTCTGAAGCTTGTTAAATGTCAGTATGATCATGAGGAAGTCAAATTGGATGCAGCAGGTCGTCAATTTTTGGTTCGGCGCGTTGGTACAGTGCCATGTATCAGCTGAGCCGAGCCATTTCTTCCCTCCAGTCATGTGGGCACAATATGATTTGACGCTGCTGATTGAATTTCGGTGTTGTGGTTCGTCCTCTCTCTCTTCTGAGTATCTCGCTTCCCTTTCTCTCCATCACAGATACGCTATTAAAGTCCTGCTGAACCATGCCTTCTTCCAGGAGGAGACGGGGGTGCGAGTGGAACTGGCTGAGGAGGATGATGGCGAGATGATCGGCATCAAGCTCTGGCTGCGTATTGAAGATGCTAAGAAGTTAAAGGGCAAATACAAAGACAACGAAGCCATCGAATTCTCCTTTGATCTTAGTAAGGATGTCCCTGAAGATGTGGCCCAGGAAATGGTAGGTTTTTAAAGGTCTCATTCCATCGTTTTTCTTTTTTATCATTATTAATTTTAAAAAGTCTAATTTATGGTTTTTAGTATGAATGAATGCCGTGTGAGCCGGTGTTGGATTTTTTGTGGAAAAAAAAGTGCTCCGGTGTTTCTATTTAGCCCTGCTTTAGATCACTGGATTAGTGGTCTCGGAGAAAAGACTTTTAGTTTTGGCTCTTGCTAATGAATATTCATACATGCAAATATTTCACCTCGGATTGGTTAACAGCACTCCAGCAGAGAACGCCAAGCTGCTGCCTCCCCCCACAGACAATTTTACAGCTCTAAAACTCAAAGGGCAAAATGTTTTCAGAGATACAGCCTTGGTTATAAAGATATAGCACTGAGTTCTAGGTAAAGTTAAAGGAGAACTCTGGTGTAAAATGGGCTTTTGTTGTAGTAAAACATAATAAAAAATACTTACCTTTAATGAATAGCACACCTCCGTTCTCCCACAGCGTTCTGAGAACACCCTTGAGTTTTGGTGACACACGGCATAATTTGTGCTGATAAATCACTTTTTCCACTGTTATCCAGCTTAAAGTAGCTCCACACCTCTTTGCTAGAGTCTGGAGAGCCCTGACATTTAAAACAAGGCATTAATAACTTTAAAAGTGCACAAGAAGCTTATTAAAAACACTGTTTACATCCTATAATGTGAGCTTCAGCTCTGAGCCCCGCCATTACTCCTGGTGCCGGCTGCTACGCTATTCGGGGTCTATTCATATTTTTGGGGCAAATTATGCCCCATGTCACTCAGTCTGAAGGGTGTTTAAACAAACTGTTAAAATTTCTAAATCTCGGAAAGCTGTGGGAGAATGGAGGTGTGCTATTCATCAAAGGTAAGTACTTTTTAGCATGTTTTCCCACAACAAAAGTCTTTTACATTTTACACCAGAGTTCTCCTTTAATCCATAAAATTCGCTTAACATCAGACTCTCAGCATCAATTGCTAATCTTGCTTGGCTAAGTTTGCTTACTTTCGTTACCAAAGAATTATACATGTAATTTGGCATAATGGAGAAGATGTGTAAATTTAATATTTTCCAAAAATGAAGATATTAAAGCATTCTAAAAATTCTGTCCTCATTAAATTACAGGTTGACTCTGGCTATGTGTGTGAAGGCGACCACAAGACGATGGCCAAGGCCATTAAAGACCGCGTGTCACTGATCCTCCGCAAGCGAGAGCAGCGTCAGCTCGTGCGAGAGGAGCAGGAGAAGAAGCGCAAACAGGAAGCCGAACAGCAGCAGCTGAGCGAATCCCAGAAGGCTTTGCAGCTCGGACATTTAGCAACCCAAGGAGCTCCTCAGAGTCAGTGTGGTGGTCAGCCTCAGACACCTGGACCTGGCCAGACTGAAGCAGAGGATCCTGAAGCAGAGCAGCACCAACACCTACAGTACCACCAAAGTGGAATCTCTGTTACATGTATGTATGAGCAGCAGGAACTCTGTTGTGAGTGTATTGTGGCCGTTTACGCTCACCTGTTAGCAAAAATGCTAATTTAGCAAGAAATCTATTGGGCTATCTGCTACATCAATTCACGCTTAAAATGAGTCGTCAACAAACAGTCACTGTACTGAAGCCTCTCAGGGACTTTTTCTCTTTTTCTTTCTTCCTCATGCTCTCTCTCTCTCTCTCTCTCTCTCTCTAACTCTACCCATGCTCTCTCTTTCTGACTCCCTCTCTCCACCTCTCACCCAGCCAGTCTCTCATTCTCACTCTCTCCCTCATCCTCTCTCTTTCTCTCTCTCGCTTTCACCCAACCACTCTCTCTCCCTCTCACCCACTCTCTCTTTCCCTCTCTCTCTTTTTCGCTCCCTCTCACCCACATCTTTCTCACCCCCTTTCTTTCTCTCCCGCTCTCTTTCTCACCCTCGTTCACGACTCTGTCTCTCTCTCTCACCCTCCATCACCCTCATCCTTTCTCTCTTTCTCTTTCTCTCACCCTCTTGCTCTCTCACACACTTTCTCAAACACACTTTTTACTCTCTCATCCGCTCTCCCTCTCTATTTTCCTCTCACCAACTCTCTTTCTTTCTTTCTTTCTTTCTTTTTTTCTTTCTCTTTTTCTCCCATTCTCTCTATATCTTCACCCTCTCTCTCCCTCACCCTCTCTCTCTCTCTCTCTCTCTCTCTCTCTCTGTTTCTCTCTAACCCTCTCAGCTACATTAGCATTTATGCTAATGCTCCCTAAAATACAGGAAAAAACCAGCAATAATAATGATTTTAAATATGTTATGTAATATGTTATAAATATATTATTTATTATTTAAGTGATTATATATATAATTAGGTCAATGTTGGCCGGTCTGCCTCTGTTGCACGATATGTAATTTGTTTTTAATTAATATCATTATCGTTGTTTCTCTGTGCAGCGGAAAGCACCATGGACAGTGGGCAGGGATCATCTTTATACTCTGAGACTCCCCTCACCCAGCTTGCCATGTCCTACAGTTCCCCCGCAGCGTCTCAGCAGGCCTCCCAGCAGCAGCAGCCCTCCTACACCCCCGCCTCCCAGCCTGCTGCCCAGCAGCATCCTGCCTTCCCTCAGCAGCCCATGGTGAGTCTCACTGCTACAGGAACTCCAGGCTGACTGTGTGAATAAAAAGACAGTCAGCTTAGCGCTAATTACAGAGCCAATCACTCACTTAGCATTAGCTTAGTAGCAATAGTGGATATTTGTTAATATGTTTATGATACTTAGCCATAATTGAATCTCATCATATAGTAGGGATGGCACAATTCCATTTTTAGGCATCATATAGAAAGAATTCTTGGTTATAGTCATCAAAACTGCATCCTTGTAAACTAGGGTATATTAGGTATACTAGGGTTTAATAAAATTCTTCTGTAGAAGTTGAAAAATCAACTCAAGCTTTTTACTCTTTAAGTAAGTATGGATGTGTGCAGGTGTGATGGATCACAGTACAAACCAATAGGGAGTCAGAATGATATATGTTTTAGGGGTGTCACGATTCTCTAAATCCTCGATTCGATTTTATTTCCGATTTTAGGGTCACGATTCGATTCTCGATTTTCTTTATTTTTTTTTTACTTTTATATATATATATATATATATATATATATATATATATATATACATATATATAATAAATATAGTGTATAAAAACAGAGTATAATAAACTCTTGCTACCATAACTTTACCCTGAAACTGTGATTTAGGCTTTACAAATATAGTACATGAACTTACTGGAAACATGCTCTAATATTGTGCTTCTTTTTTCTTTTTACCTTTAAATATACACATAAGAGTAAGTATCACAGTTTGCGGGACCTTGCGGGAGGAATCGTCTATCCTCTTTTTGACTTCGAGGCTCGAGACCATGCCATAATTTTGTTCGATTTCAATAAAATATCGAAATCGTGACACCCCTAATATGTTTATACTTCTCTACATCCAATCACAATCAGATCACATCACTCTATCTGGATGGAGAGATTTATCTGGATAGGGGTTTTATTTTTTGAATGATGAAAAGCTGAATTAAAAGCAAGCTGAAATGCAAAAGGAATAACAAGGCTATTTTTTAACTGTAAGGAGTAGAAGTTAAAAAAATTAATTACTCCAGTAAAGAATAGATAACCAACATTTCTGCCTCTGATCCTGGAACATGTCACTGTTAGATCTAAATATTTGAAGGTAAGGAAAACAGCAGAAGACGAAGCCTGCCAGTTCTAAGAGTTTATTGTGAGATTAGACAAGATATCTTAGCAAACTCTTACTTTAAATGATGTCACTGCTGAGATCTGGCTTTAAAACCGTGCTGACTCATTCACTTTGTGGATTTTTATGAGTGTTTGTGGTTGCATGTCTTAACCTGTTTTCTTTTTATGGTGTGGAAACATTTGTTTGAGGCCGTGCAGGAATGATGCATGTGAAGGAAAGCCATTGACGCAAAACCATAAAACTCTAATGGGGTTTGAGTCTTTTCAAAGAACCCATTTTTTTCTCTCTCTGTATCTCTCTCTCTCTCTTTCTCTCTCTCTCTTTCTCTCTCTCTCTCTTCCTCTTTTTTCTTTCTCTCTCTCCTTCAATGACTGGGCTTTCTCCTCCACACTCATATTACATGTTATTTTAAGTCGTACGTTTTATTTTGGTTATTTTTACACTGTACACCTTTTTTTGTTTTATATTTCACGATAAAATGTTCTCTATGCAGGAGTGCTGTGCTGCCTGCTAGGCTCCCATCAGTTCCATCACTTTTCTTTTCCTCTTAAACACAGTAAAACCACCCATATCATCTAATATTCATTTCTGGAATTAAAGCAGTCTAAACAGTCTGTGGGAGTTTTTCATGTGCATTTACTTTAAAATAGTGTTTGCTTGATTTTTTTTATACAAAATGAGTCACAGGTACTGGTAAAATAAATGTGCGTTTTTATATTCCTTTACTTAATTTTGCTTGTGGTGATTATAATGTTTTGCTTTTTATTTATTTATTCACTCATTTATACTATTTTAAGGTGGTGATGTGAATGCAAGAACATTATTTATATTTAATTATTAATTTATTATTACTTAATTATAATTTATTATAGTAATTTATTCATTAGCTGTGAAGAGGTTCGTTGTTTGACTCAGTACTGATGCTAACTTCTGTATGGAGGAACTGATGAGAGGACTGGAGTCCACACAGCACTGATGCATTTAGATTTTTCAATTTTGATCAATTTGTCACTTTTATCTATTGTTTTTCCTAATGTTATTTGTTGTAAAAAATCCCTTTCTTGTTTATTAATTGTAGTTTTTTTTTTTTTTTTTTAATTATTATATTTTGCTTTGTGCTACACTGCTTATAGTTGTGACACGGTTTTTAATATAGTAGTATCCTAGATCAGTGCATTTAAATACAGCAAAAAAAAGGCTTATATTAATGTCAGGATATGTTATGAAAATGCAATATTTGAAACAAAGGCTGGGCTTAAGAGCATCTCAGCCAATCGCCCAGTCTATAAGCTAATATGTTAGCCCATATTTTAGCCCTACTACACTACTTTCCTGCTACTGTCTATCACTACTTAATTTTTTTGTTAATGCACTGTGAGGCTACATTCATATTCCCAATCTAAAGTGACTCAAATCTGATTTTTTTTAATGTGACAGATTGTTTCACAACTGTGTGGACTCTTTTTTTTCATATGTAGTCCTCAAATAAAAGCATAGTATTATGGTATTCATTAGGGATGTCCCATAACGTATCGTACGCACCAATATCGCCAACATTTTTGAACATCATGAACGATATTATACCCTGAAATATGGTGCCAGATCACCCACCCCTAATCATCACATCAGGATACTACTTTTTTGCTGTTTTAGCAAAAAAAAAAAAATTGCTTTGTTTTCATTTCCCATTATAAATCTACTGGAGATATATGCAGATTATATGGAGTGCATTATTAATATTATGACATTCTGGATCATTGACTTCTGTTACAAATCTGATATAATATATGCAATAATAAAATGTAATTTTCGTTTTTGTTGCAGTAGTAGATTCTTAAAATATATATGTTTTTTTTAATTCATTGTTTTGTCATATCGGCAAAAGTATCGCCATTGCGAAATATCGTGATATTATTTTAGAGCCATATCGCCCACCCCTAAGTATTCATCATAAGTATATCGGTAAATAAGTAATTACCTTAGTACTTTCAGTAAATTTAATTATTTTATTTAATCATTAAGTAATAATTGATGTAACTTTGAAATGGATTAAATTATTAAATGATAGAAACTTGATAAAATATTATCAAGTCCTTTTTAGATGTTGATGTTAATGATCTGTGAATGCGATGTCATGCTTTGTTCATTTCTCTCTCTCTCTTCACTCTAACTCTCTCGTTCTTTCTTGATCTTTTAGACATTAGCATTCATTTCTTAGGTTTCTTCTGTTCCTCTGTTATTATTTGATATTATTTATCAGTATTTAATCAAATAATCCGATTTTTTGTTTTGTGTATATATATATATATATAAATATATCTTTTTTCCATTTGTTTGTATGTTTATTATGTTTATGATGTATGTATGATTTTTTTTTTGTTTGTTTTTTTTTTTTAGCCCCTTGTGTTATTACCGTAGTTGTGCTCCACTGTATTTTTACACTTCTGTTCCCCCTCCTTCGCCTGCAGCCTCCTCCACCTCCCCTCACCCGTCGCGGTCGTAGCATGTCCGTTTGCGTGCCCTACTTTTCCTCCGCTCCTCCTCAGTCATGCCCTCCCAAGCCGCCCTCCACTCCTCCTCCGGTGCTGTCGGCTCCGCTCTCACCCCGGCCGGGGAAGCCAGACGGCGAGACGTTTGCGGGCCGCCTCTCCAAAGCACTGGAGTGCGTGCTGCCCCGCCGCCGTGCCAGCCTCCCGGCACTCTTTGCCAGCCCTGTATGTTAGTAACTCAGGGTGAAACAGGGTCTCCTGCTGATAGAGCCCTCAGTGAGACAGAAGGCCACTGGTACCTGAAAAATAAAAAATAAAACAGTTTCCGTCTCTTTCAGAATGAGACTTTTATGCAAATAAGCAAGCAGTTGTTGGCAATTCCACATCAATCCCATGTATACGCTAAGCATTTACCACTAGTTGATGCTTGACTACGATAGAAGCATAAAACTCTCATCTGCTGATTTGCCATGGATAGTAGGTACAGATCCCTCCCTCAGACGAAGTCTGCTGGCTTATCCTGCTGTATACTGACTTTCCTTTGCCTGTAGCCGTAGCGCCAGGGTGGTTCTATGCAAATTGTCTTATTCCGACATCAGAATAGATGTATATGATTCCTGACACCAAAATCTTTTAACTGACTCACAGAAAATGAAAATACAAAAGCTTTACATAATATATCTCTCTTAAATTCAAATTTAAGCTGTAATTTGCTTAAAGATGTCTTTTCCTTTTAGTTCTCTTAGTTCTATACAATATTATCTCTGTGCAAAAAAGTCGTATTAGTAGTTTGGACCCATTTTGCCTGAGAACCTCTATTATAATACAACTTTTGAGAAAGTTGAGTAGCCAGACGTTCGCATTTGTCCAAGAAAGACTTGTACACTCGTAGCTTAGAAATCTTTAATGTACCCAAGAGCCAATAGACAGTTGTGCAGAATGCTAGGTTTTGATGGTCTATCTGTAATATAGTAGATAATGTTGGTATTTTTCAGGTGCTTGTTCGCTTTATTGTGTTCACTGGGTCTACTCAGCAGGAGCTCTGTTTTCACATTAAATACAGAATCAAGGTGCTTCGCCTTCCTATTACTAGACCTGACTCACTGCTGCTCACCTGGTGTATTTTGCTAATGTATCACAGGTGCTACAGCAGTCGGTCGAGCTCGAGCTGCACAGCCTTGACCGAATCTGTATTTAATCCCAAACCTTCATGCTTCTGTACACTCTCTCATTACACTCTTTTCATTTGCACTTTTCTTTTGTTTTATATTTTTTGTGAAACCGTTTAGTTGCTTTCAGCTACGTTGAGATGATCAGAGCTGATTATTATTACTTTTTTGTTCTTCTTTATCTGCTTTGTGATAAATGATGAAAAGCTGCAGTTTTTATCTCTATATCTCTCTCTCTCTCTCTCTCTCTCTCTCTCTCTCTTATTCTCTTTTTCTCTCTCGCATTTTTTGTGACTGTATGATGCTGCTGCCTCTTTCTGCTCCCTCACAAAGATGCCTGTATGTTATTGTCACTGCAGCCGCAGTCAGTGAGTCAGCAGTATGGTGGTGGCGGCAGTGGTGGTGGTGGAGGGGGTTCAGCTCTGGCCCCTGAGCCCCCGTTCTTTTTCGCTGCCATCCCCGAGCGACCTGTCTCCTTCTCGCCTCCGCCTTCCTGCCCGCCCAAAGGCTTCAACGTGCAGCGCCGCAAGAGCACATCCATCCTGGAGGCCCACACCCGCCATTTCCAGCCGGCTTACCGCAGCTACGGCAGCAGCCTTCACCCATTCTCTGGAGTGGAGGGCCTGGATCCGTCCCTCTACTTGCTGCCCAGCATGGCTGCCCAAAGACTGGCCGATCCCTTGCACATGCAGGCCCCGCCCAAGCCCTTATACGGCTATAAAGAGCAGCAGGAGGAAGCTGTACGCAGACTGAGTCTCAACCAAGCCACCTTACTGGACCATTTTGAAAGCATGGCCGCGTATGGCCACGGCTACCCATTGGCGGCGCATCATCAGCTAAACCAGCTTAGCTTCCACCAGCACATGCAAGCTGCCGCTGCTGCTAGCCTAGCTTTCGAGGCTCCACCGCCAAGTCCGGCCTACTTACACCCACACATTCCTCCACACATGCGCCTCACCCACAGCCCTGTACCACAGCTCACTCCTATAAGTATAGCCCAGCCGGTTACCTCTGTAGCCCAGCCTACTTATGACCAGCCTCACTCTTCATTCCCTCACTCTGCTCCACCAGTCTTAGCCCATGCCGCCGAGCCTGCCAGTGCCTTCGAGTTCCACGTTCACGGCCTTCAGGCGGACCCGAACACTTTGGCCGCAAGACTGTACCGAACTCGCCGTGGCTCAATGGACCTCAACCTTGAGGAAGCAGCCGCCAATTCTGGGCTGATCACCCGTCTTCAACCCGTCACAGAGGAGTACAGTAACTACGTGAGCCCAGAGCTGCCCCTACCTCCCGGCAGCCTGCTCCTCCATGGACATAAAGACCGTAGTCCAGAACCGTCTAGCGACTCATTGGCGTCTTCAGACGCCGGAGAGTTCAACTCTCCACCTCCTCACGCTGGACACCCACACCATCCAGACGCCTCGGCCGCTCAGTCCATCCCACAGACGTCTTACTACGGACCGGAGGCAGGAAGCGGCACCTGCGAGGGTCACCCACCCAGCCAGCAGACGTTCCTCTTCGTCCCACCTTCAGAGCTTCCCGCGACGGCCAGCAGCTCCCACATCGGCATCAGCATGCTGCACGGCGCCTGGGCCAGGCAAATGCCCCTCCAGCAGGACCTCTCGTACCACGAGTCTGCCCTGGCTCTTCAGGGCTCTGCTTTGGTGATTACAAAATCCAAATTACAAAACAAACCCGCTCTTCTCTTCTTCTTACCCTCCCCTTTTTTAAAAAAGAAAAAAAAAGAAAGAAAAAACACACTCCTGCCCTCTCTCTGTGTTACCTGATTTCATGATTTCATGATTTCATGATTTTTTCGTCGTCCCGTGGTTGTGGTTTTAACCCTCTCCAGCCTTTTTATTAGTATTATTATTATTATTGTGCTTAGAGCTTGTAGATGAATTCAGGATAGATCTAAATAAATACATCTTATGAAGGGGCTTTTAGCACATAGCATATAGCTTATAGCTAATAGAAAAGCACGTGTGTAGACCTGCCCATTCAATCCCCTTGTCTCCTGACTGAGACACTGATTATTGTTTTTTTATTTATATATATTTTTTATTATTGTTATAATTATTATTTTGTCTTACAACAATTGTGAGTTGTATTTTTCTTTTTGTGTTTTTTTTTTTTTGGTTTTGTTTTGCTGAAGTTTTTTGTAAGTAAGTAATAAGTAAGTACCTAAGTAGTATTTTGTGTGTATGTTCATATATAGAGAAAAAAAATATATATATGTATCTGGTGCCTGTGTGTTTGAATAGAGATATATGGCGCAGGTTCAGGCTGCTGTATATCTGATCTGTGACATCATTAACCTACAAATCCAAAGTTGAACATGGACCCTGTGGACGAGGAACTACAAAAAAAAAACATAAAAATCTCTGTGTACAAAATTATTAATATTAATAATTTTTGATATCAATTTAATTTGGTGAAGATTTCTGATAAGGTTTCTGAATATTTGAAGTTTTTTTACTTTCAAGAAATGGGTCCAAACGAGACTGAGGATGTGTATATTCAAACACACAGAAACATACAACACAAATAGGGGATTTGAACAGGTTTACTCACTTTATTTATGATTTTTGTTATTTTTGTTCCCTTATTTTTTTAAATAACTGCTGCTTTTATAGAGCTGGTATCATAGCTACATTATAGTTGGCTGGAAATGGTTAAAACGGTATTATATTATGATTTTGATCCTGCTGTGATTCCTACTGTGTTGCTCAAAGACCTTACCTATCATGACTACTCTATTTTATTCTCCTTTTAATTTTGAATTATTATTTTTTTATTTTTAAAAGTATACCAGTATAATATAAGCCCAAATGGTTTTGGGTTTGACTTCAGGGTGAGAGTTAACCCTTTTGTAAACCCTTAGAAATCTGAGAACACCATCATTATCCTGCAATCCCATTTCCTGCTCTGAGCTGTCTTCTTCTTCTTCATCCTTTTGCATTATTTCATTGTTTTATTTCATTATCTTCCCATTCATACTTATTTTTACATTTATTATTTTTTTTTTTTTCATTTTACCTGCTGAGCTATCCTCCTCTTTGCTTGCTGTTTCTTGCTTCTAATGAATGCCTCTATTGATATGATGCTGAGGGATAAGGTAAGGTGGCGATCTGCCTGGTGCAACTATACTTGTGCATAGCTCGCTCCAACAGGGGAGGCAGGAGGACAAGTATATTTGCCTGCAGCTTTCTAAGGGTTGATTTCTGTCATGATTGTCCATGGTGGAAAAGGGTGTAATCTAGGAAGGTTCAATCCGAATGTGTTTCCCGGGTGCATTTTATATAGAAATATATGTCGAAATCCACAGCAGCACCAGACGCAACCCGCTTCCCTGTGCACTTTCAGTGATAACAAGCCACCTAAGCTGCGTAATCATCTATAGAGTTCCATATGCATGCAGCCTATTCACTCCCCGACTAACAGAATGACACTGTGTTTTGGATGTTCGTGCGTGTGTGTGAACCTGAGCCATACACAAAGAGTGAAGGTTAATCTGAGCAATACTGTATATTTGGGCTATTCCACCGAATAGGTGCCATTTGCGTGTTGTAACTCAAACCCCAAATTAAACTTATTTTAATGTTAACACATGTATTTAAAGTTTTTTTTACAAGTTTTCTAAGCCAAAGATGGTTATAAAACTTGTGTGACATTTAAAAAGACATTAAAAATGTTTATAAAAGCAAGTCCACTATTTCCTTTGATTTTCTTTCAAGAAAAGTCATTATTTTAAAGAAATGGTTAACTGCATGTTCAAATAGTTGATATTTATGACCAAAAAAAATCACTCCTGTTACTGGCACTCACTCCTGTTACTTTTTAGGTTTTGATTAACAGGACTGAAAGTAACAGGAATGAGTTTTTAGCATAGAATTAGCAAAAACATCAAAAAATAGCTAAATGGCGGCTATACAAATTAGGAGACAACTTTAGTTTCTAGATAAGTTTTTTCTGCTTTGATGGCTTGTGATCATCCATCTTCCTTTTGATTATATTCTAGAGGTTTTCAATTTGGTCAAATAAAAAAAAAACTCATCATTTTTAACTTACTCCTGTTACTGGCACTCACTCCTGTTACTCTTTAGGTTTTGATTAACAGGAATAAAAGTAACAGGAATGAGTTTTTAGCATAGAATTAGCAAAAACACGAACAAATAGCTTAATGGTGGATATGCTGATAGCAAGAAAGCCTTTATTTTAAAGTAATGGTTGAGAGCATGTTCAAATAATTGATATTGATGACAAAAGAATGATTTGGAACTCACTCCTTTTACCAGAACTCACTTCTGTTACTGGAACTCATTCCTGTTAATTGTTATGTTTTGAGTAACAGGAATGAGTTTTTACATAGAATTAGCAAAAATAGCATGAGGAAACTGAGCACATTCTAGTGATTTTCCAAAATAACTGTATTTTAATAATAAACAAATAAGATGTAAGAATTAATTTAGGTAACAGGACTGAGTGTTGAGATTGAGCTCCTCAGTCATTACAGTTACAAAAAGATCAAATATACAAAAAAACAAATGAAGGAACTTTGGGATTTTTTTTCTTCAGAGGAACCAGCTGATGTCACTTCCTGTTGTAGATGTGACTTGTAGAATGTTCCAGATCTTTTAGATGGGGTAATGTGCTGAGGTAACAGGACTGAGTAATAACCTAGGGACACAACTAAAGTGTGAATTAAAATATTTAAACTTAAATATTATGGATTTAAAAATGGATAAAAATTCCTCCTAAAATCTCTGAAGGATTTAATTAATTATATTTCATGGTAAAGTTTATAGTTTAGTTATAAAGTTATATAGTATAAGTAGATATCTTACTTTTGCCAATTCGGTCAATGTGCAAGACACTATGCTTAATAATAAAATGTATTTTATTAGTAAAAGCTATTATTATTATTACATGTAATTTCCTGTGGACAGAAATGGCACAGATTCGGCGTAGGAATATGCCTACTGTAGTTCCTCAGAGGGGTCACACTTTGTGTATGCGTCAATTAATCAATCCAGAGTCAGATTTAATATTTATGCGTTTGTTTTTTTTGTGTGTTTTACTTGATGACTTGTTCTAATTAATTTTTTTGTCTCTTTTTTGTTTGTTTGCATCTGTTTCTATCATTGCTACCATCATTCTATCTCTGTCTCTGTATCTCTCTCTCTCTATCTCTCTCTTCATCTTTCTACCCATACTTTAGCAGGTATCTGCTCCACAGTCCAGCAGTGCTGCAGTTTCCCTGGTCCCCGGCCCCGCCCAGTCCACCCAGTGGACCGACAACCCAGTCAACCCACAGGTACACCATCTCACTTTACTTACTTTACGAACTTCCTGTTCTTACGTTCTCTTATTCAGGCAGAAAACGGGCTGTAAGTTTGGGAACTGGCAACCCAAATACCCTCAGTGTTGTCCTTGTATCACATTCTGAGTTTTATTTATATATTTATTTATTTGTCCACATTATATTTATTATTTTGGTCTCTCTAAATTCTCTCCTGCGTGTGAAAGCTGTGGACTCTAGAGGTGTCTCATCTCTCTCTCACCCTGTGCTGTATTTGTTTCTTATAGTATGGAGGTTACTACGTCCCAGCGCTCCCTTCGCAGGTAGAGAAACTCCCCCATTCCTTCCAAACACACTCTTTCTTTCTATTCTCTCTCTTTCTCTCTTTCTGTCTTATTAATGCCCTTTTGGCCGTGCCCTCTCCAGTTTTCAGTCCATCTCATAATGCACTGTGAATGGTTTGGCTTGGCCAGATATGTGAAAAAATGTGTTCAATTTGTGAAATGTTTGCACTATTCATTATAAAAAAAAAGAAAGAAAATAGATATATCAATGTATGCTGTGCTGTAAAGGTAAGTCATTTAAGGCATATACAGCTCTGGAAAAATAAATAAATAAATAAAGAGACCACTTTAGTTACCTATTTATAGGTAAATATCTTTAAGTAAAATTAACATTGTTGTTTTATTCTATAAACTGAAACAATTTAACAAGCTGTCAGATTGTCAGTTCCAGGTATTTTATCAATTATATCCACCTTTTCTTAAATAAATCAGTGGTTATGTTTAGCTTTGCTGTTTTTTCTCCATAATATACCCCTTTACCACTCTCTCTTTATATATATATATATATATATATATATATATATATATATTTTTTTTTTTTTTTTTTTTTTTTTGCTACCAAAACCATAATTATAAGCAGATACAATAATTATTTGCTCGTAACAGCTCGCTTGGGAGCACTCCCAGGAGAAAGACAATGAGGTTCCATTCAATAAAAATATCCTCTCTGATTCCTTCCTAGAATGTTTTAATCTTTGGGCAATCCCAAAAAATTGTGTGTATGGTCTCCAAGTTCATATTCATAAAGAGTTTTAGGAGTTCAGAAATCAATATTTGGTGGAATAACCTTGTTTTTTTTAATCACAGTAATCTTGGCATCATGTTCTCCTCCACCAGTCTTACACACTGCTTTTGGATAAGTTTATGCCTTTATTCCTGCAAGTGCAAGTGGTCTCTTTTTTTCCAGAGCTGTATGTTGGTATGTGTATTTATTTAATTATTTTAGCTTTTTTATCGTGGATGAGCTCACAGAGTATGAGTTGGGTAAGGTTGCTGCATGCACAAATGCTGTCTCTACTGACTGTAAAGCTCAATGGTTTATTATATTTATTATATATTAAAGTTAATCTCTTTGTTTTTGTCCAGCAGGCGGTTCCACAGCATGTTTCTCTGGGTCCTGCCTCTCAGCCCAGTGTTTCCCTGCCCCAGCAGCAGCAGCTTCCACTGCAACCTGCCAACTCTGGCCTTCAGAGCATAGCCCAGACTCACATCCAGACAGGGCCTCCGGCTACACAGGTAAAACACACACATACACACACACACAAATGTAGACACATCCAAGAGGCTGAAGTATGCTCTGATCATTCCAGTCTCTCTATCACAACTAATACATACATAGATAAATAGATACAGTATTTTTCGCACTATAAGGCTCACTTAAAATCCTTTAATTCTCCCAAAAATCGACAGTTAGCCTTATAATCTGGTGCATCTTATGTATAAATTATACCAGTCAGGTATTAAGGAGCAGTAAAGCCTCTCTAACGCTGAAGCACAGAGTTATAAGGGTGAGTTTTCAGTGAAGTTTCTCCAGCACTAAGGCTGGGTGCAGCAGCATTAGCATTAGCCGCTAACTGCAGCACTAGCTCTTTCGCTCACCGTTCAGAGGCGAGTATATCAGACTGTACTCTGCATATTTACTGTAATAAAACAAGCTAAAGCTACGTGGGATGAATCGCTAGCTGATATCGCTCTGGCTTACAAGAACACTCAGGGTTCCTGTGTAGCACTGTCAGGCAGCATTTACTAGAGCTAAGTGCTGCTAAGCGCACTAATAAAAATATTGGAAATCTAAGCTTACTGATAATAAACGGAAGCGCTTTACTCACACTTTTTTTGAAGAGAAATCTGTGTAGAATAACATTTAGTGTCTTTTTTAGATGGAAAACATGGTGACACACTTGATCCTTACTATTTTTGCTTTAAATTGGCCTAGCTGATATCGCCCTGGCTTACAGGAACACTTAGGGTTCTTCAGTGTAGCGCTATTGGGCGGCATTTACTAGCACTAAGTGCTGCTAACCGCACTGTTGCAAATATTGGAAATCTAAGCTTACTGTAAATAAACAGAGGTGCTTTACTCACCCAAATAAAGGGTTTTCAGAAGAGAAAACTGTGTAGAATAACATTTAGCGTCTTTTTTAGAAGGAAAACATGGCGACACACTTGATCCTTACTATTTTTGCTTAAAATTTGCCTTATAATCCAGTGCGCCTTATGTATGAAAATAGACCAGAAAATAGGTGTTCATTGTTAGTGCACTGTATAATACAAAAAAATGTAAAAAAAAAATACAGTAAATTGATAATTTGAGCATTATTGATTGTAAGAAATGAGAAACAAGAACATAAGTCACTGTAAACATCACAATACACATTGTTGCTGTCATTGTTGTTTATATTCCAGTAGCTCGTATTAATTAGGGAAGCTGTATCTTTTATACAAGCTCAGATTTAGTGCTAACATTGCGAGATCCCCATTTTCTTGTTGTTTAATTTGTTTTCAATGATTATTTAATAGCTAATCACACAATAAGATTCCTTATTCTTTATTTCTTTTTGGTAACACTTTCTTTGAATGTCATCTCTATAAGACTCTATAAACATACTCATAACACATAGCCTAATAATGCATTCATAAGGCATTATAAACATGGCTATACATATTTATAAAAATGTATAATTCATTATAGCCATGTCTATTATGCGTCATGAACTGTGATTATAATGCATTAATAGCTGTGTTTATAACGTTATACATCAATACCAAGAAACTCAGTCCCTGCTTGCAGAGTGCAGTATCATGACTAAAAAAAGCTTCCAACTTATAAACACACCCTCAATAATCCTATAAATATATTTTATATACTCATAAATTATTCTTGTCTTGAATATAATATTAATTATAGTCAATTATAATGTATTATAACAGGTCTTTTTGCGCTCTAAGTAAAGTGCCAGACTTTGATTGTAGGACTAGATTATTAACGATGGCTATATTCTATTTTAACATATATATATTAAAAGCACAGCTTATAATGTATTATGATCACAGGTCATAATGCTTAACAAACATGGCTATAATGGGTTATGCATTGTTATAAACATTAATAGCCATGTTTATAATGCCTAATGAATGCATTATAATATGTTATGAATGTGGTTATAGCGTCTAATAAAGATGGCATTCATAGAAAGTGTTACCTTATTTTTTTTTTTTACATAAACTTTGTTTTTCTGCATTTCTTTTAAGAATAGTATAAAATAATCAGTGTTCATTGCTTTGTGCATTAATCCATTACTAGTTGCTTTTCTGAATGTGTGTGCTTAAGCTTTATTTTTCTGTACTTCATCACTACATTTGTCAGTGTTTAAGTGAGTATAATGATTAAAAGCACAGCTTTTTAGGCATAGTTTGCACCTTTCTTGTTCGGAGGACTGTGATCCTCTTTAGCAGGTTCTTCTGTAGGTTTTTTTCTCTCCACTTCATGTACACTTTATGTACTACTGTTGTCTTAATGGAACTGCATCTTGGGTTCTGGCTCTCTGTCTCTCTCTCTCTGTCTCGCTCTCACACTGTCTGGTGCGATGCGTCCCGTTGGCATGCTGCCTGTGTGTTTTGCATGGCTGTCAGCAGTGTGCTAGTGAGCTGAGTCCTCCGGTTCAGTCCCCGACGCCCTGTGCCGAGCGCCTCTTCTTCCTCTACCAGGCCGCCCAGCTCGCTCTGGTGCAGGTACAGAGCAGCAGTACCGGGGGGAGGTGCTTCTCCCCCCAGCCCTCCCCTTCCTCCTGTAGCACTGTGTGCCCATGTGTTATATTAACCCCACCACGCCTGTGTCGCACCCCCACGCAGCCACTGGACTTGACTTGAAGCCAATGGGGCTTTTTTGATTGAACTCTTTGTGTAGCAGTTCCTGCAACCTTGGTGTGTGATGTGTTTGGTGTGGTTTTGTGGAGTTTTGAACTGGTCACAATGCTAGTACTGGTGTGTGAACCTACTGTATGCCTATATATACTAGTGCATCTCAAAAAATTGGAATATCATTTAGAATGTGAAATTTATATGTTAAATACATTTATTACACACAGAGTGATCTATTTTAAGCGTTTATTTATTTTATTGTTAATGATTATGGCTTACAGCCAATGAAAACCCAAAAAGTAGTGTCTCAACAAAATAGAATATTATATAAGACCAATTTTGGCAGTGTGCCAATTCCTGCTGGAAAATGAAATCTGCATCTCCATAAAAGTTATTAGCAGAGGGAAGCATGAAGTGCTGCACTGACTTTAGACTTGATAATAAAACACAGTGGATCAACACCAGCAGATGACAGACATGTCTCTCCATTAAACCATCACTGATCATCAGTAAATTTTACATTTCATTTATAGTAAATCAAGGGATCAGAGTCTGGAGGAAGAGTGGAGAGACACACAGTCCAAACTGCTTGAGGTCTAGTGTGAAGTTTCCACCAATCAGTTATGCAGATTTCATTTTCCAGCAGGACTTGGCACACTGCCCACACTGCTAAACGTACGAATTGGTCTTATATAATATATAATTTTCAGAGACACTGATTTTTGGGTTTTCATTGGCTGTAAGCCACAATCATACTCAACTATAAAATAAACACCCTAAATAGATCACTCTGTTTGTAATACATCTATATAATATATGATTTTCACATTTTAAACT
This sequence comes from Astyanax mexicanus, assembly GCF_023375975.1. Lineage (NCBI taxonomy): Eukaryota > Metazoa > Chordata > Actinopteri > Characiformes > Acestrorhamphidae > Astyanax > Astyanax mexicanus. The sequence goes on from NC_064409.1 coordinate 5,455,938, forward strand.
GAATTACTGAAATTACTGAAACTTTTCAATGATATTCAAAATTTTTGAGATGCACTAGTTGGCCTGTCTTGGCACTCTGTGAGACACGTTTTTCTTATAGTATCTAATCCATCGATTAGGACTACGTTGGTTTTATTTGCGTGTATTTTGAGGTGGAACTTGCACCCAAGGCCCCCCAGTAGAGTCTGGATTCAGAGCTCCACTGTGTGGCTAGCAGCAGCCGGGAACCTAACTTCACTGTGTGAACAGAAATGACTGGTGGGCTTGTGCTGTAACTTGCGATTATAAATCTAGAGTGTTGTAAATTAATAGAGTATAGTTTTGTGGCGCTATCAATTAGAATTAGCATGATTGACTGCCAATATGCTCAGAAGTGCACCTGGACAGAACCAGTAAAAAAAAAAAAAAAACTTTATTCACACCTATACCACAATATAGACATTACCACAATAAAAGCGATTTTTAAAGATTAGGAAATGTTTATACATTTTTTAGCAGGGCTGGTATGTTTTATTACTTCAGAGCAACACATTTTAGCTCTTACTGAAAAAAAAATATGGTTTAGGTTTTATCCAAACTGTTTGTAATTAGCTGTTAAACTATTTCCTAGAAATCTTATTCAAAATATCATATAATAACAAATCAGTAAACACCAACAACTTCCTTGCATCTGCTAATGCTTTAAAAAAGCATCGGCTACCAGAGCCCTGAGAGAGCATAATTAACCTTGCTTTTACAGGTTGGGGACAGTAGATGGCGTTCTTTCCCCTAATCACTCCTGTGGTGATGTGGATCAGCACAAGGCTGCGTCTGTGAGCTGATGTATCAGAACTGAGTCGCTGCGCTTTCCTCCGAGCGTTAGCGCTGTGATGCATCAGCAGCAGTTCAAAAAGAGTCCTAATGAGTGGGTTGGGTAATTGGCCTTGGAAATTGGGGAGAAAATGGGAAAAATATAGAAATAAAATTTTTATTAAAAAAAAAGAGCTCATATATTGTGTGCATTATTTCCGTCCACACAGTGCAGGTGAGTCTCTGAGACTGCAGCAAGCCTCACAGTGGAGCTCAGTGGAGCCTGGCCCTACTCTCTATAAGGCATGGTGTCCCGCATGGTTTTCATTTTATGGTCTTTGCCGCACGTTTTAAATTTTTCTTTTGATTTTGGTAATGCGTTAATGGGATGTTCTGTTGTTCTCCCCTTACTGAATTTGACCTTCCAGTCTCCATTGTCCACGCTGACACAGCCTGTCCTGACAGACCCATTCCCTCAGTCACCCTCCATCCTTCCAGCCATCAGCCTGACTTCGCTGCCCCTCTCCTATTTCCCCCAGCCCTCTTCGCCTGGCCTGAGCATCATGGCTCCAGTGGCAATTCCCCCAGTCACCAAGGCCCAGGGGCACCAGCCAGCCCCTGTGGCAGCCAAGGCCGCGCTGAGCCCCCCTCCTGCGGCAGTGGCGGTGGCGGCGGCAGCAGTAGGAACTATGCCAGCTGTCTCTCCTGCAGTGCTGCCTGCCACCTTAGCCACATCACCTTCCACACCATCGCAGCCCAAAGCGAAGCCTTCTCCTCCTCCTCCTTCTCCTCTGCCGCTAGCCGCCACTGTACCGACAATCCTTGTGGCCGCTGCTCCTCCTACCCCTACTGAGCAGTCGGGCCTAGCTTCAGAAAGTCCAGCCCAGGTACTTTTTGGAATGTATTTTTTTGTATTCCACCAGGAAATCCCTAATAAGTAAACTAATCCGATCAATTTCTTTTACGTTTTTTGAGTGGGATGTGTTTGCAGAAATCCGGTGAAGATTGTTTGAGAAGTTGTTGAAGAGTGTTGTCTTTTATAACGAGTCATTTCAATGTCTTTTGAGTTTACCGTATTTTTCGGACTATAAGGCGCACTTAAAATCCTTTAAATTTCCCCAAAATCGACCAGTCCGGTATTAAGGAGCAGTAAAGCCACTTTGCTGGAGTACAGCGTTATATAAAAGGTGAGTCTTAGTGAAGTAAGCTTCTCCAACACTAAGGCTAGGCGCAGCAGCATTAGCATTAGCTGCTAACTGCAGCACTAGCTCTTTCACTTTTATTTAGAGGTGAGTATATTTGACTGTAATCTGCATGTTTGCCGGGGTTAAATGAAGAAGCTGAGAGCTGATAGCGCCCCTGTCTTACTGGAACTCTCAGGGTTCCTCGAGGCATTTATTAGCACTAACCACGGCTGGCTAAACATTTGCTAACCCTTGGACAAAAAAATGGAATTCTAAGCTTGATGTAAATAAACTAAATCCCTTTACTCACCCAAATAAATGTTTTTTTAGGAGAGAAATCTGTGTAGATTAACATCCAGCGCCCTCAGCGATGAGGACTGTTGAATTATAAGGGAAACATGGCTACACCCTTGTTCCTTACTAGTGTTGCATAATGTGCCTTATAATCCAGTGCGCCTTATAGTATATATTTGTGTCTGTGAGGTACGTGCTTAAGCAATATGTGTTGACATTGCAGTGAGCTGAATAGACTTCTAGACACTTAAAGTAAACAGAAGTATCAAAAGTGTTTAGGTGTTTGTCATTGTGATGAGCCAAGCAGACTCGGGTTTAGTAGAGACTAAAAACAAGTCAGAAGTGTTTAGGCTCATTCTCTACCTGCGGCACAGTTTCACCCCATTATTCAGGCCTCTGTTTTTCCACCCTGTCCCTGCGCTCAGTCAGGCTAATTGCTTCTGTCCTGTTCTTCTTGAAGCCTGTGCCGTTCTTAAAGTTTGTCGTTTGCCGTTCCAGACATCAACCGGATCCCAGACGGTGGATATGTCACAACTGCAGGCTCCGACTGTGCCCTGCACAATAGAAAGGTGAGTCTAGAGTAACAGAGAGTCCTGTCATTTTCTTCAGGAACTATTTAGCTAATCTAACTGAGCGTTAGCTGTGTGACAAAACTTACAATGACAAGTGGAACATCATCATCCCCTCATCATTTCATCATCTCATCACTCTTTTATCCTCAGCAGCCATTCTGATGTGGCGTCTGGCCTCAGTGATGGAAACGAGGGTGTGACGGGCGGCAGGCACGAGGGCCGTGCAACCAAAAGGCACCAGCGTCGATCGGTGCGCAGCCGCTCCCGCCACGAGAAGATCACCAAAGCAAAGCTCAACGTGCTCAATGTATGTGATTTTGCCAATGTCCTTAGATTTAGCCATTATATAGAAAAGTTATGGTTGATGGAAATGTAGGGAATGTTTTTTTGCTGTACAGATTTCCAGCATGGGTGACCGAGTTGCCGAGTGCCAGCTAGAAACACACAACAGGAAAATGGTGACTTTCAAGTTTGATCTGGATGGAGATAATCCAGAGGAAATCGCTCAGATCATGGTAAAAAAAAAAAAGAAAAAATCTTTGTTAATTTAAATTGATCTAATTTCATTTTCTTCAGAGACAAAAAAAATAAGACGGCGCTTAAAAATGATGAGTTTCTTTAATTTTACCATATTGAAAAGATGGATGATCACAAGCCATCAAACCATCAAGCTGAACTGCTTGAATTTTTGCACCAGGAGTAAAGCAGCATAAAGTTATCCAAAAGCAGTGTGTAAGACTGGTGGAGGAGAACATGATGCCAAGATACATGAAAACTGTGATTAAAAACCAGGGTTATTTCCACCAAATATTGCTAATAATAGCTTTAAAAAAATTACATTTAAACAGACAAATGCATGCAAAGTGATGATTATCGCAAAAATACCCTAAAAATTGGGTGATATTATTTTAAGGCCATATTAACTTTACTTATTTTATTTATTTTAGTTTAATCCTGGATATATGGAGTGCATGATTAGTAACATAACATGTTGGATCATTGGCTTTGACTTTTACAATCTGGGAAAAAAAATATATTTCAATTAGTGGCGTGCCATATCAAATCACCAAATAAAAAGCATTATTTTTTTTATTGCAGTAATATATTCTTGATTTTTTTATTTGATTTTATTTCATGTTTTAATATCATATCCCCAAGTATATCATTAGCGCAAAAATACCCTAAAATATATATTGATATTATTTTATTTTAAGGTCATATTGTCCACTCCTACTGTTTAGACCTAATTCAAAAATTAATTTGCATTTCCTGTATTTAATAATTTATAATAATTCATATATATATATATATATATATATATATATATATATATATATATATATATATATATATATATATATATATATAATAAAGTGTGTGTATATGTGTGTCTTTCTAACACATGCTTTTGTTTTTGTTCTCAGGTTGAGAGTGAGTTCATTTTGGAAAGTGAGCGCGAGTCTTTTATCGAGCAGGTTCGGGAGGTCATTGAAACAGCAGATGAAAGCAGAGGTCTCGAGAGGGAAGGCATCCAGGTATTTCCCCTGAACATGTGGAATATATTATTTGTAACAGTATCATCACAGTTTACGTAGTCTCTGGTCTCTGCCTTCTTATGTTAAAGGAGAAATCTGGTGTGAAATGGACTTGTGCTGTAGTAAAACATGATAACGTGTACAAACGTTTCTTGAATAGCCCACCTCTATTCACCCCTAGCATTCTGAAATATAGAGCTTTTAGCTGATGCTCCCAAATGGCTTACAATGCTAGTGATGGGGTCCTCCTGTGTAAAATATTTTTCACGGACATCCCCCTGAGAAACTAATCCCGTCCAGGTAGGGTTTAATTCAGGGAAATGCCTGAATATTAGACTTTAAAAGATATTTTCAGCAACAGCTCAAATTCATGCATTCAACGGACTTAATTTTGCAATCTGTATGACTGTTTTTAAGACTAACAAGCTAATTTGAAGCAAGACACCAGGAACTCACTTGGAACTGTGTCCCAATTACGGATGCCTACTAGTTCACTGTAGAAGAAAATGGCAAGATGAATGGTCCAGCAATCCACAAAATAAACTGTATGAAATATCCCCAATCATTAATATTAAATGCAATATGGACTTCCTTAATAGACAAGATCAGACAATCATGACTAGGTGCTGAATTGGACATACTGCTCTTACCCACCGTCACCTCCTGGTTGGTGAACAGACTCTAGCCTGCTATTAAACACATCTTTGTAGACTGTCCTGCACTTTTAACCACTAGAACTACATTTTGTAGGGTTACAAATGTGAAAGAACTTTTTGAAAAAATTCCACCAGCTAAAATCCTTAATTTTCTGGAAGTCCTTCATTTGAAGACACTGATTTAAGTCTCTGATGCTCAAGTTATGAACACTGTTGATGCCATAAAATAGCCAATATGTTGCTGATATGGCACAAAACCCAAACAAACAAGCTACTTTGGGCTTGTTTATGGTGTAAACGTAGCAATTTCTTTGCATGGGCATTGAGAGCATCGGCTAAAAACGTTTTATTTCATAATATTGGGGAAGAAAGAAGGTGGGCTATTCAACAAACATTTGTATGCATTTGTCTTTTTCACATCGTCGATCTCCTATAATGTTGAAAGCCCAAAGTCAGGAGCTGCTATAAAGTATAATTAATTTAACCCATGCTATCATTTAGCAAACTTAATTGTGCTTAAACCAATCACGCACTGCCTTCTTCCTTCTTGCTTTCACACAGACTGCGAGCAAACCTGAACAGCAGATACCCAGTACCTGCGCACCTCTTCAGCCAGGTAGAGCCCCAGTACCTTTCTCTGTTTTTCTCTCCTTTATTAAAAGGATTTTGAAGTTTAAACGCTTTTGGTTAAACGATTTTGATTTTACAGGAGTTGGCGTGAGTGCCACTACTCAAGTGGTGCACTCAACAGGTCGCAGATTCATCGTTAGTCCTGTACCTGAGTCCAGACTGAAAGACCAGTTCTTTAATGCAGCCCAACCTGCAGCTCAACACCTGGAACAGTCTATGCCAGGTAAGCAGACACATTTGTGTGTGTGTGTGTGTGTGTGTGTGTGTGTGTGTGTGTGTGTATGTGTGTGTTTTCCACTTTTTTCCCATCTTTTCCACAAATTTCACTGTCAGAGAATATTCCCAGCATAAGCTGTAGAATTTTTTTTTCCTTTAAAAGGCCGTCTTTAATCATGAGGTCAAATATCAAATACAGGATTTTATTCAAAGTAATATTCGCAGAATAAGAGGACTCATGACTTTTTTTCTTTTATGATAATATACTGATAACACAATATAAAACCAGCCATTGTCTCATTATAATCCACCTCCTATTGATGTGTAATGGTTTACGACTTTGTGTGATGTATGCCATAGTGAATAATATGAATAATCTGGGTCTGCCCTTTTGTAAGCATTTTATGTAATCAAATATAACCAGACCAGTTCAGTTGGGTGTTTTTTATTTATTCATTTATTTTATTTATTTATTTTTTTTATTATCTTTTTCTCAGCATCAGCAGCATCAGTTGCATCAGTGGCATCAGTAGGAGGACCTAATCTGGGTTTGTCTCAGTCTGCGTCTGCAGTGAGCCTTCAGCAAGCCTTCGCTGAACTTCGCCAGGGCCAGTACGACCCCGGACCGAGCACAGCGCCCCCTACCCTCCACACCTCCATGCCTCCTCTTCTACCAGTAGCCAATCCACTGGCTGCTTCCTCCTCCACTGCTGCTGCTGCTGCTGCTGTGCTTTCTCCTCCCTCCCAACTCTCTGAACCATCTCTCCCTTCCTCCTCACTCCCTCCTTTATCTGCTGCCTTACCTTCTCAAGCCCTTCCTCCTCCACCCGTCAGCCAGCCTCCAATAATCTCCACGGTTGGCAGCAGCATGATGGTTCCTCCTTGCTCGGTTTCCTCGCCGATGATGGTGAGCACCGCTTCTATGGCTCCGTCAGTCACGTACCCTCCATCTACAGTCCCCCTCCATGCCATTATAAACACATCAGTGCCCAGTACTGCAGTTCCACCACCTCCTCAACCAGCTGCTATCATCAGCAATGTGAATTCTCTTGGTGGAGGAAGTGCCGAGCAGCTTCCCATCCCTTCCACTGTTGTTGCTCAACTTACTCCAACCGTAGTCCCAACTACAGCCATCCAAACGCTCCAGCTCACCCCTTCCAACGTCCCAAACACCTCTGGCCCTCAAGTCCCTCTTTCTCAAGTACCAAGCCTTCAACCGGTCACCTCTAGCATCCCTGTAGTCCAACCTACACCAGTCCACAGCCAGCCTCAGCCCTCCACCCTTCCCAACCAGAGCCACACTCACTGTGTTGAGTGTGAAGGAGACGCCCAAAGCAAGACCCCAGGAATCGACGACATTCACGCCCTGGACAAGAAACTACGCTCCCTCTTCATGGACCTCGGCTCTGGTCCTCCCTCGACGCAGGCAGACTCTGGAGCCCTGGAGCCCAGCATCCCTGGAACCTCCTCCCCAACCAGCTCCACCACCATCTCTGGCGGCCCTCCTCTCCCTCCATCCAGCCTGCCTTTAGCGTTCTCAGGCCAGCCCACAGCCGGCTCTCCCATGACCACGCCAGGCACTGCTGCCACACCTTCTAAAACACCTTTATCAAGACTACCGGTGAGTGTGATCGATCGTGGATGAGTGTGAAGAAGTGTTTTGGGGTTGCCATGGGTTTTCAGTCAGTTGTTCTGTGTTGAGATATAACTAAAAATAATAATAATAATAATAGTGTTACAGTAACTTTCAGTGTTACAGTGCAGTGAACAGTGAACATCTTTTTTTATTCTTTCTAACCTTTTATTCTTTTCTAACCACATTCATAAAAAAAATATATATATACTAACACTAACCTACACACTAATTCCTATGGAATGAGAACTGAGATCTCTGCTATGTTTAACAGCTTTAATACATTTAACTAATTTAACATACAGACTTTTGCCTGTACACACTGTGTATATGTATATGAATATTAATACGTGTTATGATAATATTATGCAGTGATCTAGGCCTGTCACGATAATTGCATAAGCGAATTATCATACGGTACATTGACATGACCTCAAAAATATAATTTGATAATGTTGATATCATCTACTGTCATTATTCGTAGCCATATATGAATATATATACAGCCCTGGAAAAAAAATGAAACCACTTAAAAATGATGAGTTACTTAGCTTAGCTTAGATTTCCAGATTGCAGGGGTTAGCAGCAGGCTTTAGGCCAATATAGTCATCTCTAAATAGGCCAAAAAGCTAGCGCTTAGTGTAGTTAGCAGCTAATGCTAATGCTGCACCAGCAGTGCTAGCCAGGGTTACCAGCAGGCTTTAGGCCAATATAGTAATCTCTAAATAGGCCAAAAAGCTAGCGCTTAGTGTGGTTAGCAGCTAATGTCAATGCTGCTCCAGCAGTGCTTGCAGGGGTTAGCGGCAGACTTTAGGCCAATATAGTCACCTCTGAATAGGCCAAAAAGCTAGCACTTAGTGTGGTTAGCAGCTAATGCTAATGCTGCTCCAGCAGTGCTAGCTGGGGTTAGCAGCAGATTACAGGCCGATAATACTGAATTCTGAATGGCCAAAGAGTTAAAAGCGCTGTATTTCAGAATGCTGAGGGAGAAAGGACAAAATTCATACTTACCATATCGTATATAGTCCATTTCACAGTGTATTTCTCCTTTAATCACAATGCTATAATATACGGAAGTAGCTAAGTAGCAGCTGCATGTGGCCTGTAGGTGGCACCGTAGTGCTGTTGGTTGATCTTCATCTTCGTTTCATCAGGTGTTGCCTGTCGGCTCAGAGCAAGCCGGCACGCCACCCACCGAACACCCGCCACCCTTCCCAGGACCTTGTCTAACTCAGGTGCATTTTTCTTCCCTTCTCTTTCGGAATGCTTCTGTCCATCATTGCTTTCTTCTGTTGTTCGTCTTTTTTACGTCCTCTCTATCTCGCTCTGTTAAAGGAGAACTCTGGTGTAAAATGGACTTTTGTTGTAGTAAAACATGATGAAAAATACTTACCTTTGATGAATAGCACACCTGCATTCTCCCACAGCGTTCAGAGATCCAGAAATTTTAACAGTTTGTCCAAAAACCCTTCAGACTGGGCGACACAGGGCATAATTTTCCCCGATAAATCACTTTTTCCACGGTTATCCAGCTCAAAGTAGCCCCACACCTCCTTGCTAGAATCCGGAGAGCCCTGACATTTAAAACGAGGCATTAATAACTTGCACAATAACCTTATTAAAAACACTATTTACATCCCATAATGCTAGCTTTAGCTCCGAGCGCCGCCATTACTGAACTGATAATGACAGACATATATATACATAGATTCCACATAGCCTGCCTCCTGGTGCCGACTGCTACGCTATGTGGAGTCTATGTATATATACGTCTATATTATTATCAGTTCAGTGATGGCGGCGCTCGGAGCTGAAGCTAGTAGTGTTATGGGATGTAAACAGTAGTTTTTAATAAGCTTCTTGTGCACTTTTTAAGTTATTAATGCCTCGTTTTAAATGTCAGGGCTCTCCAGATTCTAGCAAGGAAAGTGTTTTAGCTACTTTGAGCTGGATAACTGGTGTAAAAAGTGATTTATCGGGGCAAATTATGCCCCGTGTCACCCAGTCTGAAGGGTGTTTTTGGACAAATTGTAAAAATTTCTGGATTTCGGAACACTGTGGGAGAACGGAGGTGCGCTATTCATCAAAGGTAAGTAATTTTTATTATGTTTTACTACACCAAAAGTCCATTTTACACCAGAGTTCTCCTTTAAAAACCTGCCCTAAACAGCCCCCTTTTCTCTGTATTTGCTTTATTTTCCTGCTTTCTGGAAACTAGCGAGGCATGAGGAGCGATTTCTAATCCGATCATTATCAAATCAGTGCATGGCATCATATTTCTCTGAATACCATTAGGAGCATGACCTGTGATTCTCATTAACTCTGACTGGCTACTTGCTGGTTCTCTCTCTTTTTCTCTCTCTTTTTTCCTAAAGAGCAAAGGAAAGTCAGGGGCCCAGAGCAGCAATATGTAGAATATTGGATATATTGCTTGGATTTTGTTCTGTTTTAGAACTGTGTTTTCCTTTTATAATGGTTTGATGAACCGTGCTACCATATTAACCATGATTTTATTCTATTTCCGGATGCATTAATGTTTTACACACAATTACTTTAACCTTTTTTCCTAGTAATTTTCTTTAGATAATAAAGTCAAGTTGTCTCCGATTCTATGTAAAGTTTACCCAGCTAGACAATTAGCGAATTTGCAGTCTGTCATTTAATTCAATTTATAAGGTAGGAAAGGAAAGAGAATTCAACCCTTTGATCCATTCTAAAGTTTAGCTCACAGTTTAAAAGCAAAAAAAAAAAAGAGAGAAAAGCAAAAGCTAATTGGACAGCCGTTCCTCCTGCTGTGTTTGTGTGCACTGTCGTGAGTCGTTTGTGTGCGCTCGTGTTTGTGTGTGAGCTGTGGCTTTGTGGTTAAGTGAACTTGACTAAATTGTGAACTAAATTGTTCCTCAGTCCCAGCAGCCTCTAGAAGATCTGGACGCCCAGCTGAGACGGGCTTTGAGTCCAGAGACCTTGTCTGTCAGCAGTGTCACGCACCAGGTACACACGCCAGATTGTTTGCTTCTTTATTATAGATGCCATACTTAGGATACCTTAGCAACCACCTTAGAAACCACCGACCAACATCGACCAACAATAGCTACTACTCAGCAACTTCATGGCAGCTGCATTGAAATGCTGCACCAGCCACCTTTCCACACAAGAATACCAGAGCAAACAGCTAGCGACACCATTGCAACCACCTCGGATACCATAGCTTCCTATCAGCAATCACTTGATACCATGCCATAGTGACCAGTTAGCAACACAATAGCAAGTAGCTCAGATGCTTATGGAACTTAATAGCAATCAATTATCAACACCATAGCTGCCAGCTAGCAGCACCATGGGGACCACCTGGAACTTATATTATATATATGTATTACACACAGAGTGATCTATTTATAAGCGTTTATTTATTTTATTGTTGATTATGATTATGGCTTACAGCCAATGAAAACCCAAAAATCATTGTCTCAGAAAATGTGAATATTATATAAGAACAATCAGTACTTTTGGCAGTGTGGGCAGTGTGCCAAGTCCTGCTGGAAAATGAAATCTGCATGCAGTGCTGTAAGATTTTGTGGGAAAACAAAACTGCACTGACTAGACTTAATAGACTTAATAAAACACAGTGGATCAACACCAGCAGATGACAGACATGTCTCTCCAAACCATCACTGATCATCAGTAAATTTTACATTTCATTTGTAAATTAAGGGAGCAGAGTCTGGAGGAAGAGTGGAGAGACACACAGTCCAAACTGCTTGAGGTCTACTGTGAAGTTTCCACCAATCAATGATGGTTTGATGGAGAGACATGTCATCTGCTGGTGTTAATCCACTGTGTTTTATTATCAAGTCCAAAGTCAGTGAAGTGTTTACCAACTTTTATAGAGATGCAGATTTCATTTTCCAGCAGGACTTGGCACACTGCCAACACTGCCAAAAGTACCAATTGGTCTTATATAATATTCAAATTTTCGGAGACACTGATTTTTGGGTTTTTATTGGCTTAAAATAGATCACTCTGTGTGTAATGCATCTATATAATCTATATAATACATAAGTTTTTTTTAGATGCACCAAGACATAGTGTAGATACACATTCTCGCTATAGTTTATAATGGGCAAATTGAGACGGATTGTAGAGTCACAACACAACATTTTATCAGGGCCTGTCTATACCTTGTCTACATGTAAAGTGATATATAATGTGATATAATTCTTCTTCTTCTTTACCTCTCTTCCGTCTGCAGTCCTCCATTACAGGAATGCCTGTTGGAGGGCAGCCAGGTGAGTGCTGCCACTTTTATCTTAATATTCTTAAACAGAAAAACCCACATAAAACTGGTTAAATTTTAAATATTTCATAGGACAACTGTCTAATCTTTTTTAAGAGGCATTCCATTAATGTTCCCATCATGCTTATTTTAATTATTACTCTTTTAGTTCCATTCTCTTTGGATGATGAAGCAGCACCCACATCTCCAGGTGGAGGCTTCAAACTGGGCCGATTCCAGGTATTTATCAACCAATGTTTTATTTAGTTTAAACAAAGTGTTCTGACTGGATATTTGTTCTTTACTTTGTTATAAATAATAAAGCCATATTATAATTATTTTAAAGAAGTGTCTAACCAATGTGACATTTTATACTAATAGAACATACAGCTCTGGAAAAAAGACCACTTAAAGGGAGAGCACTTAAAAATTATGAGTTTCTTTGATTTTACCTAATTGAAAACCTCTGGAATATAATCAAGAGGAAGATGGATGATCTCAAACCATCAACCCAAACTGAACTGCTTGATTTTTTGTACCAAGAGTGGCATAAAGTTATCCAAAAGCAGTGTGTAAGACTGGTGGAGGAGAACATGATGCCAAGATGCATGAAAAATGTGATTAAAACCAGGGTTATTCCACCAAATATTGATTTCTGAACTCTTAAATTTCACATTTTCTGCTAATAAAAGCTCTAAATGACAATATTTTTAATTGGAATTTGGGAGAAATGTTGTCTATAGTTTATAGAATAAAAGAGCATTGTTTATTTTACTCAAATATATACCTTATACCTGATTCAGAAACTGGAGTTGTCTCTTTTTTTTCTAGAACTGTTTTTTCTATATTTTGTTATTAAGCCAGCATTTTTAAACTCAGTACCAGTTCTAACAGTAAAATAGTGTGTGTATTCTGTTCTTATGCAGCCTAATAACAAAAGTAAAATAACAAACTTTGCTTTCGTATTTCAAAATGTGGATATTACTGATATTTTATTCACTTATTATATAAATACCATGCTGCAATATGCTCCAATATAATTGAATACATTGATTTGTGATTGATTTGTGACATGTAATCACTAATAAGCTTCATTTTTGTTTACTCCCTCTCCTCCTCCAGGTCTCCCTGGCAGCTGACGAGTCTTCTCTGCAAGCTCCCACCACCTCCAGTGACTCATCCTCTTCTACCACTTCATCTTCCACCTCTTCCTCATCCTCACCCTCCTCTCTCTCCAGCCCTGAGAACACGCTGCACAGGGCCTCGTCTCCACTCCATCAGCTAGGGGACGATGTTGTGGATGGCCTTCCTACAGCATTACCTGGGCATAAGGCCCCCTCCCTGCAACCCACCACCATCGGCCGCTTTCAGGTCACCACCAGGGCCGACACCAAGGTGGGCCGTTTCTCTGTGGGACCGGCAGCGGATGATCCTCCTGCTTCAGTTTCAGAAGCTCCTTTGTCTCCAGAGCCTCAGCCTCAGGCTCATCCTGCGGTGGGAAACGGCCCAGCCCTCAGCCCTGAGGGCAAGAGCCTGGCCAGCCTGAACAACTCCTTCAACTCCTACTTCAGTAGCGACAACGACTCTGAGTTCGAGGACGAGGACTTCAAGCGGGAAGTCAGCAAGCTGAGAGAAAAGTAGGTTTTTGGGTTTTAAACCATTTGAGAATCTATAAATGAGTCCAATGTAACATGATTTTAAGGTACAGCTCTGTGAAAAAATAAGAGACCCCTTAAAAATGATAAGTTTCTTTGATTTTACCATTGATTTTAATTGAAAACCTCTGGAATATAATCAAGAGGAAGATTGATGATCACAAGCCATCAAACCACCAAACTGAACTGCTTGAATTTTTGAACCAGGAGTAAAGCAGCATAAAGTTATCCAAAAGCAGTGTGAAAGACTGGTGGGGGAGAACATGATGCCAGTATGCATGATTTTAACTGTGATCTGAGTTATTCCACCAAAGATTAATTTCTGAACTATTTAAACTTTATGAATTTGAACTTGTTTTCTTTGCATTATTTGAGGTCTGAAAGCAATTTCTCATTTTCTTCAAATAAATGCTTTAAAAATTACTATTTTTATTTGGAATTTGGGAGAAATGTTGTCTGTAGATTATAGAATAAAACATCAATGTTCATTTAACTCAAACATATACCTGTAAATAGCAAAATCAGAGAAACTGAAGTGGTCTCTTTTTTTCCAGAGTATATGGGAACAAATATCCAAATATAAACAATAGACCATATCACCATCATCATCAAATATTAGTGAGGTTGTGTCGATTTATTGTAAGATGATGTGGCCGGCCTATGAGCAAGGATTCCATGTGAAATTGATAAAATGCTTATCTTCATATGTAATATATGAATATATAGTTTTCTCATTGTTTCTAATCTCTCATCATTGTTCTGAAGGCACATGATAGAGAGCCAGGCTCTCTACAGCCGGCAGAAAGAGGAGATTGATTCCCTTTTTGCCAGAATGGGTAAAGTCCCTCCCGCCACGGTGAACCCGCCCGCAGTGACCCTGGCTGGTCGTAGACGGCGACCCACCAAGAGCAAAAGCAGCAAATCCAGCCGCGGAAGCTCACAGGGCAGCAAGAGCCCACTTCAACCTGGTAGGTCCTACTGCTGGTTTTGCAGTATGATGTGATTTTTATGTAATTTTATGTAAAATTATCTAAGCCTCTAGCTTCACACTTCAGTCAGAGACCTTATTAATAAAGAGAATTATGATTTTGTTTGTTAAAAACGCTGTTGTGCTTTTTATTATGTGTATGGTTAGCACAAAATGCTAATATATTAAGCTACCTGGATCCATCCACTACTTTATTTTCCTTCATATTTAAGGCTCTAAGGTGCTCTCTCTCTCTCTCTCTCCTCTCTCTCTCCTTCTCCTTTCTCTCTCTCTCTCTCTCTCCCTCTCTCTCTACTTTCTCTCTCTGTCACACACACTCGCTCACATACGCTAGCATTTATTTTCTCTATTAAAGCTCTGTTAAACTCAGAAACTCAAAATTACTATTGGACACATGGCGTTTCTTCACTGTGCTTCACTGTGGATCCAGCACCTCCCAGTGTTGTTTAATGACATTCCATTTGATTGATTTGTATTTGGATTGTAAGCGCTGCATCGTTTTTTTTTAAATAAGCTTTATTACTTCCGTATTCTTCACCAGCAAATAATAATATTTTTTCTCAACTAATTATTGATTTATGTTTGTTTGTGTTTCAGCGAGCAGCACTTTATCAGCGCAGAGCGCACCCACAGTGTTCCCACAACAGCAGACCTTCCTGACCCCTGGAGGTTTGGTCGATATTGGGAGCAGCCCCCTTCTCCAACCTTATAAACCTTCACCCTCCAGTGAGAACATGTACTCCGCCTTCACCAGCGACGCCACGCTGTCTGCCCCCAGCCTGTGTATAGCCACGCAAGGTAACCCCACCTTTCTTATATAGTAGCGTGACAAGGTTTTCCCGGAGGACAGAGACATATCAGTATATAACCACATTTATTTACCACATTTATTGATCTTTTAACCTCCTAAGACCTTCTGATCTCTTGCATGCCATGCATTTTTTTATTTCTCTTTGCTATTTGGGCTAATTGGCACCTGATTAGTGATGATTAAAAAAAAAATCTTTTTACATGATGATGTTTCTGAGAAAAAATTATTTCCACATATGAGGACGTTAGTTTTATATTTCGATAGAACAAAATACAATGAAGTCGCAATTAAAAATGATGAGCAAAACATATATTTGGTGACAGTATACTGGCCTTATACAGGGTTCCTGTGGGTTCTTAAAATTATATTAATGTCTTAAAATATCTTACATTAAAATGTGGATAATTAAGGCCTTAAATTTTCTTCAATTTACTGTAAATTGTAAAAATGCTGTAGGTATTATGTTTTTTAGATGGTGTCTTTAATGCCACATACTAACATTAGCGCTGAGTAAGGTAACATTACCGGGGAGAGAAATAAGGTTAGCTGAGAGCTAGCGAACTTTAGCAGCGAACTAGCTAACTTTACCAGAGAGAAAACTGAGCTTAGCGACAAGCTAGCTAACATACCAGGGTTATCAGCATCACAATGAAACAAAATTATTAATGATTATATAATAAAGAAAGCAAAATTTTGTGCTGTGGTCTAGACAACCTCAAATGTGATGTCCACACATGTGGACGCCAGGTCCTTGTAAGGTAAAAATGTAGTGTTGTGGTCTAGCAACCCAAAATGTGATATCCACACATGTGGATGCCAGGTCCTTGTAAAGCAAAAGTTGAGTTTTAAAATGCTGCAAGAACCCTGTCATAAGAGGACACCAGGCCCTTGTAAAGTAAAATTTAGTGTTGTGGTCTAGACAACCCAAAATGTGATGTCCACACATGTGGACGGCAGGTCCTTGTAAAGCAAAATTTAGTGTTTGTGGTCTAGACAACCCAAAATGTGATGTCCACACATGTGGACGGCAGGTCCTTGTAAAGTAAAATTTAGTGTTTTGGTCTAGACAACCCAAAATGTGATGTCCACACATGTGGACGGCAGGTCCTTGTAAAGTAAAATTTAGTGTTTTGGTCTAGACAACCCAAAATGTGATGTCCACATATGTGGACGCCGGGTCCGAGGAGGTTAACTGAAAAATATATTTACAGCATGTGTGTATATGTACTGATTCCTGCCTGATATTTTGATATTCAGGGGTTTTTGGTCCGTTTTGCCAGCTGTACACCTATAACTGCGTAATAAATGAGACGCATAAATGAATGCATAGCAAGCCTGTAACATTTGCCTGCAGTCTGATATTTGGTAAAGTTTGGTAAAGTTGGCACAGGGCTGCTCTGTAAAGCTCTGCTCTGTGTTTAGCGTGAGCCTGTTGCTCTTTTCTAAAACTCATCAGTGCATGTCGTCGTGATGTGGGCGTAGCTGCAGTGCAGATGCCACTCTCTGCAGGAGGTGATGTCGCTTGCCTCCGCTCTACTGTGCAGTACAGCTCTATGCTCACCTCTCTTTTATGCCACAACCTCCACTATCTCTCTTTATCTATCTTTATCTCTCTTTTTCTCACTCTTTCTCTCTCTATCTCTATCTTTCGTTCTTTCTCTGGAGTTCTTTCTCTCATGGCGTACTGACCTCTGTTTCCATTCTTACTGTGTATTTGTGTACGTCTCCCTCTGTTTCTCCCTACTTCTCTTCTGCACCTCTCTGTCTCTACACCTCTTTTTCTCTCTTCCCTCTCTTTTTGTGCCACAGGCTGTGTAAAGTTCAGCTGTGGGTCGGAGAGAGTGACCTTCAAACCAGGTGGCAGAAGGACCCGTTTTCTGAGTACGCCCTGCTTGGCTCTTTGTGTGTAACGCTTTTCCTTTTGTCTTATTCCTATACTCTGACTGGTTGTGATCTGATCTTGTGTTTGGGAGCCATTCTGACTGGCGCAAGGTGATCTCCAAAAGTGATCTCCGAGTGATCTCCAAAATCCATGACTAAAATCAGCGTCACGTTCAGATTTAATGCTCATTCTGATTAACAAAAACATAACAAATAATACAGCTCTGGAAAAAAAATAAGAGACCACTTAAAAATGTGATGTTTCTTTGAAATCAAGCCATCAAACCAAGCTGAACTGCTTAAAGTTATCCAAAAGCAGTGCGTAAGACTGATGGAGGAGAACATGATGCCAAGATGCTTGAAAACTGTGATTAAGAACCAGGGTTATTCCACCAAATATTGATTTCTGAACTCTTAAAACGTCTATGCATCATTTGAGGTCTGAAAGCTCTGCATCTTTTTCATTATTTTAGCAAATAAATGCACTAAATGACAATATTTTATTTGTAATTTAGAAGAAATATTGTCCGTAGTTTATAGAATAAAACAAAAATGTTCATTTTACTCATATATCTATAAATAGCAAAATCAGAGAAACTGATTCAGAAACTAAAGTGCTTTCTTAATTTTTTCCAGAGCTGTATATAATAGTACTCATGCTTTTTGACCTCCAGTATCTAAAAAAAGATTACTATAGTAAATACTATATTTATTTTCCCTGCTATGTGTTTTTAGATTACTTTATCATGGAGATATATATATATATATATATATATATATATAGTTTACAGCTAAACTGTTTTAAACACGGCATCTCCATGCTTATGTTCCAAAAAAAAAACTGCTTCACCTAGTTTTGGCCCTTTCCATCCCTGCATCTTCCCTACACATGTCCCTACACTCCCTTCCACTGCTGCTCCGAAAATGGCTGCCCCCTAAATCCAACACCAAACCCATTATATTTATTTACCCCCTCGACCATCTTTCAGTGCAGGGAACCTCATTCAAACACTACAGCCACACTACATTCATTACTGCATTACAGTTATTTAACTCTACAGCTTTTAACATGTATTAAAACAGGGGTCACTCGTCTTTTCATCAAAAGGCTTGTCTGGCTGAAAGTTGTCAATAGTGTTTCCATTTATTACTCTGTAGGTAGAATTATAGATGCTAGAGTTTAAAATACATCTGTAGAAGTTGAAGTATCAACTCTTTAAGTACACTTCTCTACATCTAATTAGATTCACTCTATCTGGATGAAGAGATTTATTTGGACTGGGGTTTTATTAATCGAGGAGAAGCCAGAATGAAAAACAAGCTAAAATGAAATACGAGTAACGAGGCTATTTTTAAAACAGACTTAAAAAGTCTTACATTCTTGATAATTAAGGTCTTAAATTAACTGTAAATTTGCTGTAAGTATACATTTTTTAGATAAAGCATTTCATGCCAGCCAAAAAGCACATACTAAAATTAGCTGCGAGCTAGCTAACGTAACTGGGGAGAGAACTAAGATTAACGTAGAGCTAGCTAACATTACTGGGGAGAGAACTCAGGTTAGCGTAGAGCTAGCTAACATTAGCGGAGAGCTAGCTAACATTACTGGGGAGAGAACTAAGGTTAGTGTAGAGCTAGCGAACATTACTGGGGAGAGAACTAAGGTTAGCATAGAGCTAGCTAAAATTAGCGGTCAGCTGGCTAACATTACTGGGGAGAGAACTAAGGTTAGCATAGAGCTAGCTAACATCTATGGTGAGCTAGCTAACTTTACTGGGGAGAGAACTAAGGTTAGCATAGAGCTATCTAACATTAGTGGTGAGCTAGCTAACGTTACTGGGGAGAGAACTAAGGTTAACAAAGAGCTTGCTAACATTAGCGGTGAGCTAGCTAACGTTACTGTTGAGAGAACTAAGGTTAGCATGGAGCTAGCTAACATCTATGGTAAGCTAGCTAACTTTACTGGGGAGAGAACTAAGGTTAGCATAGAGCTAGCTAACATTAGCGGAGAGCTAGCTAACTATAACTGAAGGGATCTAAGGTTAGCGGATTTACTATTAGCGGCAAGCTAGCTAGCAAACTAATGTTAGCGGCAAGTTAGCTACATTACCGGGAAGAAAACCTGGATTAGCAGAGAGCTAGCTGACATCCGCGGTGATCTTGCTAACATGCACCTTGTTCAACATCACAATGGAACAAAATTGGTAAAGAAAATTGATGATAAATGGCAAACGTTAAGTTTTAGTTTCAATACAATGAACTATTTTCTATTTAAGATGTTATGACTATATTTTTGGGCCTTGAATTATATTTATTGAGGTCTTAAAAAGCATTAAATTTGACTTTTATCCTTTTATCCTGGACAATATGTGGATTTAAGGTCCAGATTTGAGGATTTGTGCTTGATAGGATTATTAATGTGTAGTAACTGATAGGAATGCATCTATAGTCTTTTAGAAATTGATTAAATTACAATAAGAAAATATGCAAATATGCAACTACAGCAGCCTTTTGCAGATCAGATTGGAGACCCCTGCCCTGCAACATTTAACATTAATGCTCTATGTTAAAAAATCCTTCAGGAACATCTCTTCACACATCAAACACAAAAAATCTTTCTGAGTGAGTCTGAATGACTTTTTGCCTTTCATTGATCTTATCATTTTTTCATAATATTGATGATGATTTGACATTTTGCCATCATCACATTGTGTTTAGTAGCTTAGTTTAGTAGCTCTTAGTTCAGTAGCTCTATTTGGTGCTTATTATAAAATTAATAAAACAGGAGATTCCAGGAGGTTCTCTGTTTTTTCTGTTAAAATTGTTGATTGTAATCATTTTCCAGAGGCAGGCAAATGTAGTGTTGAGAATTTTACCAGTTCACTCATATTGGTATAGCGTGGTAGAGCAAATATTAAAGGCACACTAGGTTTTCTTACAAGGCTCCCCCTACAGGCCAGGAATAAATATTCACTGTTGTTAAAAGTTCCTCTCGCTAGCCTTGCGATATGTTTTTTTAGTACAGCAGACTAGTGTATGCAACGAATTTTTGTTTGTGCAGTTCATGGTTTAAAGTAATATACAATCATAAAACAAATCTAACCATTCTAGAGTCATCAAACACGTCTTGATCTTTCAGCTACTGGTTTCTGATTTACGCAAAAGTGCTAGCGCTGTGGTTAGTGGCTAATGCTAATGCTGCTCCAGCAGTGTCAGCCAGGGTTAGCAGCAGAGTACAGGCCAATAACACTCACCTCTGAACGGCCAAAAAGCAAGCGCTTAGCGCGGTTAGCGGCTAATGCTAGACACTTAAGTTCAAGGCAAAAAGATTATTAGGCAGAGCCCAAAGGAAGTCAAATGGAAATAGTGGGATAGAGGAAGAAAGGAGGGGAAGAAGGAAATGAAGTTAGAAGTAGTTAGTTAGTTAGAGGTGTTAGGAGAGTAAGTGACGACCCATTTAATAATCTAAAACAGTATAAAATGCTATAATTAACCAAAAATGTTGCATAGTGTGCTTTTAAGTTGGTTAAATTGAAAACTGCACCTCAGTCTGGCACATAAAGAGAGCATTGTGTTGTTGCCCACTACACTATACACACTATACACACTTTACACACTATACACACTATACCAATCACACAGAAGCAGGAAGGACTGAAGCAAAGAAAAAGGATTGAACCACATTCTGTGTACCTTTTCTCACTGGCTTGTCTTCCTTATGAAATGTGTACGTTTATTTTTAGTGTTTTAGGAGATGAGAGGACGTTCAGCTGCAGCTTAGCCCCTCTGTCCTTGATTTTTCACCTTGCGTTTTTACTCCCGGGGTTTGTACGGTCATGAAAAACCTGGGAAAGTCATGAAAATAGTTTGAAATTAGCATTTTCCAGGCATGAATCCGTTTTGGAAAAATAAAAATACCCAGAAAGTTTTGGAAACGTCATGGAAATTTGAAAAAATATATATTTCTGTTTTCTGTCTGTTTTGGTTAAAAAAAAGAAGTTAATTTTTGGGTAAATCTGTCATATCTCTTCACATTAGCTAGCTCAGAATTTCAGCTTCAACTCTAACTATAAATTCAAACAGTGAGAGAAAAATGCTGATTTAATGTTGTCTAGCATGTCTAAATTTATAGTAATAGTAGTAAAACAAGACATTTCAATTTGTTTCAATTGATTTTAGGTGAGGCCTACTACATAGGCCTACTACAACCAGTTTTGAGATTAATTTTTAGTTTTATGTTTGTTCCAATGTATTTGATGTTTTAAAGATCATATGGTTATTAAAATTGGCTGCAATGTCATTAAAATTGGTTGAAAAGTGTATAAACCCTGTACTATTCCTTTTTAAAGCACAGTGGAGCTATAGCAGCAGTCTGGACTTCTGGAGTTTTTAGTTTATAGTTTTTAGCTCTAGGGTGGCATGTAATGATGCGCTCCCTGTTATGTACTGTGTTGGCGGTTTAGTGACTTTAACACTGACTCTCTTCAATCTCATGCTTCTCTCCATGCTTCAGGGAAGATGGTGAAAAAAGTGTGCCCCTGCAACCAACTCTGTAGTAATTATCTCTCTTTTTTCAATCCCCAACTCCTCCTTCTCCTCCTCCTCCTCCTCCTTTCTTCTCCTCTCCTACTGTTCCTATTCCTACTCCTCCTTCTCTTCCTTCACTCCCGCACTTCCCATAATTCTCGTCTTCTCTTGCTCTATATGTGTATGTGTAAGTGAGTGAGTGAATGAATGTATGTATGAATAAGTGAATGAATGAATGAATGAATGAATGAGTGTGTGTGCAAGAGTGTGAGTGTGAACGTTGGTGCACGTTGTGGCCTGTTAAAGCTCGAACCGCCGGGTCCTGCTAAGCTTTCAGGCTGACTTGAGCATTTCTCTGTCCTGATGACCCATTCATGTGCAGGAAGAGTGTTCTCAAGTTGAACCGACCTTTACTCAAAAAACATTCATAATATTGATAATAATATTAATACACTGCCTGGTCAAAAAAAAAAAAAAAAAAAGAGTCCACCTGGATTTAAGTAAGTAAATGATGTGGGGTTGGTTGATGCTGCAGTTGGTCTGCAGGTTTAGGTTCAGCAACAGTATGTGCTGAAAGAATGAGATCAGCTGACTACCTGAATATACTGAATATTATAGACCAGGTTATTCCATCAATGGATTTTTTTGATATTC
This sequence comes from Astyanax mexicanus, assembly GCF_023375975.1. Classification (NCBI taxonomy): domain Eukaryota; kingdom Metazoa; phylum Chordata; class Actinopteri; order Characiformes; family Acestrorhamphidae; genus Astyanax; species Astyanax mexicanus. Next base: position 5,478,236 of record NC_064409.1, read on the forward strand.
CAAAATAAGAAAATGTCAGGATTCATGGGTCTGGAATTGTGAAAGAGTTCAGGGTTCAGGGAGCATGAGATCATCATTTTCACACATGGATTGAGATTGAGAGAGAGTTCACCACAGAGTCCAGACCTTAACCTCATTGAGAATCTTTGGGATGTGCTGGATGGAGAAGAGCTGCTTTGTGCAGTGGTCAGACTCTACCATCATCAATGCTGCTGCAAGATCTTGGTGAAAAATTAATCCAGAAACACTGGATTGAAATACAGTAAATCTTGTGACGTTGCAGAAGCTTTTTGAAACAATGTGTGCTGCAATCAAAGCTAAAGGTGGACCAATCAAATATTACGAGTGTGTGACCTTTTTTTTTTGACCAGGCAGTGTATGTTGTGAGACATGTTGTCCTTGATGGACTGTTTGGGTGAGTTGATAACGATTTCCCACCAGAAATTTGGATCAGAGTTTGAGTTTTTGTTTTCATCTTTTCTTTTCTTTTGCCCCCCTCTTGAATCACTTGAAGGCTATCAAGGCCACTCCGTTCATAGCATTGTTTGCCAGAGTCGTGTGGCTGATGCACTACTGAACCCTCATCCTATTACACCCTAGCCAATAGCAAACTTTGCCCCTGACTCCACCATCTCTCTCCAACTAAACAACATTTATGTTATTACCATCCATAAGACACAAACTTGATGTCAAGTCAAGCCACCTTTATTTATATATCATTTTTAAAAGACAAGTGCTCAAAAAAGTGCTGTACAATAGAATCAATGGGTGAATGGGTGAAAACTTAAATTGTGTGCGACAGAGAGACCGGGGAGGAATGTAAACAAAAGCTCAGCAAAAAAACATTTGATTAATTTATTTAAGAAAAAACATCATTATATCTCACAGGCCAGATGTTTCATGCTTGCGGACCACATCTGGCCCGCGGGCTGCCTTTTGCCGACCCCGATATAAGACAAACCTAATTTAAAATAACACAAAAAGCTAGACTTAAAAGTCTTGAAACAATCATGTGAAAGAAATCTGAAAAAGTAAACCAAGGCAAAACTAAAAACAGAACACAACTAACAGCCTAATCCGCTCAGGAGTTAAATGCCTGGGAGAATAGATTAAGCTTTAAGTTAGATATAAAATATAATTCCTTTATAAAAAGTTTTGTCAGGGTTGCAGTCCAATACACTACCGCTTCCCCGACTAGTGAATTTCTTTCATTATCGTTCAAACAATCTCACAGGCCAGATATGTTCATGTTTCAGGGGCTACTATTGCCGACCCCTGCAGTAGATCATTGATTATAATGCATACTGAGTCAGGATTTCCCAAGATAATAACGTCAGTTTTGTCTTGGCTAAACTTGAGGGAATTTTCTTAGACATCCAGCATTTATGAAAGGTATATCTGTCGTATATATTTGTCATCCTCCGGTAAACTCTCATTCATTACAGCTATAATGATCTTAATTGATCTAACGATTCCTGGCATGTTGCTCTGTGCTTAATCTTTCAACCAAGTCTAGCATTAAATCAAGCAACTAACATTTGGGTAAGTGCTTTCCATTAAACCCCTCAAATCACCATGTTCACCGTTCACAACAGTTGTTCCCGTGTAAAGTGCAAAGGCCAGACGTCGGAACGTCGGCGCAGTGTGAAAAGAAAGTGAATGCGAAGCGAATGAATGGACGTCATCCAGTAAAATGCTAAAGTCGAGCTTCAAATGCGTGCGTTCAGCTTTCCAGCTTTCCTCCCGCATTCCCTCTAAGCATGGCTTTGCTCTGGACTCCATCCCCCAGAATTCCACTGGTGCTTCTTCTTCAGGCTTGGTGCTGTGTATGCGCTTTTATGTCTCTGCACTCTACTGCTACTGCTCTACTGCCACAGAGGCTTTTTACAACTGAGCCATTGGTGCACATTCTTATTTTAAATGATTAAATGATTTAATGATAAACTGTGATTTTTTTTTTTTATCTATGAAACTATGCAACCTGTTTTGTTCAGTGTTTTGAAAATCCAGTGGCTTTCATTTTGTTGTTTTCAGCTTCAGTCTTCCGCATCCTCCCCTTCTTCCATATTCCACAAATACATTGGCTCCTCATGCAATCATAAACATGAACAGTTAATCCGGGCAGTCGACTTGCATGTTTAAATTAATAGTTATCCTCAGACATGTCTAAAGGAGCCTCCTTTTAAAGGTACTCCTTCTAAAGATTAATGATGTAACAAAAAAAAATACACTAAATTCACAAGCATTGCCTCTTCTTCATACAAAGATATGAGTTTAGGAGTGTGAGTGCAATAATACAAATCTTAGAGCCATTTTATGGACTTTATCCTAGCACAGGAAGTAAGGAATTGTGTTTAGTAGATTATTTCTTTGTTGTAATTTACATTAGCTGTGAATATTTGGCAAATTTTTCATGGACAAAGCCCACATCAGAGCTCTAGAGTGCAACCTAGTTTCTCAATAGTGCGAACTTTATTGTTTTCAAGGCTCATATCCCTGTCTAAACCAGTCAGAGAGAGTGAAAGGCAGAACCCCACTGTGATATAATTATACTGTACTTCAACATCACTCACAATCTGACTGAGGCTGTTTTCAACTCAATTAATTAGGAAAACACTGATTAATTTAGCTCGGAAATACAGTTAGCATGGCTAGTTAGCCATTAGCCATCCCCATTCACACCAGCAGTCTGTTAGCCTAGCTAGCACTGGAGCGACAGCAGCATTACGTTGTTGTAAAGGTATTATAACTACAGACTGGAGTAAACTATAGTCATAATCTGCATATTCTATAAATCCACAGTATCTACAAACACTAACCAGCACAAACACACCCATCTGTTATCAAAAAACAGTGATTAATGTCGCTTGGAAATACAGTTAGCATCGCTAGTTAGCCGTTAGCCATCTTCAGTAAAATCTGCAGTCTGTTAGCCTAGCTAGCATTGAGTCGTCAGCTGCAATTTGGTGTTGTGAAGATAAAAGATAACTAAGTCAAGTAAACTACAGATAAACACATAATCCACATCAAATATCAAACAACAGATCCTACTTACTTTAACCAGCACTAAGAAATCAATCTGTTATTTAAAAACAGTGATTAATTCAGCTCGGAAATACAGATAGCCGTTAGCCATTGCAGCTAATCCTCTATTCGCTACGTGTCATAATAAAAGTCATCAGATCTGCTTGTACACCTACACGTGTAAACCAAGAACAATAAAGAAAATCTATTTTATTTTGACTTTATTAAGTACACTTCTGGTCAAAATAAATTAAACGTTTTAAGCAGGGCTGGTTTAGATTCTTACTACAGTGCAACACATTTCAGCTATTAATGTAAAAATGTCTTGGAGTGTAGTTACTCTTTAAGATGTATTTGAGTAACCACAGGCATGTGTGACTTTTTCCTACAAATTCTTTGTCATTTAAGTGAATAAAGGTGCATCAAAATATATAAAATTGGTCTTTGGTTATGGAGGATAATCCATAAGATATTAGATAGAGCTATTAGATGTTCGTTTTTATTTTTATTTAATCTTGAGAGATTTAAGCTTAAATTTAAGGTCACGTTTTCTGTATATTACCTTTCTTCTAGAATTGTGCTTCAAATAAAGAACTTTATGCTGACCAGATTGTTTTACAAGTCAATATTGCCTAGATTGACAGCATTAAAAAAGTAAACCTGTAAAACTGTGGTGTTAAAGGCAATGCGGTTGAAAATTTGGGTGCACCTAACATTTGTGCTTGTGCACCTAATAAAAAAAAGTTAGTGTAGAACCATGCACATACTCAGCTTGTTAATAATGTGGATGTGGGTCTTTCCAACTATATGAGATTTATTGCCAATAAAGAAATATCAAATCTACCAAACACAAATTTCCTTTTTTCTGCCATGTTGTTTTTAAACATTGTATCCATCTACACTTTAATACATTCAGCTCTTAAACTCTGCTCAAGAGGTAATTTCTTAAAGTACCTTTCTTGCTTTCTTAAATGCTTGTGATTAAACAGACTTGTCGGAGGAAAACCTTGTTTGCTGAAACAAAAGAAGCCTCCACATTAATGGCACCCTCCCTTTTGAATTTGAGTCATCCTAGCTCATCTACGGTTAATGCAGTGAAGCTCAGAGATCAATTCCATCCCATCTGTTGCTCTTTGGCTCCCTCTAATGTCCTTAAAATACTGCTGAAGCTCACTGCGACCACCCTGCCATGGAAAACGTGAGCTGGAAGCCTAACAGAGCTTGATTGTGAACCCAGACAGTGAGTGGTGTCCTAACTCTTTCACCATGCCCTGTTTTTCAGGCTGGAGTCAGAGAGATAAAAATGCCCCTTTAGCCTCAGAGCGGACGCCCAGGTGCTCTATATAGGGTCTCTCACTGCCATGACAATTGCCATACACATACAAACTGACTATGTATATGCAAATATACATGAACACATTGACATGTGGATAGATCTTTGTGGATAGATTGTGTTATTTTTTCTGAATGTTTGCAGTGGAATTTTAATAAATAACTTTATTTTTTCTTCTTCTTTTCTTCCTTTTTTTCCCCCTTTTTTTTTTTTTTTTTTTTACAGGGACGAGCAGTACCAACACAGTGGGTGGGCCCGGGCAGAATCAAACTCAGCCGCCCACCACTGTGCCCCAGAGCCGCAAGGGCACGTTCACCGACGACCTGCACAAACTGGTGGACAACTGGGCCAGGGACGCCATGAACCTGTCCCAGGGCAAGAGGGGCTCAAAGCACCAATCACAGGCCCCTTCTCAGGGCCACAGCTATGATGTAAGACCTTGTCCTTAGTTTCACAACATCAAGCTTTGCTTACTACTGTAGGTGGAGGAGGCCCAATCCCAATTCACTCCTTGGCTCACCCGTTTAGCCCTGACCCTCTTGAAACCCGCTTGTCTAGGGGTAGGGTGTCCCAATTCTTGTTAGACTGAAGGGGTGGGTTATGGTGAGAGGGCTACATTTAAGCTTAAACAGAGTTTTTTTAGAAGCACACTCAAAACAGAGGGCTATGAGAATCACTGGCAAGATGGCACTGGCACAAGCAACCAAAGAAACCCACAAATAAGTTTTTTTCAAAGTAGTTTAAGTGTTTTATAGACACTTTCTTTATAACAAGCACAAGCAAAATGCTAGTAGTAGTCTGTCTTAGTAAGCTAACTGCCAAGCTAACTTTCCCATTCCACCTTAAATGGTGCAACAGATGGCAGATGCTGTAGCATTTAAGGTGGAATAGGAAAAGAAAAAAAATATTTGCAGAAAATGAGAAATGGCTGAAAAAACACAAAAGCTGCAGAGCTTTCAGACCTCAAATAATGCAAAGTACAGAAATCAATATTTGGTGAAATAATCCTGGTTTTTAATCACAGTTTTCATGCATCTTGGCATCATGTTCTCCTCCACCAGTCTTACACACTGCTTTTGGTTAACTTTATGCTTTTACTTCTGCTGCAAAAATTCAAGCAGTTCAGCTTGATGACCAACCCTTCCTCTTGTAACTCTGTTCTATGTAAAAAGTTTGCACTCGAAAACAAGGGCTAGGTAAACCAAAGAAAAATGGGATTGAGCCTTAATCTGTGTTGTACAATATTTCTGTGTATGTAATTTGGCTCTTTTACTTCATTTATGCAGTTAAATCAAGTTTTACTTCAAAAGCTTGATAATTTGTTGATTAGGTCTATCAGGTATGCTGGAGGAGAACAAAAAAGAACATTAAAAATCGTACAGTTTGTGATTTTTTTTTTTTTTTTTTTTTGTCTCCTCAGTCGATTCCTCCTGCCAACATGGGACGCAAGTACTCCGCTCCGGGTCAGTTGTGCCCCAACATTGCTTCATCTCTGAGTGGCCACACCACGCCCATGCCCAACCCTCCTGCTACCTCTATGGGGGCCCGTAAGGGCTCCCTCTGCCCTACACCACAGTACGGCTATCCCTCTGCACCTTACAGCGGCCCGTGGGCCGGCGGCTCGGCCGCGCACACCCAGGCGGCGGGCCTGCTGGCCAGCTCCCAACCCCTGGGCCAGTTCTCCCAGGCCCCTGGCGCCCTGCAGGCCTTTCACATTAGCACTTTGCAAAAGTCAGTCAGCAATCCAGGAGGCCCCAACCTGAGGACCACATAGGGCTGGTGCCTAGAAAAGAAGAGAAGAGAAGAGAGTGAAAAACAGTGGGGGCAGAGAAACATGGACCGGTGGTGGTGTCTTTCTGTCTTTCTGTCTGTCTGTCTGTCTGCGTGGACTTGGGTACATGAATTGGGTTGCATCGCAGCTTTGCAGACTCTTGACTTGTCCAAAGGGGGGCTAGCGGGAGAGCCCTCTGGCCTGTTTGCCTTCAAAAGTATTTTTTAAAATTGGGAGGAGACTGATGTAGATGTAGAGAGGCAGGAAAGAAAGAGAGGAGAGTCCAGCAGGGGGAGTAGTGTGTGTGTGTGTGGAGAGAGAGGCCAGGGTTTGTGCAACACATACACACAATATCACACCTCTCAATCCAATCCCATACTCTCCCACAGCCTGGGGACGTCTCGTCTCTCGTTCTCGTCACTCCTGCACTCTCGTGGACATGCTGCGGGGCAAACGCACAGCACAACGTGAGGAGGAAAAGAAAGAAAGAGAGAGAAAGAGGGGAAAAAAAAAGGAAACGAAAGAAAGAAAACACAACGGTGAACACGAGAACACAATGAGTGCAATGTTAAGTGGCCAAAGAGGGTTGTGATATATATTTTTTTTCTTTTCACTTTTTCCAAATCTCTTTACTGCGTGTAGTGATGGCTTCCTTTGCAGACCAGCCTTTGCAGAAGTGTTTGCTCCAGAGTAGAGAGTAGAAGGGCAAATTAGGGTGTTGAACTGTGTTGGGTTGAACTGTGTAGATTTTTAAGAACTAGTCCCTGGATTCATCCTCTCTGATTGACTCTGATTGATTTACAAGCTTTAAGCTTTTCTGCTGTTAAATCAGCTTAGGTCTGTCTCTAAAGACTAGAGAGTGAGTACTATTGGTCAAAGATGAGAAAAGATGAGAGAAGAAGGAGAGAGCGATAGAGAGAGAGAGAGAGAGGACATGCCCTATTCATCTCTCCATTGCAACCCTGCTGCCACCCCAGTATCTCCTCTAATGCCATGTAGTAATGCAATAATTCTAGTAATAGAAAGACAAAGCCCGTTTTAAAATGAAAAACAGAAAGTGGCCTTCACAATAGAGAAACCTTAAAAAAATATCCATGTACAGCTTCTCTTTTTTATTCATTAGGTTATGATTTTAAAGATTTGGTTACGTTTTAGTAAGGATTTCCACGTGTGCAGATAGATGTCCAACCAAAAAAAGCTGCGTCAGATCCCAGCTTGCATTGTGGTGCGGCGTCATGCTGTCATACTGTATTCGCCTGCCTGTCTCTATGTTATTAAAAAAATATAAAGGCCCTGAAATTTATGATCATCAATCCTGGAGTATGTTTTTATAAATCAGGGCTGTAGGAGGAATAGGTTGAAGCGTGAATATTTTTGCGATGTCGATTCTGGCAGATGAGTTAGATGAGTCCCAGTCTTGCTACTGTTAATTTAAAAGCTAAGCGAGACGATGTTCTGGACGTTCTGGGATTTTCTGGGATGTTCTGTAAGTCTCTGACTCCTGTTTACCTGTACGTTTTTATGTAGTATTCTCAATCGGTATTGACGGGGGAGGTTGGATTAAATCGGGGGTGCCAGTCAGACTCTTCTTCACATCTGTCTACATACAGCCTCATGACCTGTGAAGCTTTCAATCTACTATCACTAATGTAAACAGCTTTTATATATATATATATATATATATATATATATATATATATATATATATATATATATATATATATATATATATATAAATAACAGGCATGACCAGGTTATTAGGGCTCTCTTAGGACAGGTTGTTTGTTTAAAAGAGAAAATGAGAGAAGTAAGTGCGTCCTGTACGGACCTGTATTTACCCATCAGTTTTTGATGTTGAAACACTGTGATTATTATTATTATTATTATAAATGTTGTTGGACAACATTAGTTTAAAACAAAGGCAGAAAAAGGGTGGAAATCGGAGGGTTCTTGCTCTATATTATAGTGTAAAGGTGAAGAAGAAAGGCTAGCTATTACCTTCTATACAGAACTTATTGGAGACACTTTAAACTTTTTTTTGTTTGTTTTTTTTTCCCTTTGTACTTTCTTTGTATTAGATAAATGTGAATGTAAAATGGTTTCAATTAACATACTTGAATAACCGGTCTGTTTTTTTTTTTTCCTCCCTTAAACATCCCCTACCCACCTGTACCCAGTACCCAGTGCCCAGAAAGCATGCTGGAGTTTCTAGTGCCTTGCATTCATTCTTTTTTATTTTTTTTGCTCATTTTTTTCTGTTTATTCTATTCTATTTTATTCTTTCTTTCCTCCTTTTTTTTTGACCTTGCGATTGGTTGTTGAGGCTGCAGGGATGCCTGAAGTCTGTTGCCTGGTTGGATTACTGACTAAACTGTTGACAAAACTGGTTACAGGATACTGTGAGGAAAAGCAGAGGAGAGGAGATTGTAGTTTCCGTGCTGTTTATATTGGAAGCTGTTGTTGGAGGCTGAATTGATTGGGTTGCGCAACTTTTAAGGGAAGAGCTTAAACGCTTTGTACATGAGGTGCACAAACCTAAGCTGTTGGCTGTTAGCATAGCATAGCATAACTGCCGAGGAAATCAGCTTTGGCACCAAAATCGCAAAATCGTTGAGGTCAGATTAGTCGAAATGTAGAAATTCTGCAGTGCTACCTTCCCCATGTTTGCCAGTTTAGTTTTCTCAGACTGACTGCGTTCTAAATTAGTTCTAGGTCAGCAGTCATACTTTACAGGATTGGCTTGGTCCAGGGATGGTAACAGACAGTGGATAAAGCTGGAGATAAGCGAGCGTAGCTGGTTATAACCGTTGTTATAACCGTGGATTAGTGAGTTAAGGTTGTGTTTGAAGGTGACTGTATTAAAACGTTAAAACAAGTTGATAGGCATGCCTATAACCAAGGCTTTCCTCTCTATTTGGCTTAGATTAGATCATAATTCAATCTCGATCTTGATCTAGATGTTGAAAAACCACAGTGCCCCTTGGTTTCATGAGAGGAGGTCATTCAGCCAGCAGTAGATCTTCTCAGAAGTTCTCAGTCAGATGGAGCTGCGAGGATGAGAAAAGTGAAAGAAAGCTGTAAGTGTGTGAGACAGCAGGTTGTCTGTTCTGAAAAAGTGACGTAAAAGAAAAATGGTTAACCAGCTGATTTTTTTGGAAAGAGCAAACCAGGAAAGCAAGCCCCACTGGTTGTAACTGGCTTTAGTGGCGAGTTATTTAAGGTACGTGCAGTGCAGGGTTTGGGTTTGGGTTAAGGTTTGCTCTGTTTCTCCTAAGTGTGTGTGTGTGTATGTGGTGTAGTGTATGAATGAGTGCTGAACCGTTGAACCAGTGAGGCCAGTAGACTGCAGTAGAGCGACACCATTGATAAAACAGTGCAAAAGAAGGTAAGTAAGTAAGACCGTGAGTCAGTTAGTTAGTGGTCCATTGTATGATCAGGGCGTGATTAGGGCAGGTATCCTCTTAAGAAGGCTCTTCATTAGACCAACACAAGACGGACTCACCATTGGTGGTTTTAAAAGGTCTCCAGGTCTTTTCAGATCTTCTACAGGCTCATCCTTTTGCTTCTCTTTCCTCTTTCTTTCTTTATTTTCTTCATTTTCTTTATTTACCTTGCATCCTGCATCCCTTTTTCCAGTTCTCATTTAGCTGTACAGATAACTGCCTTTTTCTTTTTTTTTCTTCTTTTTTTTTGTTGCATTTTTACGTCGTTTCATGCAGATCAGTAGCTCTATTTTTTTTTTTTTTAAAGTAGCATTCACGATGCACAACATGATGCCACTCACTATGTACAGAAAGCGTAGGGAGTAAGGAGTTGGTAAATCTCCACATTTCTTTTTTTATTTTAGTTTTAGTTTTTTGTATTCTCTGTAAAGATTAAAAAAAAAATAATAATAATAATAATAAATATGTGCATGTAGGTTAGTCTGAGTGAGTCCTGGAAAACTACTGTATTAGACTCTCAGCAGTAGACCTGCTTTATCAGTGTCTTCATGTCTTGTGTGCTCCGCTGGACGTGTCGCCAAGTACCAACCAGTCAGATACATCATGTAGAGCAGAGGATCCTGTGATAATGATGATTATGATGAATCAGAAGAAGCATATATATATAAATCCAGAGCAGATAGAAAGGTCAGTGTGGCAAAGAAAAGGTCAGCGTCTTCAAAGTTCAAAGTTCAAACCGTAGAGCAGTGAAAAACTAACGGAGTCACACCGGTCATCCTAACTACTGATCCTAGCGCTGATAAGGACTGCTAGATTACAAGCCTTTTTACTTAGCACTTAGCGCCGTTTAAGCAAACGAAGCAACGACGTCTGGTACAAGAAACAAGTCCACGTTACGCCAGTTCTCTACAGAATAGATTATCAACTGTTTACTGTCTGTGGGTGGCTATATCATACTTTCAGTGTTCAATAATAACAGTTTTTTTTTTTAGATACCGTTTCATTCGCCGTGTGCTCAGTGCTTTAAACCTGTGAACTAGGTAAACTAGAGAAATGAAATCGGTTTCAGTTACGTAGTTCTGTTAATCAGCTCAAGATCAAACCTTAACAAACCTTAAAGGAGAACTTCGGTGTAAAATTGCCAGACTTTGGGTGTAGTAAAACATGATAAAAAAGAAAATACTTACCTTTTGTTAAATATAGCACACCTCTGTTCTCCTGCAGCTTTCAGAGATCCAGTCATTTTGTGTGTTTTTTGACCAGCAATGGCAACGGCCTCTTTGGGGCATATTTTGCCCAGATAAATCACTTTTTACATCGTTACCCAGCTCAAAGTAGCTCCACACCTCATTGGTAGAATCGGGAAAGCCCAAACATTTAAAACAAGGCATTAATAGCTTAAAAAGTGCACAAGAAGCTTCTTAAACACTGCGCTTTACATCCCATAGCGCTTCTTTGTAGCTCTCGGCGCCGCCATCACTGTACTGATAATGACATAGACATATATACATAGACATAGACTCTGCATAGCCTGCAGATTCAGATTCAGCTCTGGATTCTACCAAGGAGGTCTGGAGCTACTTTGAGCCTCGATAACAATAACGTAAAAAGTGTAAAAAGAATACAAAGTGATTTATTAGAAGCAAAATATGCCCCAATACTGCAGTTGTACAGAGTTCTAGGCAAAAAACACACAAAATTACTGAATCTCAGGAAGCTGTAGGAGAGTGAATGTGGGATATTTAACAAAGGTAAGTACTTATTATTATTTTTTTTTTTTAACACGTTTTACTAAAACAAAAGTCCATTTTACACCGGAGTTCTCCTTTAAAACACCTCCTTCTTAGTTCTCAAGATTTCCATTCTAAAAACGTACATCCCAGACGAACGAGTGCCATTCTCCTCCCGTTTCAGATTAAGAGTCGTCTAATAATTTGTCCGTTTGCTCTCATTCCGTAAAACCGAGCTTTTTGTTGTTTACCACAGGGAGTGATTTAGTAGCTGCAGTGCAGAGAACATGCTATATCTATAGCATATACATATAAAATATAACATATATACATTTAAATGAATATAAATATATACATATATATAAATATTTGATAAAAGGGGTTTAATGGTTTCGAGATTGTTCGAGACCTTGTCCCTGGTTTACTCAAACAAACAGTAGGGAGTTAGAAAAGTTACTGAATTCAGTGCAAATGCATCACAAATACTCTCCAGCACCACCTTTGTTTTTTTTTTTTTGGAATGGAGACACTTAGATACTTCTACTGTTGTTCAGTGTTGTTTTATTTTGTTTATTATTGTTCGTTATTGTTGTTAATATCATCCTCCTCCTCCTCCTCATCATCATAAGTTCTTCATCATCTGTTTACTCCTTTCGCCTTCCTATTAAAGACGCTTATAGTAGCAAAAGTGCCGATATGTGGAAATGCCATTCAATGCACCACCTGACCACACAATTCAGATAGTGAACATGCTCGTCTTTCTGCAGAAGAAGACCTTGCATGCTACTTAGGTCTCAAGTTATATTGCCACAGAGTACTTTTAACACACACAGACACACACACACACACACACACACACAGACACACACATGCATAAATCTGAACGAAACAGTTATGTGGTTTATTTTCCATCTGATCTCCTGCGGAAAGAAATACAACAGAACAATATGTTTACTTAATGCTACTGACCTGTCATTAAGTTATTTTTGTTTTGTACTACTATCTGAATTTCTGTTTGTTTTTTTTGTTTTGTTTTTTTGCCATGTTGTGTCTCTAGGTCATCTAGTGACTTTCAATTCAGTGTTTTTTTTTCCGTATACTATTTAACATTGTACAAAACGTTCAAATAAAATAATTTAAAAAAAGTTGAATAAAATGAAAACCCATCAAAAAACATGTAGGGAATCTTTGGCAGCATTTAACTGTATGTTTTGCACTAAGTATAGGATGTTCAAGCTTGGTATAAAACTGCGCTTTGCGCTCCAATTAAAACAAGATTTGTTACCGTATTTGTAAACTTAATAAACGAAAGTCCTTTAAATAAATCATGTTTGGCTTTATAAGTGCGAGTATGTTGGGTGTGCTGAGGAGGGTGTTGAAGGTACACCAACCTGATATAAGTGATGAAAGCATAAGTCAAGAAAGCATTCAGGTGCATGTGGATACTAGCGCCCCCATGTGTTGGAACAGCACGATACTGGGTGCAGGGTTTGTATGGTCATGGAAAAACTGTAAAAGTCATAAAATAAAAAAAATGGAAATTTGGAAAAAGAAAAATACCCAAAACGACTTGGAAAAATGTATGGAAATTTGCTTTATTATTCTTAATGTTTCCTTTTATTGACTGAGAAAAAGGTGGTTGGTTGGTTTTAAAATATATATTTTTAATGTTTGGGTAATAATCTGAGCGAATTTAGTTATAGTTGAAGCTAAAACTCCAGTGATAGAGAAAAAAAAATGCTGATTACTTCTGTCTGGCCTCATTCAGATAAATACATCTCAAATGCATCTAAAAAAAACAGAATATCATTGAAAAGTTTCTTTATTTCAGTAATTCAGTTGAAAAGCGTTTATTTCTTTTATTGTTGATGATTATGGTTTACAGCCAATGAAAACCCTAAAATCAGTGTTTTAGAAAATTAGAATATTATATTATAAGACCAGTTGGTACTGTTGGCAGTGTGGGCAGTGTGCCAAGTCCTGCTGGAAAATAAAATCTGCATCTCCATAAAAGTTGTCAGCAGAGGGAAGCGTGAAGTGCTGTAAGATTTTGAGGGAAAACAAAACTGCACTGACTTTAGACTTGATAATAAAACACAGTGGATCAACACCAGCAGATGACACGTCTCACCAAACCATCACTGATTGGTGGAAACTTCACACTAGACCTCGAGCAGTTTGGACTGTGTGTCTCTCCACTCTTCCTCCAGACTCTGATCCCTTGATTTACAAATGAAATGCTGAAAAAAACATTGCACTCACTGATGATTCTGATTCAGATTTATTTTATTTGCTTGTACAGATTTATAATCACAGCTGAATGTGTACAGCCACAGTTCTGTCCATCCATACTTATATATATATTTCCTCTACTTCTCTGCAGCAGTAGTCAGTTAGCGAAGAGGAGACACTACCCTGCCTAAAACAGTATGAAAACACAACTTGTTAAAGTGCTTTGTTTACAAAAAAAAATAGTTTTTTAAAGCTTAATCCACCCGTTTATACTGAAGCGCCTGTATATTCACTCCAGTATAAAATAAACAGGTTAATAAATGTTAACATAAATATGCTACCACTAGATTTCCTTCCCATTAGGTATAAACTACACCTTATTCAGAACATTTTTCGGTAAAGGCAATCTGAGTATAGATCAAAAACAAAACCATCTTCCTCCTGAGATACAGACATATACAGGGCTATATCACTCATTTTCCCCTCTAATTATATTTATTTTATGTATTAAACAGTCTGAAATCACTAACAGCCTCCCAAAGCTTAGACAATAGATTAGCCTTCATTCATCCTGTCATTAAAAGACATGTTTTAAAGCTATAATATCTATTTTTTTATTATTATTTCACCACACAATATAGATCAGTTCTCTGCCCTCTTCAGTTTCCTTATACCCTTAAACCATCTGCTTTAATGCCAATGCCACGGATTAGACCTGCAGAACATGGTTAGAATAAATAATAGAGAAAGAAGCCTCTATAAGGAGATTACATCAGATTTCAGCATCTAATTTGAGGTTTGGAGCATCGTCACGTCCTATACCCAGCGTGTCCTGCTGAATGAAGCACACAGAAGGAATAATCCTGATTGGGCGGATGGTGCGGTTGCCAGGCAACAGGTTTAGATGATGCAGTCCATGATGTGGATCTGCAGAGAGTCCAGATCCGGCAGGACTTCCTGACACTTTGGACAGGCATGCTCCGGGATGTTCACCTGCTGCTGCCAATCAACTGAAGAGAAGAGATTCAGACGTCATTGTGCAGCTACAGAAAACCTTCATATAAGAGCTGTTAAAACATTTATATATTTAAACACTGAATATAACATAAAAATTTGAGAATATTCTTATTAAAATATCAGTGGCATCAGTATGAACACCTATAATTTAGCTTCCACAGTGTAAGTAAAGAAAAGTTAAAAGAAAATCAACCCAAATGTTTTTTAAATATAAATTTAAAGCTTTTTTTAAGGTGTTTTCTGACTCCAAATTTATGTAAAAATGTGTTTGAGAATCACAGCTAAGTGTATATTTACATTACATACACTCCTGTTGTTGTATTATTAAATAATGATAATAAAATTAAAGTAAATCTCAGGTTATTTTTTCTTGTAAACACTAATAATTTTAATAATGGTAGTGGTAATTATTGTGTGTTCCTGTGTGTTACAACATTAGCTCTCTGAAATCTTTTATATCTAAACAATATCTGGTCAAATATTAAATATACATTAAATAGATGATATTAATAAGTATATTTTTATTTATGTATTTTATAGATAATATATAAAAATGAACAACAGATCAATCGATTATTAAAATAATCGTTTTGTTGTTTTAGCCATATAAGGAACAATATGGATTCTGCTGTAAACAGCTTAGGAATAGTTTAGGAAAACGCAGCGACCCGCTTCTGATACAACAGCTCACAGACGCAGCCTTGTGCTGATCCACATCACCCTAGGAGTGATGAGAGGAAACAGCGCCATCTACTGTACTGTACCCAACCAGAGAGATCAAGACTCTCAATTGTGCTCTCTCAGGGCTCTGACAGCTGATGGCAAGCTACATGACTGAGATCATGAGATCTCCCAATCATAGTGGCAGCGCTTTAGACCGCTGGATGTGTGGATGTAAAAAAACAGAGAGAAGCAGTAACAGGGTACCTCTGCCACTCTGCAGCTGGTGAGGTGAGGAACCTCCTGGACTCGCTCCACGAGACACATGTCTCCTCTGCATCTCACTCATGGACTGCCTGGATGGAAAATACAACAGTTCTGTGTTTAATAAAAACGATTAGCAAACACAAGTTTCTAAGTAGGCAGAAAAAAATGTTTTATAGATTTAGGTCCATAAATACTTGGCCTTAAGTTTTTTGTTAAGTGGTTTTAAAATGAAACAAGTAAGATCTAACTGAACAGTAGAATTTCAGTTTTAATTTAAGGCTTTAAACATTTAGCTTTTCTGTACATAGAAAAAGTCTTAGATCTTTGAGTTTAGCTCATAAAAAATAGGAGCAAAAACAGAAATGTTGTGTTTATATTTTTGTTCAATGTAAATTAGCGGGACCATAATTCGTCCAAGACATTTTTTTTAGCCAGGCAGTGTAATTCAGTATCTGTCCATTAATTATTTTAATGTCTTTAATATAAATCTTTAAATTTCAATATTAATCTTATAAAATAAATGAAATAAAGTAAAACAATGAATGAGAAGACTGGTACTGTAGATCAGTCACTCATGTAAAAACTGACCTGCCCAGTGAGTCCATCTCTTCCTGTAGCTGGGTGTTCTGTTTCTTCACAAACTCCAGCTGTGCAGCCAGACGCTCCTTCTCCTCATGGATCTTCTCCCGCGCTGCACGCTCTGCATAGAAGTCTGAGGAATACACTTCCGCCTGCAAAGCACACAATCATACATACATACAAATAAAGCACCATATCTCACTAAATACATCATCTAATAATACATCACAACCTCCCACAGTTCACACCTGAGCCTGGAACACAGATATCGTCTCCAGCTCTTTCTCCTTCTGGAAGATCTCCTGCTTCATCACATCAATCCTCTCCTGTTTATCTGCAAGAGCCTGCTCTGCTGCAGCCAGCCTGGCCTGAAGATCAGCATACTCATCCCGGGATACACAGCCCTGAACAGCACACACACACACACATTATCATGTTGGCCTGAATACAAAAATAAATTAGCTATTTGTTGTTAAATCCTGTGCTTAGTTTCATTATAAGCCTCTCAATCAGTTACTATTACTTGGCTGTCAGAAGTTTTAATACATTTTAAATCTGCTTTTTTACAGTTGGTAAATATAGCAATATCTGTAAGTATAAATAAAGAAACAGGAACATGTGAAACTAATATATTATATAGTTTTTTTTATTGTTGATGATTATGGCTTAAAACCAATGAAAATTAGAATATAATATAAGACCAATTGGTACTTTTGGCAGCGTGGGCAGTGTGTCAAGTCCTGCTGGAAAATGAAATTTGGGAAAACATTGTGCTGACTTTAGACTTAATAATAAAACACAGTGGATCAACACCAGCAGATGACATGTCTCTTTATCCAAACCATCTCTGATCATCAGTAAATTTTACATTTCATTTGTAAATCAAGGGATCAGAGTCTGGAGGAAGAGTGGAGAGACACACAGTCCAAACTGCTCGAGGTCTAGTGTGAAGTTTCCACCAATCAGTGATGGTTTAATGGAGAGACATGTCACCTGCTGGTGTTGATCCACTGTGTTTTATTATCAAGTCTAAAGTCAGTGCAGTTTTGTTTTCCCTCAAAATCTTACAGCACTTCATGCTTCCCTCTGCTGACAACAACTTTATGGAGATGTGGATTTCATTTTCCAGCAGGATTTGACACACTGCCAATTTGTCTTTTATGATATTTTAATTTTCTGAGATACTGACTTTTAGGTTTTTATTGGCTAATAAAGAAAAAAAGCTATATGATATATGAGTTTCACATTTTGAACTGAATTACTGAAAAAGTAATTTTTCAATAATATTCATTCATTCATTTTTTGAGATGCACTAGTACATGCCTACTGAACGTAAATTAGACATATAAAACTCTCCCTAAAACACTAACCACAACTAGACCAAATTTGACATGGTAATAACAAAGAACAATACTGCAAAATTACCATTTTATGATGTTTTATGATAAGTGAAGTGTGAGCAATTACCTCCTTTTTCTTATTATCTTCCTTGAGTTCGTTATAATCCTCAAACAGTTTGGTGTAAGCGTCTTTCAGCTGTGCCAGATTATTCCTGTTGGGTAAAGAGAAAATAAACAGAGAAAGATGAGTCATAGTTATTTTTCATTCTAGACACGTGAAACTTCTCTGCAGTAAAAGTCAGATTTATTGTTTTTTACATTCAGTATTAAAATTCACTGCTTGTCTCATTAGTTGGTATATTAACCCAATCCTGTTTGCTAAATATTCAGACATCCAATGAAACTGATTAACATTTTGCCTAGAAATCATTTTATGGTTAAAATATTTACTATAATGTACAACTTGGCACCTCAACTGACACCTGTTCCAAAAGACAATAATATGAAATCTACATATCAATGCCGTTACCTGACTATACTGATAAATACAATATTAAATTTGATTAAAATTTATTTTTATAGAGCTTTTTACAACAAATGTCGTCACAGAACAACTTTACATATATAGGGGTTAAGAGTATCTTATGAGTAAGCACCATGTTGATGGTGAAAACAGTGGCAAAAACTCCCTTTCACTAATGCCAAGCTCAGACTACACAAAATTTTTTTCCCTCACGATGTTCACTATGTCAGATTACGCAGATATTTTCGTTTTGTGTCATTTTCGGGGGACTGGCAACACTACACGTTAGTCACCAACCAATCCTCGTCCACGTCCTCGCGTGAGTTCGTAGGTCATCGCGGGGAAGAAGCATAGAATCTGAGAATCACGGCTACAGAAGCCCTTTGAGTGATGGAAGTGCTTTTGTGCTCAGAAAAACAAAAAAAAGAAGGGAAAAGCGACTGTGGGCTCATTCCTGGGTGGCCAGGACATTATGGACATTACATGCTTTGTGTACTCAAGAGAGAACTTAAGGTATGGTAAAGATGTAGCTACTTAGGTTTCAGTGCCTGTTAACAGAATATTTCATGGATGAAGTAGATTATTAGATGATTATTAGATTATTTTTCTGTTTTGCTGGTCCAGAGAACTGCAGAAGCACTGTGCCGCTTTCTTTTTCCATGTTTTCCGTCTTCCTATTGGTCAGAGTCCGGGAGCGCGTCGCGGAGCAGCGTGTCAAACTAGGCGATAAAATACAAAAAGTTCTAACATCCTAGTCTTTTCGTTGAATGTCGTTCATTAGAGAAAAAAAACTTTAGAAGGAGCCCATCCTCCTGCGGTCGAGTGTGAGTAGGTACTGAACACATGCTCAGTGTTAATGTTAAATTCCAGGCTGTTTAAGCTTCTGTATGTTCAGCTATGGAGTTTGATAAAGCAGGACTACATCTCAATGGGCAGCAGGGCAGTTTAGAGCAGGGGTGTCCAAACTACGGCCCGTGGGTCATTTGCGGCCCGTTTCCTTTTTGGAGCGGCCCGCAAGGTATTTTAGAAATAGAATGAAAGTTGGCCCGCTTTTAAGCAGGTTTTTATAGTGTGAGATTCAAATTTATGAACGCTAGGTGTCAGAAACGGGCCAAAGAGTCGGAGAGAGTGCGCATTTCTAGCGCAGAAAACTGGGCCAAAGAGTTTAAAAGTTGCCGTAATTAAGGAGTTTAATATTAAGAGACATCATTAAACGAAACATCAATTTAAAAAATCTTAGTTTACACAACACTGTCAAAGATAAATAAAGACAGTGAGTCAAGTAAAATGGTGTTTACAAAAAAAATAATCAGGAAAATGTATTATTTAAAGTGGTATATTTCATTATTTATTTTATTACAGAGTCTGTGGCCCGTGACTTCAAATATATTTCTCCTTCTGGCCCCCAACAAAAAAAGTTTGGACACCCCTGGTTTAGAGCAAAGCTGGACAATATCATCCTGTATCCTGATTTAAAATGCAAAAAATAAGCCCAGTGCAGTGATCTGACCTCTCATCCTGAGCTTTCCTTTGTTCCAGTTTGTTGGCGGACTGCATGCTCTCCAGCTGTACCTTCAGCCTGTCATTCTCAGCTTGCATCTGCTGTCTCTCGCCCAGCTGAGTTCTCAGTGTGCCCAGGTCCTGCTCCTGATCCTTACACCTGCAAACAGAAGTTGAAGGATTAACTCAAGCTTTTGACAAACTAAAAAAGTAGTGTACCTAGAGTTCCAGCGGTCTAAAGCACTGCCACTATGATCGAGAGATTAATTATTCGAATCCTGGTCATGCAGCTTGCCATCAGCTGCCAGAGAGAGCCTGAGAGAGCACAATTGGCCTTGCTCTCTCTCTCTGAGTGGGTACAGTAGATGGTGCTCTTTCCCTTCATCACTCCTAGGGTGATGTTGATCAGCACAAGGCTGCGTCTGTGAGCTCATGTATCAGAACTGAGTCACAGCGCTTTCCTCAGAGCGTTAGCGCTGTGATGCTACTTGGTAATACTGCATCAGCAGCAGTTCAAAAAGAGGAGGAGTCTGGCTTAACATGTGTCGGAGGAGGTATGTGATAGTCTTAAACATCCTTGTGTTGTGGCACCACTAGTGATGGGGGATATACAGCTGAATAGCAGCTGAATAGGTGAGACAATTGGGAGAAATGTAAAGAAAGAAATGTCTAAAAGTAAATGTAATGTAAGGAAAATGCTAATGTTGATAAATTTGGGATGCTTCAGGCTCTCTGTTTCAGCTGCATATATTTTATATGGCTACTTTTAAAATGTAATGAGTAGAAAGTTCAGTGTACAAAGTTCATTTTCAGTGTGAAAATGTAAGAAGTAAAGGAAAAAGTCGTCTGAAAATAAAATAATTATTCCAGTAAAGTATACATAACAAATATATCTACTCAAGTAAGGTAACAAAGTATTTGTTACTTGACACCATTGATTAATATTAATACATAATCTGCTGAATGAATGATTCAGTGATTAGTGATTTAATGGTAATAAAAACAGATTCGATGTGCTTATAAATGGCGAACCTGTCCTGAAGGTTCCTCTTCATGTTCTCTGCCTCATCCAGTTTACTCTGAGCCTGCTGCAGCTCCTTAAACAAGTTCATCATCTGAGTCTTCATATTCTCCACCTCAGAGGCAGACTGAAACACACACACACACACAGTTATACAGATACGGGTATTTATAAATGATGCAACACTTCAAACACTACCTCAAAACCTGATTTCAGCTGTGTCCTCACCTTGTCCTTGTCCTCCTGAAGGTTCTTGCTCTGAGCGTCTGCAGCTGCTGCAGTGCTGCAGGGCAGGGATGTCTGTGTCTCGCTCTCAGTGATGGGCAGCTTTAGCTCCAATTCTGCAATCCTTAATGACAGATAAACATGCTTATTATAGGCATTTACATTAATGTTGGAAATATATCAAAGCCCTTAAAGTGTATTCGAGGACTATTGCACTATTACATACAAAATCCTTGTGTCTTTAAATCTGATTCTTTATCAGCTGTTCTTTCAGGCAGGCATTTTTGTCAATTCTTGAATCTTGAAAAGTTACTTTTTTCAATAATTTAGTTCAAAATGTGAAACTCATATATTACATAGATGTATTGCACACAGAGTGATCTATTTTAAGTGTTTATTTATTTTATTGTTCATGTTTATGGATTACAGACAATGAAAAAACCCAAAAATCAGTATCTCAGAAAATTAGAATATTATATAAAGACCAATTGGTACTTTTGGCAGTGTGGGCAGTGTGCCAAGTCCTGCTGGAAAATGAAATCCACATCTCCATAAAAGTTGTCAGCACAGGGAAGCATGAAGTGTTTCACTGCACCAACTATATATATATATATATATATATATATATATATATATATATATATAGTATATTTTTTCAGGCAGGCATTTTTGTCAATTTTCTGCCTAATATTTCACACCCATATATTTAGGACGTCTATTCAAGCATTACATACAAAAATGTAATGCTTGATAAAAAACGATACTAAAAATGCTAAATGTAATTGTAATAGAAATTATAAAAAAAAATTTAAGTAAATCTGCAACTCTCAAAGTATTATGATTAAAATCATGAAATTGTCTCTTTCCTAAACTTTCAAAATACAAATCAAACAGTCTGTGTGCTCCAAACCTTTTGTTTTATTATAGTTCTCTATTTTTTATGTACATTTCCAAACATGCAGAATTTTGGATTAATTTGGGTTGATTTTGGGTTGTTACTGATCTGAAATTATTAAGTGGAGTAGACAGTGAGTCTCCAAAGCCCTTAAAGTTTTCAGGATGTAAATAAATTATTTTACTGCAGTGAAAAAGGTTTTTGTATCACCTACACCTGTAGCCCAGTGTTAAATTCTGTTTGAAATCCACTGAATGCTCTAAAATAACAACTTTACAGTAAAATAATGCAGTAAAAAAAATTACACCTATAAATTTTAACTCTAAATCGGAGCTTATGTAAAAACATTATTTTATTCCACGTCATTTTGATGCATTTCTACTTGTTCAATCATCACTGAATTTTAAAACAATGTAAAGAACAGATTTTATGAAGTTATATCAAACTACACTGAATTTTAAAACAATGTAAAGAACAGATTTTATGAAGTTATATCAAACTACAAACATGAAGAGACTGGATATAGATGTTGCAATTCAACAGTTATAAATCACTGGTGGATTCTCACACTTTCAAACAAGCTTCAAAGATTAAAAAATGAGGAAACAATAGAATCTCTTGCTCTTCTTTTTTCATTTTAGTGTTGCAAGTGCCTGTTGTTGATTTATCCACTGAGCAATAGTCAAAGCAATCCTGTCACTTAACCCTGCTTTATCAGACAGATAAAATTTAAAGTCATCCTTGATTTCAACCTTGTAATCCTTGTATGTAAAAAAAACATGAACACGCAGTGTCGATGATGTAAAGCACTATTTTTTTTTAAAGCACCAAAAGTTGTTTCAGAGCTAACAGCACCCTCTTGAGGATTTTTCAACCTGTTAAACATGAATGAGTTAATGGTGTTTTAAGCATTTCATAAATTCATAAAGGTGAACCATGTATAACCTGTAAGAACAACAGCACATATTCTCAAACCACAGCCTGTTCCTGTACCCTTAAATAACTTTGACACGCTGCTTCCCTTTCACTTTCATTTTTCTTTCTTTTTTTTTAAGTGTAGAGTGTTTCTTTAAAGTTTTCTCGACCTAAAAGGTGTGTTTTTTTAAATAGGGTTCATATACGCTTTAAAATTAGGGGTGTGACAAGACACTAATATCACGAGACGAGACGAGACACGATACTGGTTTCACGAGAACGAGACGAGACGAGATTTAAAAATAAAATTTTAAAGAAAACGTCAAAAATAAAAAATACTATTTTACTACTATATAAAATACTAATACTATTTTTTAACTAGTTTTATTTGAAAAAATCATATAACGCACACTTAACAGACTTTTTCTCTCACACATTGATTCTATAAGAAATAGAAATAAGAATAAAAAAAAAAAAAAAACTTTTCTAGGTCTTATATAGTGCAAACAATAAGTGCAAACCACATCCAGTCATATTAAGACTAGGGTTTGTGTTTTTTTTTCTCCTACATCTCTTGTAATTTAACTATGCAGAACCATAACCAGTCATATTAAGACTATGCTTGAAGTGCAAACAGAGACAGAACATTTTTTTTAATACAGTACAGAGTTAAGGGATTAGTACAACTGCCTATGAAACAGTCACATGTAGGATTTACTTACAGTATTTATATATGGTTTGTGTCTTGTTGGTCACTCTGTTATCGTTTATTGTTTCCACTGGAGCCAAAATGCAGCCAGACATACAACTTAAAAGTAGCAGAAGCCTCTTCTCTACAAATACCTGAATTTTCCTCTTCTGCTGATAGCTGCTCTCACTGCTCAGCCACCACACTCTATCGCTATCGCTACTGGGTTGCCAGATCCCTCTTAAAAAGTCCACAATTAACTGTTTTTTTCCTGCGAGACCGGGTTAAGCCTGACGAGAAAAATAGTCACGTTTTAATCTCGCGATATCTCGTGCCACGAGATCTCGTCACACCCCTACTTAAAATAGATTTTTTTTCCATCGATAAACTGAAACACTAAGATTTTAGAACAAATTTCCATGACTTGAACTTTTTTATTTTTTCAAAACTTATCCAGGCCTGGAAATTGCCATTTTTTTAAATTCCATGACTTTTCCAGGTTTTTATGACCATAAGAAGCCTGTTTTAAGAGTGTGTGTATCTACCTCTTCATAGCAGCCTGAAGCTGGATCTGCAGTTGCTCCTTCTGCTGGGTCTCCTGTCTCAGAGACTGCAGGAGCTGGCTCACTGTCTGCTCCTCCGAATCCAGCCGAGATGCAGCCATATCACTCTTAGCCCTGCATAGCATAATATTACAAGCACTGTTCAGTACATCCATCTAGTTGAGTTATCATTATAATAAAATGGTGTAAAATGCTAATATTGTCAATCTAATATAAGAAAAACAGCTATCAAATATTTTTTTTTAATCCCAGCCTTAGGTGCCTATTGCTGTCACAACCCTGATTAAGTACCTGGAGAGATTTCTACATATCAAATGAATCAAATCAAGCATATTAGAGCTATAAATACAACAAATTATACAGAGTTAGAGAGAGAACCAATGTTTTAACAGATAAACTTAACATACGTGCTGGAAGAAAAGGGATCTTTCTCTGCAACAGGCAAGTCTTTGGTTACATTCATCTCACCCTCCTGCAGAAATATATAAGGTTAAAAAAATATTGAAACCTGAAAAGTTATTAAACACACAGAGTGATCTATTTTAAGGGTTTATTTCTTTTATTATTAATGATTATGGCTCACAGCCAATGAAAACCCAGAAATCAGTGTCTCAGAAAATTAGAATATTATATAATAAGATCAATTGGTACTTTTGGCAGTGTGCCAAATCCTGCTGGAAAATGAAATCAGCACATATATACATACATACATACATGCATGCATATATATATATATATATATATATATGTATTTTTTTATATATGTTAATATATATAATGTCTAATTTATTCAAAGTTACTTAGAAGCATCAAAACTACAAAACATATTCTGGTTTGTTTAACACTAAATAATTAATAATTTAGCATGTGTTCCTATATAGCTTTAATGTCTCCAATATTAAACTTACAATGTAAAAATCTAAAAAAAGAAAGAAAACACATTGAATGACAAGAGGTGTGTCCAAAACGTTGACTAATGTTTGTAATGTTAATAAACCCGGACCAGTGTCCTACAAATTTTGTCAATTTCCCTGATAAATACATGGATATAATGCAGCAATTACCAGGTTTATCATTAAGCTGTGTTGGACTTTGGCCCCTTAGTTCCCAATCAAATATAGCTTTTGTTATCACATCCAGTATACATATATATACATATATATATTTGTGCAAAATATCCAGCGATATTTTGCTAAATAATTTAATGGCATGTAATTACCGCAATGCGAATCTCAATGAAGGAGTCTTCTGGTGATCCTTGACCCATTTTCAGCTGGAGTTCAGAGTTCATAGCCACCAAATCACACTTCTCCGCCTGCAGACGCACAATCTGACCCTTCAGCAGCTCCAGCTGGGCCTGCATATCACCTTCTCCCTGAAGCACAACATGTTTATCTTCATTCATCAAATTCCACACAGAACGTGAAGGCTAACAGTCTCTATCTAAGTTTTCCAGCTGATAAACTTGATATTTTAGACATTGCATGCTTTCTAGAACATATTAAAATACAGTTCTGGGGGGAAAAAATAAGAGACCATAAAAAATTATGAGTTTCTTTGATTTTACCAAATTGAATACCTCTGGAATATAATCAAGAGGAAGATGGCTTATCACAAGCCATCAAACCAAACTGAACTGCTTGATTGTTTTGCACCAGGAGTCTAAAGCATAAAGTTATCCAAAAGCAGTGTGTAAAACTGGTGGAGGAGAACATGATGTCAAGATACATGAAAACTGTGATTAAAAAACAGGTTGATTCCCTCAAAAACTATTCAAACTTTATGAATATGAACTTGTTTTCTTTACATTATTTAAGGTCTGAAAGCTCTGCATCTTTTTTATTATTTCAGCCATTTCTATTTCTATTATCCATTTTTCGCAAATAATTGCTCTAAATTACAATTTTTAATTTGGAATTTGGGAGAAATGTTGTCTGTAGTTTATAGAATAAAACAACAATGTTGATTTTACTCAAACATAAACCTATAAATAGCAAAATCAGAGAAACTGATTCAGAAACTGAAGTGGTCTCTTAATTCTTTCCAGAGCTCTATATACTATTATATATATATATATATAATCTAATACTAAACAACCCAAAAGAAGCATGTGAAGTGTCTCACCTCCCCTGCACCAGTATGGCTCTCCAGCTCCTGCACTCGTTTCTTCAGTAGCTCATTTTCAGAGTCTAGAGCATGCACTCTTTGCCTGGCCTCCTCAAGGCGACTCTCCAGGAAGCTTCTCTCCTCTTTCTGCTTTTCCTTCCACACAGTCAGACCCTCAAACCTCTCCTTCATTGACAGGTTAGTCTGTTTAAGCGCCTCTGTGAGGAAAAAGACAAGAAAAATCCATATTGTTTAACATTGTCCCCCAGTCTGTTCAGACCATATATGGGAACTTGAAAAATGATAAAATAGCTGATAAAAAAAAAAATAGAAATGCTCCAAAAACTGAAAGTTGAATGTTCTTCTATTTTATCTTTAAGATAGTCATTTAGAGATGTGAGTTTTTAAAATAATAATAAAGGGAAAAAAAAGCATCCTTCCACATCCAGCCTCAGTCAGAAAGAAGTGAGCAGCTATTGGCTGTAAAAACTTTAGCAGCCTCTGATTGGTGCTGTGATGTTCGGAACAGCATAGCAACAGGCTCACCTTTCAGCTCCCTGTTCTCCTTGATGAGGATGTTCATTTGTTGAAGAGTCTCCTCCACATGGGACGTGGCTGCACTGTGGGACCCTCGGGGTGAACTGAGGTCCCCATTCACCATGGGCGAACCCGATGCCATTTTACTACAGCTTGCGTTTCTAAATGAAGAAGAGACAATATTTCAGGATAAGGAGTTTTTAAGGAGGAACAGAGGCCCACACACTAGCTGTATATATGTAGTTTATCACCATTCAGAAAAAAAATATTGCTATACATATCGTATAGCACCATTCAGCTAAAAAAAAAACATATATAATTATATTGTATATCGCCATTCAGAGAAAAACTTTTAAGATACACATATATCATCTCATATAGCTCCAGCTAAATATTTTTGATATATTTATGTAGTATATCGCCATCAGAAAAAATATTGAGATATATATTCATATATCGCCATAAATATAAACAATATTTTTTGCTGAATGGCAATATACAATATATATTTGAACATTTTTATTCTCTGAAGATATACAATTTTTGTGAATAACGATATATATATATATATATATATATATATATATATATATATATATAAATATATATATACATATATATATGTATATATATAGAGAGAGATATCATGCAAAAAACAAGATATATATCTTAGTATATTTTTTTATGAATGGCGATATACAAAAATAATATCAATTTTTTTTCTCTGAATGACAAATATTAAGATATATATTGTATATCATCATTCACCAAAACTATTGATATATAAATATATATAAATATCGTCATTCAGAGAAAAAAAATACAATATTACATTTATATATCGTATTTTATATACAATATATAATATATATATATATATATATATATATATATATATATATATATTGAGATTAAGCTCCATGTGGGTTCTTTTTTCTACTTTTAGGACTTTAGGAAAATCTGGTAATGTTTTAAGTCCTATTTATGCAGAAATATAGAACATTTTAAAAGATCCACATATTTTTAAGCACCACTGTACCTGAAGATTGATTTGCTAACTACTACTAGACAAGCAGCCATACTGTCTGTAACCCTTTAAACAGTGCAGTTAATGCTGTCTGAGGTCTGAGGTTGATGATCCTGATGGCCTGAACATGATTATGGACTGTATGAGAACTTTTATTCGTTTCAGTGACAACAAAACAACTACCATACCTTTCTACAGTTTAAAGAAAACATTTAATTATGGGTATACTCCTGTTTTTACACTTTAGGTTACTTTTGCTTTCGGTTCTCTTAGCTAGTTAGCTAGCTAAGTTAGGTTAGGTTAGGTTAGGTTTTGTGTCTGTAAAAACACACTGAGTGCCCAGTCTAAACCAGAACAGTAATAAATTAAATATTAAGCAGCACAGGTCCCAACATAACACAACTTTTAAACACACAGCCCCTTTTTTCAGTATCTTCAGTTTCTTCAGTATCAGCAGATTATTATCGCTGCGCTCCTCAACTCCCCATCAGAAACCCGGGTTAAACACTCGCTTTACTGAATACAGCACACAGACAGCCCGCTAACTAACAGTTGTAGTGCTTCAGGATTACTCACCAACCTTCACTTCTCTAATTCAGCGTCTCTCTCTCCTTCTATTCTTCTCTTTTCTCTTTTTCTGCGCACTTGTTTGGGAAAAGCAGTTTCCTGGTTCTGACGTTTCTCTCAGGTTTCGTTGCCTGGCTCTCGCTAAGAGAGATCCGCGCAGGCGCAGATCTGCACATCACCCGGACTGGACTAAATGGACTTTTTTTTTTTGTTTTCGTCCAGAAATGTATTTTGAGACATTATTGATTATATATACAATAGCAAACATATATAACTCTGCTCTGTAATGTAATTAACATTAGTTCAGTATTTCTTAATTTCTTCTTAGAAATGAGTGTTTACAACAACGCAATCAGCATTATAATACAATTAACATTAGATATGTTTTTACACCTCATATAAAAATAGATTTTTTTTAGAAAACAGTGTTTATATACATATATTCAACAACGCAATCAGCATTATATTACAATTAACATTAGATATTTTTTCACACCTCATATAAAAAGAGTTTTTATGAAGAATGAATGCATTTTATATTGTGCATCCAGATACCCAAAAGATTTTTTTGTTTTTGCGTCCAGAAACCCTAATTTTTTGTGTTTTTATTTAGGAAATTAATGATATAACATATTCACAAACATCAATTAACATCAATATTTATTCACACTTCATATAAAAAGAGATTTTTTTTTTTGATAAATGATTAACTACCTTTTTTTTTTTTTTGCCTCCAGAAACCCCAAATGTTTTTCCACATCCAGAAAAGCCAAAAGCTGTTTCTTTTGGTCCAGGATCCACAAATGATTTTTTTTTTTACATGGACAGCCCATAACATAACAGTCAGTATATAAAGTAATGACAATGAAAAAGTTTGTAGACTATTATTGAAAGAAACTTCAAAAAATTCTAATGAATAATCTATAAATAAATCTATTAAAATAATAAAACATAATAAATCAAGGGTTTAGTTAGTTAGTATAGTTTTTATTTATACATATGTGCATTTTATTTATTTATTTTTATCTTAGGCATTGTTTATATTCTCCATACATTCCTTCATAAAAATAATTTCCATGTTCAGTGCAGCCCATACTGGTGAGGAGTTTGCGGAGCGGCAGTCCGCATGTGTTATAGATCTACTTTCCTTATACGCATGCGCTGGACTGCGGGCATGGCTGCTGGAGCTCCTCCCCAGTTTGTCCCGGCTCGGGATTTCCCTCCGCCATCAGCGCGGCTTTCCGCACAGTCACCTCTACCGGAGTCACGCGCCGCGCTGACGCACCGCCGAGCTGCGCGCTTTCCCAACATCACTACATTCATGGAGATATAAAACACCCCCATCTACAAACATACCGGCAACACGACTGAAACAAATTAACTATATACTGAAAATTATTGTAAAAAGCCAAATAAATTAGTATTAGTATTTTAAATTAGCATTGTACAAAAAAAACTGAATAATAAATAAATTTAAAAAATCTAAATTTCCAAAGCCTTTCACATAATAACTAGAAAAAGACACAGAAACACAGAGAACTCTTTAACTATTAAAAGTAGAAGTCTTTTCTTTAGAGAAATTCCAGATGAAGACAGAGAGTGTGAGTTTTGTTCAGTTTTTGTTGGATACTGGAGAAAACTGCTACAGGAAGAGTCACGTCTGGCTGACCCACATGGAAACAGATTTAGCCTTTTGCTCAGATTAACATGATTAGACTAAGTTTCAGTTTTGGAAAAATGGTTGAATTTATAGCCTTATATTATATTAAACTCATTATTAATTATATTATATTAAACCTCTCATTATAAATTATTAATTACTTATTATATAATTATATCATACTAAACCACTCATATATAGCATATTGTACTGTTATTAAAAAAACCTCATATTTCCACAAAAGGCATCTTTCCAGGTGGAGAAAAAGAACATTTATTGCGGAAGTAAATGTAACAATATTTTATTTTATTTTATTAAGTCATTTAAGAGCATTTCTATTGGTCTATACATTATCGCCCGTTGTACATATATGTCTTGATGTATATTATATATTTCAATGCATATTTTCATGCTACAGTTTTATCCATGCAGTGCTCTTATAAGTGCACTAGATGGTGCTGTTTAGGTTTGATCTCTATTTTGTTGCTGCAGTAGATCATAGGCCATTCTTCCATTAACAATAATAAAAATTATAAAGAAATAAAGAAAACTTATTTTAATTTACATCTAACTTTAAATATAGTTTTTTTAATTTAATTAATAATACTTTGGTTTAAATTAACATGTTTTGTCCTGGTTGCAGGAACTGGAAAAAATCTTATTATATGTTATATATACATGTTGTATCTCATTATTATCGTTGAATATTTACTATATATTGAACAAAAATGTTCTAATAAAAATTCTCACCCCTCACAGATAATGACTAACATATGATAACTCTAAATCAGTTTTTAAAGTCACAATAAGTTAATTATTTTCTGTTTACATGTACAAGTTTATTACTAAATAAGCCCAGCTAAGATTAAGTCAATGTTTCGTCCTTCAAACTTTATTACAAATATTTTCCTTTTATTATTATTAATTTATTTAAACCTTAACAAAGCACAACGTTTATAATGGTTTAAGGGGTTATTTTTTTATTTAACAGACAGATGTTTATAGCAGCCTAAATAAAGGTTAAGGGGGCTGCTGGGACTTCATCAATGGCAATGTAATGAATGGGAAACTTGAGGACTTTTCTACATTCAGAACTTCTCAGATCTGCTACAGGGGGAGCCGTGCAGTGATTGGCTGGTGAAACTTTTGAGCGCTCTGATTGGTTGAGGTCGTTCTGTGGGACAGATGGGCAGAAGGGGCTGTGGGGGAGATTGCTGTAGATCATTAGAGGAGAGCAGACTGAAGACCTCACTGCTGGAACCTGCTGGAGATGATCATCACTGACTCACTGACTGACTGACTGACTGATATGGATGAACTGAGAGAAAACAGCTCAACTGCAGCAGCAGCAGAGATCTGGGAGCCGGAAAGAGAGAGGGAGTAAAATAGAGAGAAAGAGAGAGGGAGTAACAGAAAGAGACACAGTAAAAGAGAGAGAAAAAAGAGAGAGAGTAAAATACTAGACAGTTATTTATTAGTTTATAAGTGTGTGTGTGTGTGTGTGAGAGAGAGAGAGAGAGAGAGAGAGAGAGAGAGACTGAGACAGAGGGAGTAACAAAGAGAAATATAAGGAAAGGGAGAGATAACTAGTGTGTATGCTTGTGTGTGAGTGTGTGTGTAAGAATATATAAGTGTGTGTTGTGTGAGTGTTTGTGAGTGTGTGTTAGTGTGTGTAAGTATATGTAAGTGTGTGTGTGTGTGTGTGTGTGTGTGTGTGTGTTAGTGTATGTCTCTGCGAGAGTGTAAGAATGTGTGTGTTTGAGTGAGTGTGTGTGTGTGTGTGTGTTACTATATGTTTGTGTATTGGTGTTAGTGTGTGTTTGTTAGTGTGTGAGAGAGTGTGTTGGTATGTCTGTGTGTGAGAGAGTGTGTAAGTGTGTGTGACTGTGTAAGTTTGTTAGTTAGTTTGTGTGTTTTAGTGTGTGTGTGTGTGTGTGTGTGTGTGTGTTAGAGATGTCAGTAGGCGCTGTGCTCGCGCTGCTCTCGTGCTCGGTGGTGTGTGTGTGGGGCTGTCTGCTGCCCGCGGAGTGGAGGCCGCTGAGTGAGGGCTGCCGGGCCGAGCTCGCGCACATCATCCTGTACGCCAGAGTGCTCGCGCTGCACGCGGAGCCGCACGCGCAGCACGGCCTTCTGTACGCGGCGGAGGTGGAGGTGCTGTGCGACCAGGCGTGGGGCAGCATGCTGGAGGTGCCCGCGGGGTCCCGACTCAACGTGTCCGGCCTCGGCTACCTCCACTGCCAGTCCCACACCGTGATGGAGAACTACTCATACATCTTCTTCCTCAGGTGAGAGAAAGAGAGAGAGAGAGAGATTGAGAACTATTCTTACACATTCTACCTCAGGTGAGAGAGTGAGAGAAAGAGAGAACTAGTTTTACACATTCTTCCTCAGGTGAGAGAAAGAGAGAGAGAGAGCGCTAGTCTTAGACATTCTTCCTCAGGTGAGAGAAAGAGAGAGAGAGAGTAATAGAGAACTACTCTTACATCTTCTTGATCAGGTGAGAGAGAGAGAGAGAGAGAGAGAGAGAGCTCTAGTCTTACACATTCAGGCCCGTAGCCAGCATTGTGATGGGGGGGATCTTTTTCCCCCAAAAGTGGACTTCATTTGGCTCTCTACTCCAATGCCCCCTAAATACACCAGCACACTTCAAACCTTTTAATTTAGACATATTTTATTTATTATAAGTTTGTTGTGAATCTGTTGTTGCTGTCCTTATTTGTTCGTCTGTTGCTCCCCACTGTTAACATAAATTTGATATAAATGTAAGTGTTATTTAAACTTCCTACATCTGTGATGTGACTTCATTGTCTGTCTCTGTTGCTCACCTCAGTTGTCTGTTGCTTTGTTCCATTGTCTCTGTTGCTGCCCTCCATTGTCTGTCTCTGATGTTGCTGTCCTTTATTGTCTATCTCTCTACTATTGACATAAATAGATAAGAATTACTTCATGAGGTACACTATCGGTATTGTCATTAAAACTTAAACATGAATTAATAATAATATGAATTGAAGTGTTCTGTCTTATTCAAATCTTCCTACAACTGTGCTGGGACTTCGTTGCCCGCATTCGATCAAATATGGACGTACGAAAAACGCAAATATGAAAATAATATTTCATAACTTTCATAAACTAGGCATATTTCGCCCTAAATGTTTATTTTCTGAAAGGAGATACAGCTAAATAGGCTAGATAACTGAAAAGCTTTAAAATTGCATATTGGGTGTCTATATTGAACCTATAAGTATTCATAAACACAGCCAGATATTAAATATGATATTTTTCTGGCCCGCCGGCAGGCCAGGGCGTGTTAAGAGGTTAACCCCCTTTTTACACCTCTATACTGTATTTTATATATGGCCGAGAGAGAGAGAGAGAGTAATATAGAACTTCTCTTACACATTCTTCCTCCGGTGAGAGAAAGAGAGAGAGAGAGAGAGAGAGCGCTAGTCTTACACATTCTTCCTCAGGTGAGAGAAAGAGAGAGAGAGAGTAATAGAGAACTACTCCTACAGCTTCCTCTGGTGAGTAAGAGAGAGAGATAGAAAGAGAGAGAGATGCAGAACTACTCTTGCACTTTCTCCCTCAGGTGAGAGACAGAGAGAGAGAGGGAGAGAAAGAAAGAGAGAACTACTCCTACAGCTTCCTCTGGTGAGAAAGAGAGGGATAGAAAGAGAGAGAGAGAGATGGAGAACTAATCCTACATATTCTTCCTCAGATGAGAAAGAGAGGGTTAGAGAGAGAGAATAATATAGAACTACTCTTACATATTCTTCCTCAGGTGAGAGAGAGAGAGAGAGAGAGAGAGAACTAGTCTTACATATTCTTCCTCAGAGGAGGGAGAGAGTGAAATGAAGAACTACAACATATACAATATGTACTTCTTCAGAAGAGAGAGGAAGTAACAGAAAGAGGGAGAGAGAGATAGAAAGCAGAATATAAGAGACCTACAAAGGCAGGTGAGGAACAATACAAAGGAAGGGTGGGTTAGTCAGACAAAATATGGGAAAAACAGCAAGAAAAAGGGAGAGAAAGAAAGTGAAAACATAATAGAGTATCTCTACATATCCTAAATCTGATTCAGGTCACTTATTTGCAAAAAGAAATAGAGAGAACCAAATTGGCCATAAAAAACAAAGAGGAACATGTGGAAGAGAAATATGAAAAAACTTAAATTCAAGATGAGAGAGAATAGAGCACTAGTTTTGGGGTCACAGGGTCATATAAACTGTAGATGGATAGAACGGATAGAAAGAGAGTCAAGGGACATGAAGAATGAGATCAGTCCAGACTTAGATATGCTACTGATGTTTCTCACACACACACACACACACACACACACACACACACACACACACACAGGTTCAAAGAATACACCCGAGAGTAAGTTACAACATTTAATATTTATCATACTTACCTTTCAAACAGTTCTTATGCTTTGAAGTCTGACTTTTTTGATGTTTGGGTGTTCCACTGGTGTTTAAATGACCTCTGATCTAAAATACTGCTATTTTTCTCTCTCTCTCTCTCTCTCTCTGTATGTGTGTGTGTGTGTGTTTCACATGCAGGATGGATGACGACTATAACTTCCTCCCTCATGCCATTAACTACCAGGATGCCATCTTCCCCGACACGCAGGAGAACCGTCGCATCTTCTCCAGCCTCTTCCAGTTCTCCAACTGCTCCAGCGGAAACACCTTTCACAGCTTCAGCCCAGAGTGGGAATACCAGGAGGACAGCAGGGTAGGACAGACTCCTCAAACACAACATGTGTATGCATAGCTGACAGTTCACTGCCAAGATAGCAATGAACGTCTGGCTGTTGACATCTGTCTAGGTTGTATTCAGTCAGTGGCGCACCTGCGTTTTCCGTTGGCAAGAGTAATGAACAATCTAACAGAAATGTACCTCAACACACCTCGTTTTGAGACCACCACGCCCATCAGCAAAATATATATTAATGAACACAATCTCTATTTAAGCATGAAAATAGACTGTTGACGGGGTGTAAGATAGAGCTCTGAGTCTTAGAATATACAGCTTTGGAAAATATTAAGACAACACTTCAGTTTCTGAATCAGTTTCTCTGATTTTGCTATTTATAGGTTTATGTTTGAGTAAAATGAACATTGTTTTTTTTTCTATAAACTATGAACAACATTTCTTCCAAATTCCAAATAAAAATATTGTCATTAAGAGCCTTTATTTGCAGAAAAAGAGAAACTGAAATATCAAAAATGATGCAGCACTTTTAGACCTCTAATAATGCAAAACAAAACAAGTTCATATTCAGGTCATTCAAGTTTTAAGAGTTCAGAAATCAGTATTTGGTGGAATAACCCTGGTTTTTAATCACAGTTTTCATGCATCTTGGCATCATGTTCTCCTCCACCAGTCTTACACACTGCTTTTGGATAACTTTATTCCTATACTCCCTCTTACTTCCTCTTGATTATATCCCAGAGGTTTTCAATTAGGTAAAATCAAATGTTTAGACTGCAAATGTACATGTAGCATACATGCAATATGGTGTTTTTACCATGTTTATTAACTCACTTTGCAGCACTAATTGAAAATTCTAGCAGGTCATACTGCTTCACGGACGAAGAATAGAGTCACAAGGCTGATAAGAACCTCTGTATTTTCCCACACTGACATGCTGCGAACACACACTCTCCAAATACACACAGCACTCACTTCTTTTGTGTGCTTTGTATAGAGCGGTCTGTACATCACTGCAGGAGATTGGGGCGCTTGTAGGGTTCACTGGACTCACCACAGTCCAGATTAAAGACCTCCCACCTAGAGGTCCACCTTACACACACACTCACACACACACACAGACAGATAGAGAGAGAAAAAGAGAGAGTCTTTTATGTTTAATAAGAAATACATCTGCATTTTGCAGTCTGATCTCTCAGTGCTGCATCTGTAGCAGCCTGTAACAGTCTACAGTCTATAAGAGTGTGAGGAAGGGATGACGGAGAAAGAGTAGTGAAGGAGAGAGAGAGACAGAAGCAGAGAAGGAAAGATGAAAGACAGAGAGAAAGTGAGAGATCAGCTGGCTGTCTGGACGGCAGGAGGTGAGGGCAGTAAATGAAGCGTTTGATGTGGACGGCTCAGGGCTGAGCAGCTGGAATGTCTGGGGTCTGCAGGGGCCACAGCGCAAACGTGTACACTGCTGTACAGGCCTGGACTATGTGCACAGTGCACACACACACACACACACACACACACACACCACGTAGTTTATGATCGAAGTCAGTTGTCATAATTATAAATTTGGATCATTATATATATACAGTTCTGGAGAAAACCAAGAAGAAGATCGTGGCATAAATGTATCCAAAAGCAGTGTGTAAGACTGGTGGAGGAGAGAACATGATGCTAAGATGCATGAAAAAAACTGTGATTAAAAACCAGGGTTATTCCACCAAATATTGATTTCTGAACTCTTAAAACTTTTTTGAACATGAACTTGTTTTCTTTGCATTATTTGAGGTCTGAAAGTTCTGCATATTTTTTGTTATTTCAGCCATTTCTAATTTTCTGCAAATAAATGCTCTAAATGACAATATTTTTATTTGGAATTTGGGAGAAATGTTGTCTGTAGTTTATAGAATAAAACAACAATGTTCATTTTACTCAAATATATACCTATAAAAAGCAAAATCAGAGAAACTGATTCAGAAACTGAATTAGTCTCTTAATTCTTTGTAATTCTGTAAATTACACTCGTTATTACGAGTCAACAATGATCAACAATACACAGTAACTGTATGCAGTACCAGTCTAAAGTTTGGACACACCTCTTCTCATTTAATGTGTTATACATTTTTTTATGATTTTGTATATTACACATTTAATTTTGAAGACTATGTTAAAGCTATACAGAAAAAAAGGCTGAATTATTTTGTAAACAAAAAATGTTAAACAAACCAGAATATGGTTTATACTCAAGAAGGAAATAAAGAAATTAATCTAATTAACTAAAATATAAAATTTTATTTTTTTATTTCCATTGTATTTATTATTTCCATTGCATTGGGCAAGCATGTGTGTAATACTTTTTTATTTTATATTGACCTTTATATTTCATAAACCATCCCTAAACAGTAAAAAAAAAATCTGGTGACGGAGAACATGATGGCAAGATGCATGAAAACTGTGATTAAAAAACAGGGTTATTCCACCAAATATTGATTTCTGAACTCTTAAAACTTTATGAATATAAACTTGTTTTTTTTTTGCATTATTTAAGGTCTGAAAGCTCTGCATCTTTTTTGTTATTTCAGCCATTTCTAATTTTCTGCAAATAAATGCTCTAAATGACAATATTTTTATTTTTAATTTGAGAGAAATGTTGTCTGTAGTTTATAGAATAAAACAACAATGTTCATTTTACTCAAACATAAACCTATAAATAGCAAAATCAGAGAAACTGATTCAGAAACTGAAGTGATCTCTGAAAGGGTTAAATCTGGCTTTAGATTGCACACTCTCACAAGATCAAAAACCCAGAATATCAAATGCAGGTGACTGACTGTGGCTCTGATGAGATTAGGCCTCTGTATATTCAAATCCATCACACACAGCTGGTTTAGAGCTGGATTATAATACTCTGTGCTGAGAGGTGTTAAAGGAGGATGTTATATGACAGAACTGAGCATCCTAACGTCTCCCGGCTCTAATCCTCCTCAGTTTACATTTCCAAAAAAACACTGCAGTGTCTTCTGGAAGGTTATTTGCAAACAGAGGATCTGATCAATAAGAGCATTGAGCAATAGATGATTTCCCTGCAGTCTGCAGAGCTCCACGGCTTTAAGTGTGTGTTTATGTGTGCAGGCATGTGAGGGTCAGAGGCGCTGACCTGAGGAGATATGAGGTCGTGTTTACAGCTGTTCACCTCTCTAAACAGATGTCTGAGTGTGTGTGTGTGTGTGTGTGTGTGTGAGGGTTCAGCACTGCTGTTGGACAGGCAGGAACCCGATCCTCAGTGTTGCAAACACAGCAACTACAACACAGTTGCTGTATAATGTGCTACATTCACATTACAACCCACATTTCTTAAATCCGATTTTTTGCTCAGATCTGATTTGTCTATCTTGACGGTTCACATTCACAAATGTAAGTGATCTGTATCTGTGGGTAATGTGAACAAATCTGTTCCTGAAACGCCTCCTCACATGCTGCACATTGATACCTGTATAAACGTCTCCTTCACCAACAACAAAAAACCTCATATTAGAGAGATGAGAGACTCTTAGCTTTATAAAGGGAAATGGATGAGGTAGCAGCTCATATGTGGAGCATCTTTTGCTGGAGTGGAGAAACAGTAAACAGCTGGTCTGAAGTACTGAAGCTCAGGTCGAGGAGGTGAAAAAAAGGACAGGTGGTTTGCTTTTGCTGTTTGTGTTGTGGGTACGAGAGAGAAGCACGTAGCGCTAATGCTAATGCGTTAAAGCGTAAAAAAGATGCATGAATTCTGACGCATAAATTGACCGTTCACCTTTATGACGCATTTCCGTGGATCGGATACGTAGAATATAATAGTGACTCTGATTATCTGATTAGAAAAATTGGATTTGGCACGTTCACATAGTCATGAAAAAATCAGATCTGAGACACATTGAGCAAAAAATCAGATTTGAATCACTTTAGCCTGGTAATGTGAACGTAGCCTTATCTCCCACTGTCATAGAAAGCTGTATCTACTGAAGTATTATTTTTACTTCACTACTTATGTACTTAAGTACTAAAATACTGTATCTGTATCTACTGGAGTATTATTTTTACTTCACTACTTATGTACTTAAGTACTAAAATACTGTATCTGTATCTACTGGAGTATTATTTTTACTTCACTACTTAAGTACTTAAGTACTAAAATACTGTACCTGTATCTACTGAAGTAGTATTTTCACTTCACTACTGTACTTAAGTAATTCAGAAATCAATATTGTTATCATCCACCAGTCTTACACACTGCTTTTGGATAACTTGATGCTGCTTTACTCCTGGTGCAAAAATTTAAGCAGTTCAGTTTGGTTTGATGGCTTGTGATCATCCATCTTCCTCTTGATTATATTCTAGAGGTTTTCAATTTGGTAAAATCAAAGAAACTCATAATTTTTAAGTGGTCTCTTATTTTTTTTTACAGAGCTGTAAGTGTGTGCGTGAGAGTGAGTATAACAGTGTGAGTGTGTGTGTGTGTGTGTGTGTGTGTGTGTGTGTGTGTGTGTGTGTCAGGGACAGGTGGGGGTGATTAGCAGTGCTGGGGGAAACAGAGATAATGAGAGTTGTTGTGCAGATGAGAGTTCCTGTGGGAAAAGTCCTGTGTGACGCAGCCTGAGGGAGACTCTCCATCTGCACGGTGCAGAAAACCTATTGGTTCTAAACAATCCTGCTCTCACACCCTCAACCCTCCAACCCCGTCCCTGAGAAACGGACCAGAGCAGAATCCCGTCCTCAGCTTCACACCTGTGAGGAGTTTCTGTCTTCTCTGGGTCCTCTGTGCTGCTTCCTCACACCTCACTAAAATAGACGTGTAGGGTAAATTGCTGTGCTAAATCACCCGCAGGTCTGAGTGTGTGTGTGAGTAAAGGGGTGTGTGTGGTATCCTGGGATGGACTGGAGCCATCTTTGTACAGGGGATGTTCCTGCCTTGTGCCCAGTGATTCCCAGTAGGCTCTAAATTAACCACAACCCTGACCAGAAAGCAGTAAACAAGAAGATGGATGAAATATTAATTATTTTGCAATCCTTTTTATTGATCCACTTAGTATAAAATGTTTAGTATATGTTTAAAGTAAAATGAAAATTGTTGTTTTATTCTATAAACTACGGACAAAATTTCTACCAAATTCCAATTAAAGATATTGTCATTTAGAGCATTTATTTGCAGAAAATGAGAAATGTCTGCAATTACAACAACAACAAAAAAAGATACAGAGCTTTTAGACCTCAAATAATGCAAAGAAAACAAGTTCATATTCATATTCATATAAAGTTTTAAGAGTTCAGAAGCCAATATTTGGTGGAAAAACCCTGGTTTTTAATCACAGTTTTTTTCATGCATCTTGGCATCATGTTTTCCTCCACCAGTCTTACACACTGCTTTTGGATAACTTTATGCTGCTTTACTCCTAGTGCAAAACTTCAAGCAGTTCAGTTTGGTTTGATGGCTTGTGATCATCCATCTTCCTCTTAATTATATTCTAGAGGTTTTCTGTTTGGTAAAATTAAGGAAACGTATCATGAAGAAACACATAAGCTGTCAGCTTGTGGTTTCTGAGGCTGATAACTCTGATGATTATCCTGTACAACAGAGATAACTATTGCTCTTCATTTCCTGGGGCAGTCCTGATGAGTGCCAGTTTCATCATCATAATGCTTTTGATGGTCTTTTTTTGTGTGAGTGCACCTGAGAATACTTTCAAAGTTACCAAAATAGACCTTTACTTAGTTGATGCTCTCAAACACATTAAAAGGCAAAAAATTCAAGTAATTAACTCTTGACGAGTTCAGCACAGCTGTTAACTGAAAGCCTGACATTTCAGGTGAATCTTCCTCATAAAGCTGACTGAGAATTGCAGAAATGTGCAAAACTGATTATGTAAGCGAGAGGAGCTACTTTGAAGAACTTAAAATGTAAAAAAAAATATTCTTGTTTAACACTTTTTGTTCACTTTGTTTTTCTTTATAGTTTGGATGGCGTTAGTATTACTCTACAATGCAGAGCATGTGCATTTCTGAAAGGGCAGTAGATCTTGATTTCATCATCTTATCCTGGTCATAGTTAAGGTTGGTCTGGAACTGCAAACAGCAGAAACCAGTCCATTTTTAGGAGCAATTTAGCATATTCTAAGGGCAATTTAGCACAGTCAAGGGGCAATTCAGGGGCATTTAAGACCCTGTTTATACCTGGTCTTTTTATATGACTAGTATCTGGATTGCATCAGAAGATTTTAACTACACCCTTTTACACTTTGTAGTCAGTGTCTGGTAAAGACATTGAGAAATCTGGTTGACTGATACTTAACAATCAATTATTTATCTGTTCTGCCTCTTCCTGTGTTGTAATAAAGATGTCTGACTTTATAGACATGGGAGGACAAGAGCTTCAGCAGTCTGCACTGA
This sequence comes from Astyanax mexicanus, assembly GCF_023375975.1. NCBI lineage: Eukaryota > Metazoa > Chordata > Actinopteri > Characiformes > Acestrorhamphidae > Astyanax > Astyanax mexicanus. The sequence continues at coordinate 5,518,995 of NC_064409.1, forward strand.
TAAGATAACAATTAGCATGTAGTGGAAATCTGGAATACCTGAAAAAAAAACAGGACTGCAGGTCTTAAAAAAAAGGTTTAATTTTAATTTCACAGCCTTTATTGATTATTATGAGCCCTATTTTAGTGATCTATAGGCGAGCCATCAACCACGTGTATAGAGCAGCTTGAGTTTGGGCATGTCAGTGCATCTTTGCTATCGTAACGACTGGAAAAGTATGCCTTACATAGCTCGAAACACGCAAAAGGCGTCTCTTATTTTGGGCGTAATGTGAAATAAACCAATCAGCGAGTCACTTGCAATTTCCTTTAAGACCCAGATGTGCTCTGACTTTGGCGGATTGCTTTTTTAACAGCGCAGAACTTCTGCGCTTCTCAGCAGAGGAAACTGACTTGCTCATTTATGCTGTGAAGGTTTGTGAGCAGGTAATTTACGGGAACAGCAATGTAATTTTATTTTGTATCCTATCTGTTGTTGATCTAAAAGTTGGGTTTGTGCACTGCTGACTGTCCTTGTGTATGTAAAGCACAGGGGTGTACATGTGTTGAGCATGTGTGGCGCACTTGTGTTGCCAAGATAGCAATGAACATTTGACTGCTGACTGTTGTCTAGGTTTAAATCAGTCAGTGGTGCACTTGTATTTTCCATTGTCAAGATAGCAATACACCAGAAATTTACCTACCTGAATACACCTAATTTCCAGAACTGTAACGAGGCAGACGTATATGCGGGTAAGACAGACTTGAATAAATAACAAATAAATCAACAAACAAATAAGGAAATAACGAGAAAATGTATAAACATAAACAAACGGAAAACAACAAGGAACTAAACTAGACAGAGAAATAACTAAACAGGAAAAGGGATATATACAAGGAAATAGAAATAAACAAGAAATAAACAGGGTGAATAAACTAAAGTTAACGTGGCAAGACCGACAGCAAACATAGACTAAAGGGTACTATTTATACTAACAGGTAACAATGAACACGTGGGGAGACAGGTAACGAGGGGCAGAGCTACAAATTACAGACACGTGACGGAAAATTACAGGGGAAACACACTGGGAAACGCAGAAACACAGGGAAACAGAGCGAGGGCGTGACAAGAACACCATGCCCATCAACGTAGAAATAGTTGGCAGGGTGTAAGATAGCAATGAGCATTGTGACACATCTTAGGCAGTACTTTTAAATAGCTTAAAAAAACATTTTTAAAGCTACAGTTTTGATCAGTAAGAGCTTCCTCTACATTTGAGTACCCTGAACATCATTTCCAGCAGAAGAGTTACAGAGCAATAAATGCCTAATAGGATTTGAAATGAAGGGCTGAGCCTTGTACCGTTTGGTTAAATCTCATGTGCATTAGCCTGAGATTAAATCACATGAAAAAGTAATTCTCCCCATGTAGGAATATTATAAGAGGGAAATGAAGACGTTTGTAACTGGTAGCCTGGAGCTCAGAATGTTCTTGAGTTTGCGGTGCTGAAAAAAGACTATAATTTAATATGCACACAAATACAGGTTAGATTGGACGCATAAATTTCATATCCACTAAACACAGCTGCACATTCTTATTCTGTTTTACCTGAACTGAGACAGATCACAGTATTTCCCCATTTTACCACGTTAAAGTGTTTATAAACAGTAATCAACAGCTGAATGATGCAGGAATTTTTTGAGGACAATTCTGTTTATCTTTTTGCCCAGAATAGCCTCAGCCCTTAGTTCTTCATTTTAACCACATGGATTTCATATTTTCCTTTATTTACCAGAAATTCACTTTGATTATATTTTTGTGTGTTTATATATTTCAGTTTCAGTTTCCAGTCTTTCTATCTGCAACCTGTTTGTAAAAACCCTAAAGTTCAGTTAACTCATAAAGTCCAGACCTGATATTGATAAAAAAAATATATATATACAATTAAATGTGTTTAATGAATTAAACAGCTCTTCTTTTTTATCTTTAAGATGGCACATAATCGTCATTATTTTAGGGTTAAAATCCAGATGTAGCATAAATACTACAACAGTTTTATAACTTGTATTTTAAAATGTTGTTTATAGGAATTGTGTATGAACTAGTTATATGAAATGTAAAACATTTTATTAAAGCATTTAAATTGTTAAAATTGTTGAAACAGACATAAATCGTTCCATTTTAAACATTAATTTAATTCAGCAGTTATTTTAAACATGAATTTACTTCAGCAGCGCCGTTTTAAACATTAATTTACCTCAGCAGTGCCATTTTTAACATGAATTTACCTCAGCAGTGCTATTTTAAACATGAATTTACCTCAGCAGTGCCATTTTAAACATAACTTTACCTCAGCAGTGCAATTTTAAAACATGAATTTACCTCAGCAGTGCCATTTTATTTTAAACATGTGTATATTTCAGCAGTGCCACTTTAAAGATGCATTTACTTCAGCAGTGTTAGTCTAAGAAAAATGTACAGGGGTTGTAGACCACAATAGACCACAATAATTTATTTTGTTGAGGTGCACATTGAATTCTGTCGTGAAATCAGCTGTGGTTTTACGTTTTTTGAATACAATCCGGGTCAGCACCCGAACATCTCTTTCAGACAGCTTCTTCTTACAGCATCCACAGTTAATCCTGTTGGATGTGGTTGGTCCTTCTTGGTAGTATGCTGACATTACCCTGGATACCGTGGCTCTTTATACACAATGATTCACCAAGACTTGCTGTCTTTGTCACAGATGCTCCAGCAAGACGTGCACCAACAATTTGTCCTCTTTTGAACTCTGGTATGTCACCCATAATGTTATAGTGTGCATTGCAATATTTTTGAGCAGAACTGTACTCTTACCCTGCTAATTGAACCTTCACACTCTTCACGCTCTTACTGGTGCAATGTGCAATTAATAAAGATTGGCCACCAGGCTGCTCCAATTTTGCCATGAAACCTCCCACACTAAAATGACAGGTGTTTTTAAAAAATTCTAACTTTAGTGAAAACAATGCAGTATAATTAAAAAACGAAACTGTCATTGTTACAAATTATTAGATTATTTTACCGAAAGTGACTTTTTTAACATTTTCGCCTAAAATATTTTGATTGCCAAATGTAAGGTGCATCTCTAGAGATTATTTAACAGCTTCCACAGCACAGTATACTGGTGTGTGTCCCTTCTGTGTCTCACCTTGTGGGTCTGGCTGGATTTGCGTTGTTTCCTGTGTTGTAATCTGCAGCTCTTCCTCTCCGTCTGTCCACCGGTCTGGTCCTGTACTGCGGCCGAGGATGAGTCAGCCATGTTTTTATCACAGCCTGGACCACTGAGCATAACAGGCTGCGTTTGGCTTTTGAAGTGGACCGGCAAATAGTGGGTCGCCAAAAAACCACACACACACACACACACACACACACACACACACTGTTTTATTACGCAAAGAGAATAGAACTGATTTAACACTGATTGAGTGTCCCTGTATTAAAAGCAGGGGCAGTTGGTGAGGGAACACACGCAGGTATCTGGACCATCTGTCCGGACTGTGTGTGTGTGTATATTTATTTATGTTGTCAGTCTGTGACGTCTATCTGAGTGTTGTTCACATAAGGCACCTGCGTGTGTTACTGAACTGCACACTCTAGCAGAGGGGGGTGTTTTTTTCGGGTGTTTTTACAGCAGTGGTTGTGGTTGTTATGTTTAGGCTGTGGTAGGAGATCAGTCCAGCAGGTGGTCTTTTCAGTCCTGTCCTCTTTTTCTCCCTCGTTCTCGCTCCTCTCACCTCTCCTGCTTCTGTGTTTCATTCAGCCGAAGATTTTCTGTGTGTTTAGTTTTGTTGCCGTGTTTGATTCACTTCTGTGAAACATATCTCTTATTGACGGTTATTGTACAACAGCGTTTTAGGGCCACTCTTAAAAAATGAAAGAAAAAAAAACAGCTGACTTCTAGAATAAACTCATTTTGTTTAGAGAAAAAAGATGTACGGTATGGCATTCAGAGAATATTATCATAATATTTTGAAAATAAAGTTATAATATTGTGAGAAAAAAGTTGTAATATTTCAAGAACAAAATCGTGACATTACGAGACTAAAGTTGTAATATTTCAAGAGTAAAGTTGTAATATTATGAGAATAAAGTTATAATAATACGAGAATAAAGTTGTAATATTACAAGGATAAAGTTGTAATATTACAAGGATAAAGTTGTAATATTACAAGGATAAAGTTGTAATATTACAAGGATAAAGTTGTAGTATTACAAGGATAAAGTTGTAATATTACAAGGATAAAGTTGTAATATTACAAGGATAAAGTTGTAATATTACAAGGATAAAGTTGTAATATTACAAGGATAAAGTTGTAATAGGAAAAGTCGTAATATTACGAGAATAAAGTTTAAATATAACGTGAATAAAGTTGTAATATTTCAAGAAAAAACTCATTATATTACAAGAATAAATTTGTAAAATTTTGAAAATAAAGTTGTAGTATTTCGAGAAAAAAGTAGTAATATTGGCAGAATAAAGCTGTAATATTACGAGGTGAAATTGGAATATTACGAGAATAAAGTTGTAATATTTTAAGAAAAAAGCGGTAATATTTCAAAAACAAAATCGTGACATTACGAGACTAAAGAGACGAAAGTAAAGTTGGAATATTATGAGAATAAAGTTATAATAATACGAGAATAAAGTTGTAGTATTAAGAGAATAAAGTTAAAATATTACAAGGATAAAATTGTAGTGTTACAAGAATAAAGTTGTAATATTACAAGAATAAAGTTGTGATATTTCAAAAACAAAAAGTAATATTACAAGAATAAAGTTGTAATATTTTAAGGATAAAGTTGTGAGCTCTGAGTGGTCCAAATGAGGGGGTTGGGTAATTGGCCTTGTAAAAATTGGCGGAAAAATTAGAAATAAAATTATTAAGAGTTGTAACATTTTTAAAAAAGAAAGTCGTATCATTACAAAAATCAAGTTTGTATATTACAATAATACAGTTGTAATATTTCAAGAACAAAGTTGTAATATTACAAGAATAAAGTTGGTATATTATGAGAATATTGTTGTATTATAACCAGAATAAAGTCATAATATTTAGAGAATAAAGTCATAATATTTAGAGAATGGAAGTCAGAATATCACATGAACCAAGTGTGTATATCATGAGAAAGTTGCAATATTTCAAGAACGTTGTAATAATTCAAGAGTAAAGTTGTAATATTATGAGAATAAAGTTGTAATATTACGAGAATAAAGTTGTAATATTATGAGAATAAAGTTGTAATATTATGAGAGTCCTGGCAAGTCTCCAAAACATTCTACACTAATGCATGCTTAGGATAAGGTAGCTTTGGGTTAAAGACAACACAAAGATGGTAGGTAACGGAGAGGCCACACCCAATATGCAAATATATGGTGCAAGGAGCCTATAGGGAAGCTGTATGAACCAACACTTTTTAAAGTGTTTATTGTTCTCATGACCACCTCATTCTGAAGCTGTGTAGAGGCCCACAGAAGAAAAGCAGTAGTGAAGAGGAAGTAATGGGGCTGATAGAAGCTTAAGGGATGATGATGCTCCACCATATCATCTGACCTGCATTCCCCTCATCTCTCTCTCTCTATTTTTCTGTCCCTCCAGTTGCTGTGCTCGTCTGTGCAGCAGGTGCTGTTTGAGGAGGAGGAGCGTGTGGGCCGGCTGCAGGAACACGTTGCGGCTCTGCAGCAGAAGAACGAGCAGCTGAAGGCTCGCGTGGGGAAGCTGAAGCGTGCGCTGAGGAGAGCGCGCCGGAGCGGCCGCCGAAAACAGCAGCAGAAGCAGCAGCAGCGGCATGAGCGCCTCGAGCTCCAGCAGCACCACAGCTCCACACACACACCCTCAGCTCATCACTTCAACCACATCGCCCCCCCACACAAACCCTCACACCACTCACACGGGCTGTGAGAACATCCACACACATGTACGGACAAGACTCAGACTCCTGCAGACTGCTGGGCAGTCTCTTATACTGATGTACACGTGATGCTTTAACTGATGGAAGACCGAAAATCAGTCATATTCATATCTACAGGGGTTGGACAATGAAACTGAAACACCTGTCATCATTTTAGTGTGGGAGGTTTCATGGCTAAATTGGAGCAGCCTGGTGGCCAATCTTCATTAATTGCACATTATTGCACCAGTAAGAGCGTGAAGAGTGTGAAGGTTCAATTAGCAGGGTAAAAGCACAGTTTTACTGCTCAAAATATTGCAATGCACACTATAACATTATGGGTGACATACCAGAGTTCAAATAAGGACAAATTGTTGGTGCACGTCTTGCTGGAGCATCTGTGACCAAGACAGCAAGTCTTTGTGATGCATCAAGAGCCACAGTATCCAGAGTAATGTCAGCATACCACCAAGAAGGACCAACCACATCCAACGGGATTAACTGTGGACGCTGTAAGAGGAAGCTGTCTGAAAGGGATGTTCGGGTGCTAACCCGGATTGTATCCAAAAAACATAAAACCACGGCTGATCAAATCACAGCAGAATTCAATGTGCACCAAAACTCTCCTGTTTCCACCAGAACTGTCCGTCACCACAATAAATTATTGTGGTCTAAAACCAGGTGTTTCAGTTTTTATTGTCCAACCCCTGTATATCCATATCCATGCTATGCAAAGTTCATAGCAGACATGTGGTGAGTCATAAGATTGCCTGCTTGATTGTAAGGAGCATACACTGACCTGGTGTATGCTTAAGGTCAAGGGATAGCAGTATGTCCATTTGTCAATGTACATATTCTTAATGTACATTATGTAAATACTTCATACAACATCTCAAAGCTGAAGCTGTGTAGTTTAATTAAACCAGTCTTTTAATAGTATTCGTAATAATGTGTTTATAATAGACACATTTATAGATTATAGATAGATAAACACACTGAGGGCAGTACTACCTAAACATGTTCTGGAGAATGTAAATAAATGACTATATGCATTTTTTATCCTTGTATTTTTCAAATAAATATCTATAATGCACATCAGATAATTTTGTCATCATTGTCTGCTCTGATCAATTTATGAGTATTTTGGCTCGAGTGCCAGTCAAAAAATAGCTTTGTCAGTTTATTCAAAGTAACTTTTGAGTTTTTGTTAAGCAATGGATAAGAAAAGAAAAAATAAATAAAAGTTAAAAATGGTCAAAAACTCAAAGTTTTAAAGTGAAGATTCAGAGTTTTGGCTGTTGCAAAGTGTCTCGAGCCCCCTGCCTTATCTGCCCGGAAAATCATCTGAAATCATGTTAACTGAATAGCTGTCGTTCAGCTATTTTTCATGTTTTTCTAATTCTGTGCTAAAACCTTATTTCTGTTACTCAAAACATAAATGTAACAGGAATGAGTGCCAGTAACAGGAGTGTGTTCCAGTAACAGAAGTGAATTTTTTTGTCATAAATAACAATTATTTGAACATGGAGTCAAACAGTTCTTTAAAATAAAGACTTTCTTGAGAGAAAATCAAAGTAATTAGTGGACCTGCTTTTAAAATGTCACATTTTAGTTTTGTAACCATCTTCAGATTAGAAACCTTGTAAAAAATTAAATAAAGCTGCCTTAGTTTGACCAGTACATGTTTTGAATAGTTAAATATAGATTCAGTTATTAGATTCAGAGCTGAAAAAGATATTTTAAAAATCCTCCATTTTCTTTTATAATATTTTAATTGGAGGATAAATAATTGGTAAGTCTGATATAGAAGTGATTAGCCAGATAGCCAATGGTGAGTTTTATACAAGTATCCACTCAATTATACTAAATCTGCTTGGTAGGATTGCTTGGACACAGGTTTGGACGGAGATTGGCTCAGATACTTTACACCCATTTAAAGCTGTGTGGGAGGACAGTGTGTGTGAGGGAGTGTGTGTGTGTGGGTCTCTGTGTGTTGCAATATAGAAGTAGAAGCATACTTCTAACAAAGGCTGGAAGGCCAAAGACCTCCACATTCTACCAAGTTTGACAAAACTCCACTGAGGACCTCAGTGCTGGTGGGTGTTTTTGTAACTACAGGCAGTATTGGATGCTTACAATTTTTTAGAGAAACAGTGAAAATGTTTTGCTGTAGGATTATTTAAAAAAATATTGAATAAATAAGATTAAAATTATTTAGCATTATAAGTATAATACCTTAGGGACACCTACATTAGGTTTACTATACTTTCTTGAACAGTCTTGGCTACTTCTTTGGGTATGTTGCCACTGAAAGTTAAGGATAGTGCATACAGTATTTTTCATAATATGAGGCACATTTAAAATCCTTTAATTTTCCCAACAATGGCCAGAGTGCCTTTTAATCCAGTGCACCTTATATATTATTTTTACCAGTCAGGTATTAAGGAGCAGTAAAGCCACTCTGCTGAAGTACAGCATTTTACAGGAGTTTCAGATTAGTTCTCCAGCACTGGGGGTAAAGTAGCATTAGCATTAGCTGCTAACCGCTATTTCCCCATTCAAAAGTGAGTATTATTATAGTCTGTTGATAATATTGGCTAGCACTGCTATAGCAGCATTAGCATTATCCGCTAACCACACTAAGTGCTACCTCTTTAGCCATTCAGAGGTGAGTATTATCAGCCTGTAGCCTGCTGCTAACCCTGGCTAGCACTGCTGGAGCAGCATTAGCATTACCCGCTAACCGGGCTAAGCGCTAGCTCTTTTGTTGTTCAGAGGTAAGTATATTGGACTATAGTGTCATTTAAAATGAGCTTTATAATCCAGTGCGCCTTATGTATGAAAATAGACCAGAAAATAAATGTTTAATGATAGTGCGCCTTAGAATCCAGTGCGCTTTATAGTGCGGAAAATATGGTAATTAAATATTTACATTATGGCCTGAGGTAACAGGCACTTGAAAACAGCGATCTTCTTATAGTATTTACAGTATAAAGCTTATTTATGAAGCCATAGCTATAATTAATGATACTTTGATAAAAGTATTCTAATTTATTGGGGTGCCAAACATTTGCCTGCTGCAATTTCTCTTTTTAATCATTCTAAAAGTGTCCAAAACTTTTTGAAAATGTTTAAAAAAGTGTTTTAGCTTACTAAAGTTAACTTTATGCCCTTTCGGGAGCACTGAAAAGCAGAAAGCATGGGCATGCTGCTGAGTTTGTAGGAGGATGCTGGTGGAGTGGTGGACAGTGGGTTTAGATGGATGAGAAAGAAGAGGAGCTGGATGATCTTCATTAAATCAGACAGTGTTCCTGAAACAAGAAACAAAGAGGTACAACAGGGACTTCAGCCCGAATGCACACACACACACACACACACACACACACACTTTTTTTTCAGGGATTATATAAAGTGTTTGAACAGCTGAAGCCTTGCTTGGTTGACTTCTGTCCTTTAATTTTTTTGCTGGTGAAAAAGAGAACAAGTGTAAAAAAGGACGGGGGTTTGAAAAGTGGAGAGATGGTGTTTGTTTGGTACTTGAATATGTGTATAAACACACACGAAAATACACTGCTTAAAAAAACAAATAGTTGCAGAAGGAATCGTTAGGCAGAAATGAATCTTGGTGGGTGTGCTTTCCATTCTGACTGGTTGGTGGTTGGTGTGGCACAGTGGATAACACCACACCCCTGCCAGTAATTTCAAAGCAATAATTCCTATTTTTTGTCTTCCTAAGCATTGTAAGTATAATATTGTTTTACTTATATTAGGAATAATGGTTTTATTCAGTCTTACTTTAAATTTTCACCTTATTTTACGTAATTTAACTTAATAGTATTAATTAATGGATTTTTTGCAGTGCATGTGGGAGACTAAAGTTCAATTAGGGCGCTACACCCAATATCCTTGGGCCAGACTCCTAAACTACATCGACACACCTCTGTCACACTACTGGATAAGAGCATCAGCTAAATGCCATGAATGTAAATGTCTCATGCTGTTGAGTTGGTAGCATCCTTTACAAGTGAAGTATGCCTTGGAGAAAAGTTTAAAAGCAATTCACACCAGGAATCTTCATTTGAGTATGCCCCCAGCTCTTCCGAAAGTGTGGCTCAGCCAGCGTCATGCAGCTGAATGGAATGTAGGAAATGCCCTGGGTCATTTAATGGCACTGTATATAATATTATACTATATATACTTTTTATTAGTGAATTTAACTGCATTAGGGAAAGAAATGTTTTAACTGTAAAATGCTGAACATAATGTAAAGCTTTATGGAAAATAGTTACTAAGGGTATGCTGATCCAGTACATACTGATAATCTGATATCATCCATTATCTGTAACCATCACATAAATGCTCTAAATTAGCATCCATGCCTACATAAACTGCCTGGACAAAAAGGGTCAGACACTCTAAAATGTGGACAGACCGACTTTAGCTTATTCTTTAGTCTATTCTCTCTGTGGCATTGTTTCAATAAGCTTCTGCAACAACACAAGATTTATTTCAATCCAGTGCTGCTGGATTAATTTTTGACCAAGATCTTGCAGCAGCATTGATGATGGTAGAGTCTGACCTCTGCACAAAGCAGCTCTTCTCCATCCAGCACATCCCAAAGATTCTCAATGAGGTTAAGATCTGGACTCTGTGGTGACCTTCATTTGAAATAATTTGATTTCACCAAATATTTAAGTGATCACTAATCACCATCATTCAAATTTTTTTTCTGACACATTGCTTACTCTGACTTTTCCTGACTGTCCTTTCACTTTTTAGGAAACATTGGATAAACAGGTTTCTTTCAATCCATGCTGCAAACGGGTGTTCTCTGCTTAAAAAATGTACAAAAGCATATGCTTTTTGCTTAGTGCCTAAAGCCTTCTTGAATTAATAATAATTCTGTGTGTGAATTATTAAACAGCTTCACACACTCACTCTCTCTCACTCACACACACACACACATACTGATGATGATCAGGAGTAAATTTGCAATCAAGCTTTATTCTGATGAAAGGATGATGAACAAAGTTGTGAGGGAGGCTGGACGAGAGAGAAAGAGAGCACTTATGTTGCACTTATGTTGCACATCATAAAGTTTTTCTTTAGAATGTGCAGAAAATCAACTGGAATAAATTAAGCCCTATCTGGACTGGAGCTAATTCTGTGCATGCGTATGTGCGGCACACCTGTGTTGCAAAGATCGCAATGAACGTTTAACTGTTAACTGTAGTCAGGGCTCAAACAAGACAGTGGCGCACCTGTGTTTTCTGCAATAAAAAAGCAATAAGCCAAAAAGTTACCTAAACACAGTTTACTTCCAGACCACCACACCCATCACTGTAGATTTATCCACAATCCCCCTTGCTATTAAAAAGGAGCAGACAGAAGGCATGATAATAGGCTGTATTCTGCATGTAAGATAGCAATGAGCATTGTGACATGAGGTAAAGCTATGTGGTGATGTATGTTGTAAAACAAACAAACAAGAAAACTAATAAAAAACAAAGCATTCTGTGGGTTATGCATGCACAGTACTTGCACAGTAATTAGAATTTAAGAAGATCCTCATAATGCAGATGGAAAAACACTGGTAAAACTGTACCCAGTCCAGTTACGTCTACAGCACACACACTCACAAACACACTCATGGGTGAAACAGCAAACAAACAAACTGCAACATTTACTAAGGATTACCCACCGTTAGCTCTTGGCCAGCTTTCGTATTTAAGAATGCAGAGACCTGAGGCACATACTGTATGAGATAGGTCACTCTTGGCTCAGGCTATTCCTGCTGACTGGCCCATTACTTTTAAAGGCTGATTATATTAAGTAGAACTGCAAATAACGTAGTTTCTTGTAATCTGCTGAAACATTATACACTATTTTATATAAGAAAAGCTCAGTTCTTGCCCCCTTCTGTGAGTATAAATAGTTCCCTTTGTTCATGTTTCACGCATCCAGGAACGAGATGTGGAACGCGGACGCAAGTGCAAATATTTATTTAAAACTAAATAAATTATAAAGAAACAAATAAACAAAAACTGAGACAAAAGAAACATAGAAAATATTAAATAACATGGGACCTGACTGTCGCTAGGACATACAGCCACGGACGAGTGAGACAGGAACGAAGGTAACTATTTATACACACAGAAGAGGACAGGAAAAAGGAAACACCTAAAAACAGGTAAAGAGTGGGCAGAGCTACAAATTTGCAAACAATTGCAAAAAATATGCAAAATGCATGTTCTAATTCTCTTTTTATGTGCCTAATACCTGTGTTGCAAATATAGCAAACAGCGTTTCACTGTTAACTATAGTCAGGGTTTAAATAAGACAGTGGCGCACCTGTGAGCCATGTAAGGTATATTTTATGCGCCCTCACAATACCAAAGACATACCGACACGCACTAAATTTAGCTGCGTGATCCGCAATTGACCTGTGCACTATAGATCACTAAAATATAGGGCCCATAGTTGCCCAGTTTTAAGTTTATTGGTTATAGGTTCTGACCACTGCAGACTCCAAAACCCTGCCTGATGTTTCGGGGATGTAATGATCTAGTTGTACACCCATCACAAATTGGATCTTTATCAAAATATCTCAGATTCCTCTGGTTGCCCTTTTTTTTCTGCTTCCAACACATCAACATGTGCGGCTGTGCCAAATATATCCCACTGGAGGACAGATGCCACTGTAGACAAATATAATCAATGTGTTTCACTTCACCTGTGTGTGTGTGTGTGTGTTACTACACAACTACAGCTGGAACACCAACAGTGCAACAGACATGACATAATGTTTTAATAAACATGTTCTTTATAAAGTTTAATATAACTTTTTAACACTGACACAGGCATGTTTTAGGAAGGCCCGAGTTCTGCAGGGCTGCAGATTTATTGATTTAATAAGCTGAGAGGCCTCACCCAGTGAAAACAGCGCTCAGCTGGGCTGTCTGCTCCTGACAACTGGCCATAAAAACATGGCAAAGAAAAGGACGGCTATTCTCCACTGTTGCTATGCAACATACCATCCAAATGAGCATCTCCAGTCATGTGAATCACCTGTGTGAGCCTCAGAGCTGCCCTCAGACTGCAGAGATGCTCGGCAGAGCTATAAGATCATTACCTGAAGATGCTGGCTGGATACACAGCTCTGAAAAAAAAAATGAAGAGACCACTTCAGTTTCTGAATTAGTTTCTCTGATTTGGCTATTTATAGGTATATGTTTGAGTAAAATGAACATTGTTGTTTTATTCTATAAACTACAGACAACATTTCTCACAAATTTCAAATAAAAATATTGTAATTTAGAGCATTTATTAAGAGAAATGAGAAATGGCTGAAATAACAAAAAAGATGCAGAACTCAAAGATTCAGACCTCAAATAATGCAAAGAAAACAAGTTCATATTCATAAAGTTTTAAGAATTCAGAAATAAATATAAAATTATTTTTAATCACAGTTTTATGCATCTTGGCATTATGTTCTCCTCCACCAGTCTTACACACTGCTTTTGGATAACTTTATGCCACTCCTTTTGCAAAAATTAAAGCACATATATATAGATAAATATTTGAAGTGCATTATTATTAGTATCATGACATTGTGGATCATTGACTTCTGTAACAAATCTGATAAAATTATTGTATTTTTTAATATCTTAGTTAGGGGTGTGCCATATCATATTGGTTGTGATAATAAAATGTAATTTTCCTTTTGTTGCGGTAGTGTATTCTTGATTTTTTTTTAATTCAGTGTTTTGTCAATTTAGGGCCATATCACCCACCCTTAACACAACACTGGCTATCCTCTGAAACAGGAATAACCTTATAAGTCACTCTGGATTAGAGCGTCAGCTAAATGCTGTACATGTAAATGTAAACAGTTAATGCTGAAAATGAATAACACTGAATTTCTGACTGGTCTTTACATTTCGCCATATATGAGCATCTTACACACACAGTATGCACATTTTTCTGTGTTGTAAATACAGTATGAGTGTGTGAAGGGCTGTGTGTCATCCCTGTTCATCACATACCTTGCAGTGTTCACATGGTCCCTGTCCTCAGGCAGCCAGCTGTGAAAATGAATTGGGAAGAGTAGCCAGCAGAAGGGGCAGAACGGCAAACTGACCATGAGACACATGTTAATGAGACACAGCCTAGAGCTGGACACAGTGGTCAACTGGGCCTGACGGCAAAGAGGATTACTAACTGTGTCTATCACAGTCCCAGTATATCCCAGCACAGCTACTGCACAGTAACAATAAAATAGAAGCTTATGCCTACACTGAAAAAAATGATGAGTAAAATTTACTTTAAAAAAAGTTTTGCAACTTTTTGCATTTGCTTTTTTTTTTAATTAAAATCTTATTTCAGATAAATTTCAGATAAACTTTACTTAATTTATTTTTGCTAAATCAATTAATGTCTGCATACAATATTACCTAATTACATGATACATATGATACATAATATATTACAATTCCTGTGGCATAAAGTTATCCAAAAGCAGTGTGTAAGTCTGGTGGAGGAGAACATGATGCCAAGAAGATGCATGAAAACTATGATTAAAGTGATTAAAAACCAGGGTTATTCCACCAAATATTGATTTCTGAACTCTTAAAACTTTATGAATGTGAACTTTTGGGGTTTTTTTGCATTATTTGAGGTCTGAAAGCTCTGCATCTTTTTTCTTGTTATTTCAGCCATTTCTCATTTTCTGCAAATAAATGCTCTAAATGACAATATGTCTATTTGAAATTTGGGAGAAATGTTGTCCGAAGTTTATAGAATAAAACAACAATGTTAATTTTACTCAAACATAAACCTATAAATAGCAACCTAATAGAAATTGATTCAGAGCTGTATATTTCCATTTAATCAGATAAAAAAATATATATAGACCGATTATCAAAAATATCTTTTTGACCGAAATATATGTATTTTAACAAATGACAAACAGAAAAACATGACATATTCTGGATTTATAATTTTTGCAATAAGATAAAATATTCTAAGTCAGTGTAAGCAATACTGTTCTAACATTTTCTGATTTTTTAATGATTTTTTTTCATATATATTTTTGCAATCCAGCTTAAGGGAATTTCTAAGTAACACTACTATGACTTAAGACTTCAGTACTCATCTGTATCTGCACACACAGTACATAGCCTACCAATATATCTCATCTGAACCATGGAGACATTATTTATGGTCATTCAGGATTTATTAGAGGAGAAAAAAAAACATTCATTCCCCATTTCTTTACAGCATGGTATTATATAAACTCTGATATGTGCAGATGATTGTCAAAGGCATTGGATATACAAGCCCCATATTAACAGAATTAAGTTTCATCACATCACAGTAACGTTAGTATTCATATGCCACTCCAAAATATGGAACGTCTTTTTTTCTCACATGCATATAGAGTAATATAGTTCACATTACACTGGGCGACTTTCGTTTGGAGAGGGTTGCCATGGAGATGCGGTGATCACAAGACCTGCATTGTCAAAGCATGTGTTTATTTCATCATACATAGAGTAGAGTAGAGAGTGTTACATAGTAAGGGCATGTGAGGGCTTTCCAAAATATGCTAACACTTCTGAGGTTGAATTAATAAGCGCTTCAAACATGCTTCCTTCGTAGTAATAAGAAGAATAAGAAGAATTTCATACACGTGTTGTTAATATCGGAGATGCTGCTTGCCTGTGTATAGGGATACCATGCTGTAATTTTGTAGAATTGTCAGCATTCATAGGGACAAGTCTGAAAAAAAAAATTTAATAAAAAGTAACCTGCACAGTTTTGAGGGTGGCACAGACACTTGTCAATCACAGCTTTTCATTTAAAGAGGCAAACGCGACGCCTGAGTAGGTAGAAACACGAGAAGATGATGAGGTGGGATGCAAATTCCATACAAGGGCATTTTAAGTCCTAGATATAAAACGCCCTCTGTTTTTAATTTATATGGACTTTTTATATGGATGTTGACTGTGGAATGCACATGGTTTGGTTTTGGCCAATAATAGCATGATTATTTTTTTTTATATGCAAATGTTTAGGAACCCCTATCCAAATTGCATTAAAATGCCATAAAAGTTATATACTTATGAACAGTAATTATATTTCAAAATATTCAGGAGTATGTTCTTTGTAGGGTACCCAAACTTTGGCATATGTCTGTTTATGTGTCTTATATATATATAAACTCACAGAGCACTTTATTAGGAACACAAGCACCCCTACTCTTCCTCTTCAATGCAGTCTTCAATTCGTCCATTTCAATCATGTGGTAAAAAAAAAATAATTTTATTCAAGTCATTTATTCAGCATCCAGCAAAATAGAAATAAATGCGATCTCAAAAGCCATGATATCAATGATCCATATGACATGATTGGTTGATGTCAGATGGGCTGGTCTAAATATTTCTAAAGATTCACTTAGAAGGATGTAAAAAAGAAAATAAATCTGATAGGAGATGTTAATAGACAGGACAGGTTGGAGCTGACAAAAAGGCTACAGTAGCTCACACAACCAAAAGCACCAAAATCTTCATTCACACTGTAGGTAAAAGTGAATAAAATCACATTTTGTGTCCAAATCTGATACAGTTCAGGCTGTTTAGACAAACATTTTTTTTAATATGGCATCAGATATCTAATATCTGTATGAAAGGTTAGCGCTTCACGTTAAGTTTCACTTTAATCCCAGCCAGAATCTCCAGAGCAATGAATAACTTCAGGCTTTAGCTGAGCTTATTATCAAGAATGTGCTACAGCTTTTGTTATAAAAAGGATTATTAAGCATTTATTTGCCCACTCAGTTTTTTTTTTTCTTGACGCTATAGCCGCCTTCAGACAAATCATTAGGAACATTACACGGCTGCAATATGAGTCTTGCAATATTATTGAATCAGAAATATGGTTAACACCTCTAACACACTAACTACTTCTAACCTCATTTCCTTCTTCCCCTCCTTCACTCCTCTATCCCTTTATTTCCCTTTGACCCCCTTTAGGCCCTATCTAAAGATGTTTTTACCTTTTACTTCTATTACTTTTGTACTTCACTATTGTAAGTCACTTTGGACAAAAGCGTCTGCCAAATGTAATGTAATGTAATGTAATGTAAAATATCAAAATACTTAATTTTTCTGCCACTGAAATCCCTTATAAGGCTACACACTTATCAATGTGCAGCATGTGAGGTGTTTCAGGGACAGATTCGTTCACATTACAGACAGATACAGATCACTTACACTTGTGAATGTGAACCATCAAGATAGCCAAATCTGATCTGAGCAAAAAAAAATCTGGTTTGTAATGTGAACCTAGTCTAAGCTTATTCTCTACTGCAGCCTCAGCTTTCTGTTCTTGGCTGAAAGAAGTGGCTGACATGAAACTGACATGGTGTTCTGTTGTAGCCTGTCCAAAACACGCTGGATAAAATGTACATTCTGAGATGTTGTTGAGCTACTGTAACCTTTCTGTCAACTCCAACCTGTTTTGTCATTCTATATTGACTTTTTTTATTCTTTCTCTCACACTAGATTGGTTTTCCTTTAATATAAGCTTTTAACGAAACTGTAGAGGCTATAGGAGGCTATAGGAGGTGCCTCCCTTTATGCCTAACAATTTACTCATCTTCAGATGGCTTCTTTCAGTAAGACATTGCACAAAACCACTAACAAAACCAATGGTTTTTAAGGGTTTTTGTTTTGCCAATGGATCTAAATCCAGCAGAACACATTTAGGATGTGATACAATGAGATACGGCATAGAAATCAGCATTTTACAAAAAAATAAGCCTAAATAAAAAAAGCCTAAATAAGCCTTTTTTATGAGTGTTCCTAATAAATTGTTCAGTGAATCTACAAAAACACCCTTTATTAAAATCTGAGAATGTGCATTTTGAGCACATGTGAAACTGTGAAACTGAATTGAAT
The DNA here is from genome assembly GCF_023375975.1 of Astyanax mexicanus. Taxonomy (NCBI): domain Eukaryota; kingdom Metazoa; phylum Chordata; class Actinopteri; order Characiformes; family Acestrorhamphidae; genus Astyanax; species Astyanax mexicanus. The sequence goes on from NC_064409.1 coordinate 5,536,865, forward strand.
TTTAAAAAATATGTGAGGAAGCGAGGAAGAGAAAGAGAGACATAAATAGACAAATACTAGACAGTTAATAAACAATAAAACATACAGATTTGGGTAATCGACAAAAAAATGTATATTAGCATCAGATGTCAATGTGTGTGTCTGTGTGTGTGTGTATGTGTGTGTTCTCCCAACAAACAACAAAATGATTAGCCTATACTATACACATAAATCTATATACAAAGCCTTTGGACCAACAGAGTGAGAACTCTGGATTTTAACACACAAAAAGAGCACGAAAAAAAGCAGAAAAACACCAGAAATAATACAGATAATACAGGCATTAACTTCTCTACATCACACTCATCTCATCATCCACGCTGAGCGGTGTTGTGGTGGTGGAGTTAGATCATAATGATTAATTCTGAATTAAAACAGGGGTGTTCATGTGGGCGACTGCTAAAAAAAATCTGGCCGAACACCTTATTTAATTTTATTTCGGATCCATGTATGTATTTTATCCATAGTCTTTAGGAGTTGCACTTTCTGATAGGTGTTAATTACACATCAATCACCCCATCAATCATTTAGACATACACATTTAAAGACATTTAGAGGCATTCACACCTATACACGAATACAGCAAGAAAAACGTTACAGACTGAGACATGAAGAGTTCCATGTACAGCATGTCTCTGGCTAATCTTCAACAGTACATTAAATTAAAAACACACAAAAAAAAAAACATTCAGCAACAGTAATGCACAGAAAAACGCACATTGAAGCATTATAACGTCCTACCAAATAAGAAAAAAACATTTCCCATGTTTGACAATGCGCAGATGTACCGTAGCGACGACAGGAACCACAAAGAAGCTCCAAAAACCTTTTTAAATGACACACACTGAATGAGGAGAACAACTCATTGAACATTGGTGCATGGTGGTTGGTTGCTGACAGTGATATCCTGGAAAAGATTAGACTTTACAGATTAGACTTTATGCATGGAAACAGCTCACGCAAAAAAACAAAAACAAAAGACAATACGTTCACACAAAAAAACAAAAAAAACACATGGATGGAAATTGCATGAAGATTCCGATGGCACTTAGGAGAACGTGACGCACCCTTCAGTCTTTCTCTGCACGTAATACCACCTCCTGCCACAGCAACACGGCTTAAAGGCTGCAGGAGACTCAAAACACTAGGCTAGGCTTGACTAGGCTAAGCCAGGCTAGGCTAGGTTAAGCCAGGCTAGGCTAGGTTAAGCCAGGCTAGGCTAGGCTAAGCCAGGCTAGGCTAGGCTAAGCCAGGCTAGGCTAGGCTAAGCCAGGCTAGGTTAAGCCAGGCTAGGCTACAATGAAAAAAATAATGCATAAAATTTACTTTTAAAAAGTTTCACAACTTTCTTCAATTGCTTTTTTAAGTCAATTTAATTTCAGATAAATTTAAGTAACTTTAACTCAGTTTCAAGACTTAAATGTTACATAGAGTAAATAAGAGAACTGAACTTCAGTCAATCCTTTTTTGTAATAAACTTTACTTAATTGTGTTTTGCTGAATCAATTGTTTCTTTTAGTAAACTTTACTTAATTTATTTTTACTGAATCAATCCTTTCTTTTAGTAAACTTTACTTAATTTATTTTTACTAAATCAATCCTTTTTTAATTAAACTTTACTTAATTTATTTTGCTGAATCAATCCTTTCTTTTAGTAAACGTTATTTAATTTCTGCACAATATTACCTAATTACAATTACTTAATTTATACAATATTACTCAAATAATTTATGATACATAATATATTATATATGTAATTCCTGAAATTTTTATATTTTAGTTAAAACACACATATTACACTGTATCAACACATGAATGGCATGACATGCATTCTTTTTAGTATTTTAATGTGTGTTTTAACTAAAATTATGTATATATTATAATATTGTATAAATTAAGTCATTGTAAAACATTGTAATATTGTATGCAGAACTTAAGTAAATGCTACCAAAAGAAAGGATTGATTCAGTAAAAATAAATGATGTAAAGTTTACTAAAAGAAAGGATTGACTGAAGTTCAGTTCACTTATTTACTCTGTGTAACATTTAAGTCTTGAAACCGAGTTAAATTTACTTAAATTTATCTTAAATTAAATTTACTTAAAAAAAGCAAATGCAGAAACTTAAGTAAATTTTATGCATAATTTTTTTCAGTGTACCGAATCAAGTGTATCGAGTCCCGGTTGCTACAGCTTTAACAAATAGTATCTGTCCAGAGCAGAAAGAGTCCCTGGTCTCTTTAAAACCTTCTCTAAGGAAGTGCTTAAGCCATTACTTAGCCCTTAGCTTTTTAATTATAGTCCAAAGCTTTTTTTGGACTTATTTACATGATATGTGCCCACATGTTCACATGTATGTGCCTGGCCAGAGCAACGTGTTGCAATACAATCATTATATAAGAATAATCATCATTTCATTGGCCTGACTCTAAGACCTTTGATTGGAGAGCAGAGTATGTACAGAGTACACTGTAGTCCCTATTCTATTATCTATCAAGGATAGCTCAGGACTGGCTGTCCTGTAGCCAATAGGGATGGATGAGACTGTCGCATCCCAAGCCCAGTGCAGCTGTGGAATTCCCTGAGAACTCGTACACTGGGCTTGAAGAGATGCTGCAATGGCTTTTTCAAAGAATCTGTGTGTTTGTGTGTAAAAAAGGCCAAAAGTTTGGACACACCTTCTCTTTTTCAATGCGTTTCCTTTATTTTCTGGACTATTTACATTGTAGTTTCTCACTGAAGGCATCAAAACTACGAATGAACACATGGAGGTGAAATAACTAAAATATATATATATATATATATATATATATATATATATATATTCTAGTTTCTTCAAAATAGCCACCCTTTGCTCTGATTACTGCTTTGCACACTCTTGGCATTATTCTCTCAATGAGCTTCAAGAGGTGGCCACCTGAAATGAAAAGTTTTCCAACAGTCTTGGAAGGAAGGAAGGAGTTCCCAGAGGTGTTTATTAGCACTTGTTGCCCCTTTGCCTTCTTCACTCTGTGCTCCAGCTCACCCCAAACCATCTGGATTGGGTTCATAGTTTTGATGCCTTCAGTGAGAATCTACAATGTAAATAGTCATGAAATTAAAGAAAACTCATTGAAAAAGAGAAGAAGGTGTGTCCAAACTTTTGGCCTGTACTGTATGTGTGCTTGTGTAAGTGTATATAAGTGTATATCTGTGTATAAGTGTGTGAGAGAGAGAAAGAGAGAGAGAGAGTGTTTGTAACAGTTCCACCATTTTCACTAATCACTGCTTGTGGGTGAAATTTTAAAAATATGTAATGACAAATGTACGCGACATATTTGAGGCGTACCTCATACGTCAGGATGTGACTAATACAGTATCTTTTATTACAGATACAGCACTGTATGGTCATGCTCTTTTAGTTTTTTTAAGTATTGCGCATTCTCTAAACAGAGATGAGCTGACTTCTCTACCATCTTCTCTCCAGGACAACAGTTATTCAGCCAATGGCTGAGGAGCTCTCGCGCCACGTGCAAACAGATTAAACTCAGACCCAGATAACGGCTCTGAACAGTCTAATGTGTTTTATAAAGCACTTCTGCAGGTCAGCAATCATTGAACGACGAATCGTTGAATCATTGAATCAACGAGAACCCAAGAAAGACTAAAAAAAACCCCTCTAGAAATAATTAAAACAAAACTACAAACAAAAAAACAAAAAAAGACCCTCTCTATAGCAATTCACACAACAGCCAACAGGAAGTGCCGAGTGAGAAGAAAAGATCGTGAGGATGGAATGGAAACAAGCGGGAAGAGCTATAGAAGTAGAATAAGAAGAAGAATCAGTTAGACATTGGTTCTGTCTGGTGCTAAAGGCAGATGCACTCAAGCTCAAACATTCCTCTGAAGTCCTTTTTCTCTGAGTTCTGTCTGAAGGGTAAAATGGCTGCTGTGATTCGTAGCACATTCATAACACACTCCGTCCTCAGCACTGTCCACGTCTCCATCTCCAGCTGTGTCCACTCGTCCTGCCTCCACATGCATTTCGTCTCCTCCTCTTCCTCTTCCTCCTCCACTTCCTCCTCCTTCCTCCAGGGGGCGCCGGAGGGCGAATGGCAGGACGTGTTGTGGTGTGCTGCGAGCGGCGAGCAGCGTCGAGTCTCTCGGTGGTTATTTATGGCGATTTGGTGGGTGGGCGAGTCCTCTGCCGGTCCTCTGGCGGCAGGGCGGGGAGTGGGCTGAGGGGCGGGGCTTACAGGGCAGTGGCCTCCCAGCTCTCTCCCCGCAGGACCTGGCGTCACTTAGTCCCCGTTAGCACAGTGCTCACCGAGGCAACGGAGGAGGGGTGTGGCCTGCAGGGCTCCACCCCCGGAGCCTGAGCGGAAGCTGCGGACGCCAGGGAGCAGGAAGCGAGGGGAGGAGCTGCACCTGCAAAACAGAACAAGGTGTAGTGAGATAATTTTTTTCTAATTATATTTGTCCTCACTTATGAAAGACCCATCCTATGAATGTCTTTGTTCCTAGAGCATGATTAAGGGCGTTTTCAAACCAGCATGGATGGATGGATAGCTAGCTAGCAAGCTAGATAAATGAAAGGATGGATGGATGGATAGCTAGATGGCTGGATGAATGGCTGCATGGATGGCTGGCTGTATGGATGGATGGATGGATGGATGGATGGCTGGATGGCTAGATGGATGGCTGGATGGATGGATGGATGGCTAGATGGATGGCTAGATGGCTGCATGGATGGCTAGATGGCTGGATGGATGACTGGATGGATGGCTGGATAGATGGATGGATGGATGGCTAGATGGATGACTAGATGGCTGGATGGATGGCTAGATGGATGGCTGGATGGATGGATGGATGGATGGATGGCTGGATGGATGGCTGGATGGATGGACAGCTGGATGGCTAGATGGATGTCTAGATGGCTGGATGGATGGATGGCTAGATGGATGGATGGATGGCTGGATAGATAGATAGATAGATAGATAGATAGATAGATAGATAGATAGATAGATAGATAGATAGATAGACGCATGGATAGCTAGATAGCTAGATAGATAGCTAGATAGATAGATAGATAGATAGATAGATAAATATAATGTAAAGATTTAAGCAAATCTGCTATAATGTCAAAATATAAAGAATAAAATCATAAATTTCGTGAACTTCATTTTAAAATCAATATTTTCCAGAACACAAATCAAACAGTTCATGTCCTCCAAACCAAAACCCATTTGGGTTTAATTCCTGTTACTGATCTGGAATTATTATTAAGTCAAGTAAGTAAGTAAGTGAGGCATGTAAAGAATATTTTATTTTTATGAATTATGTTTTCATTACACTTGTAAATGTGACTCAATTTTACAGAAGCTTATACATAATTTGAGCCGTTTTGAGAATGATTTATTTTTACTTCAGTAAAGTGCAATAAAGCTCTCACTCACAGTCTTTGCGCGGTATAGGAGGAGACTCTGTAGACATATTGTTGATGTGATACTGGTTCTGGCTCTGAGCAGGTTTCTGTGATTGGCTGACGGCGGATGCTGCGGTTGGGGCGGGGCTTTGGGGTTGGGGTTGGTTTGGTGATGGAGTTGCCGTCAGCTTCGCCGCCTGCCCTCGGCTCTGAGCGCCGCCCGCATGACCTGCATCCATACTGTTCCCCATACTGCTGCCCAGCTGCAGCCTCCGCATGTGCCTCACCACCGCCGTGGCGTTGAAGGCTTGCTGTTTCACACGAGGAAACAAGAAACAAGGAAAAAAGGACACTGGTAAGTACTGGCATGGGAGGCACAATAGACAAAAAAAAAAAACGGTTTAATAAAACATTAAATTTACAAATTACATCAAAACTCACCCTCCATTTGCTCTTCGCAAAGTTTTTACGCATTTGCCGACTGACAGACTCGTGGATGTTCTTGCAGAGGGCGGTGTCTCCAGCAATCCTGAAAAACACGTCCATCAAATGAGAACAAGAACAATGTGTGAGGAGCACATACGGTTCTGCAGTGTGAAACACTTTTATAGATGATTCGGACTTTCAAACCAATTATAGGAAGTTGAGTAAGTCTTTATTAAGGTTAGGCTTGAACACAAATGCTTAGATTAACCCTTATTTATAAACAGAAATAAAAGGAATCTGAGAAGAATCTTTTACACTCATTCGACTGTGTGGCGAAAGCATGTACGGAAACACCTGAAAAAACAAAGCAATTAGCCAAACTCTGACTTTTAGGTGTGAAAACGGCCTTAGAAAACATATTTTCTAGGACTTTTTATAAGATAACATACAAAACAATCAAGTCTTGCTAAAAACAAAAAAGGGTTGACCACATGCTAAGTTGTGTACTATTAATGTACACATTAATTATATACATCACTGCTCTTGCACAAAAAAAGACAGCCAATATGTTGACTTTAAACTAGAAAGAAAAAGCTTACTTTTTATTACACATTTTTAAATATTTTATTCTAGGTCATTTTGGATCTTTTTTTTGTTGTTCTATTTGTCATAAAATATTAACATCACTCAAGACTTCCCTCACTTCCCAGCATGCACTCTCCCTGGAACACTCTAACACTACTGATCACATGACGCTATGGCGTTCCTGCTCTCCGGGTATATATACCACCCACTTCCTTTCTGTTGTCACCGAGTATTGAATCTAGTTATCTAGCTAGTCTAAAGTGTGTTCTCTTATTTTGTTTCTCATTAATTGTTTATTTCATGTGTGACCCTGGATTGTCTGTCTACTTTTCTGGTGTATTGTTTGTTTAAGTTTCCTTTTGGTTACTGACCCTGCCTGCCTTTCACTACTCTTCACCATTTTTCAAAGCCCCTTTAATAAATTGTGTTACAATATGATTGATGCTGCTCGATTCACATTTTCTCCAAAATTTTACTTTATTCTTTACTCAAATCTTTTACATGTTTTTGTCTTTTGGCAATTGCCTGTTCTCATATTCAACCTTAACAGGTAAAATCTTCTAGGTTCTTACATTTTTCCAGGACTGTGAGAACCTGCACAATACCCTCTCCTCTCCTTCAGGCTCCTTTAAGTCCCTCACTTTAAGTGAGTCTCTAGAGAACATGCTAATCGACAATTACGGTTCAGAATAGCTAATGGAAAATCAGACACAGCGTGTTCAGATGGGTTAGCCGTGGGGAAAAAAGAAAATCAGTGTAGAAACAAACAGCCAGCCCTCAATTAGCTTCTTCCATCTTATATAACTGCTTAACAATTACAACAGAAACACAACACTGCTGTAATGTGACAGGAGCTACGCTAACAAGCTGAATGAAGTGCTGACTGACTTGTTAGCACAGGGCTAATGCTTTTTATATGTAGTTTATACGAGAAGAGAATGAACTGATGAGTTTGGCAAGAATGTTAAGGATTTGAAGACAGAGAGAGTTTTAACAAATTTCTCACTCCAAAAAAAAATCTTTAGATTTCTTCTGACTAAAATAATATCAAGATATTTGGGTACCACTTTAAAATAAGACTACCCTTTATAAGGGTTTATAAATGATTTAAATGCTTTAAAAACCATTGATAGACAGTTACAACATATCAATTGAAAAGGCAACAGTGATTTGTTGTTTAATTCAACTTAGTCATTTAATTTATAGCAAATAGTTAAACATACTTACAAATATATTAATATGACATGTTTATGGAAAACACAAAGTAAGGTCAGTATTTAGGAAGATCTGAGGTTTGACAGTGTAAATGCAAATTTCTAGCCCGTTGTTGACATTTTTATTTATGCATGGTTATATATTTATTAACTGCTTATTGCTGTTTTTTACGTATTTGCAACCTAACTAAAAACCATTAATAAACTCATTAATAAACCATTCATAAACCCTTCATAAAGGTAGTCTTATTTTAAAGTGGTACCGATATTTGTAACAAAAAAAGAAAAATGCTGAAAAATATTGTGTTAATTATAGGAATATACTTGTGCAACAAAATGTATAAGAACATGTTTAAGATTCATTTAGTAAAAACAAAACAGCTTCTAACATTCAGTAGAAACAAAATTTTAACAAACATTTGACCTATTTTATATACAAAAGTAACTTATCAAGACTCTTATTTTGTATAAACAATAATAACAAAATAAAGTAAATCTAATAAAGAAAACTACTACATTATTAAAGTGCCTATTAAAGTGACTCCAAATATTTAAAAATGAGATGCCTCATTGAGATTGACCGAGAGGTTGGACAATGAAACTGAAACACCAGTCATCATTTTAATGTGGGAGGTTTCATGGCTAAATTGGAGCAGCCTGGTGGTCAATCTTCATTAATTGCACATTGCACCAGTAAGAGCAGAGTGTGAAGGTTCAATTAGCAGGGTAAGAGCACAGTTCTGCTCTAAATATTGCAATGCACACAACATTATGGGTGAAATACCAGAGTTCAAAAGAGGACAAATTGTTGGTGCACGTCTTGCTGCCGCATCTGTGACCAAGACAGCAAGTCTTTGTGATGTATCAAGATCCAGGGTAATGTCAGCATACCACCAAGCAGGACCAACCACATCCAACAGGATTAACTGTGGACGCTGTAAGAGGAAGCTGTCTGAAAGGGATGTTCGGGTGCTAACGTCAGAATTCGTCAGAATTCAATGTGCACCTCAACTCTCCTGTTTCCACCAGAACTGTCCGTCACCACAATCAGTTACTGTGCTCTAAAACCAGGTGTTTCAGTTTCATTGTCCAACCCCTGTATGTGCTATTGGATTTAGAGTTGAAAGAATGATTTGATGATCAGACTCACCATGGATGACGAAGGGCCTGCTCACAGGTGTAGCGTTTAGAGGAGTCCTTCTCCATCAAACAGCCGATGAAGTGCTTAGCTGGAGAGAACAAACAAAAACAAGCCACAACTCGTGATTGTGAGAGCGTGACACTTTATTTCACAGCTCAGACACTACAGAGAGACTCCTGAGAGCCCTTCGTAAGCTCCTTAGTTAAATAAACCAAGCGGAAGGGCTCGTTTATCAATACAGTAGCACTGATTAATATTTCTGCAATGAGAGAAAGTGAGTGCAGGCGTGCATTCATACAGAATACAAAGTACAAATACTTAGTTTCCTTACTTAAGTGGTACTTCTGGTGATCTATACTTTACTGGAGTAATTATTTTATTTGTAAGACAACTTTTTACTTCTTACATTTAATTAAAAATAAAAAAAGTAGTGCACTATAGGATTCTGTGGTTTGGATTCTGTAGTTTTTTTCCTTTATTTTCCCCCATTAAATTACTTTTACTTTTATACTTTAAGTAGTTTTGAAACCAGTACTTTTTCACACTTTTACTTAACCCTTGTGTGGTGTTCGGGTCTGTGGGACCCGTTTTCATCAAATGATACTAAAACATATTTTTTCTAACTCAAACTCATTGGCATTGGCTCATTTTTTGTGAAAAACATATATCAAAACACATTTCTGATAAACACACACTGTACACCCCCCACCCCCTAACCATTTATATTACATACAGTCTGTTTGGCCAAGGGCTAATAAACATTGCTTCATTTGTAAATTTGAAACTAAACAAATTTTCTACTCATATCTTGAGTTTAATTCATTTTCTTTTACATTTTATTAAGAAACTAATAAAAAAGAGTAGCACTTTTTGAAAGAAATGTAACATAAGAAAGGTAAAGGGCAAATATTAACCATGTAAGCTGTTTATATTGCTTGCAATTTAGGTGAAGCAAGCATGTGTAAAGCATTTTAATGTAAAATTGCTTAATTTTGCTGAATTAAATACAAGTAACAAAGTAAACGAGTAACAAAAATATGAACACCACACAAGGGTTAAAGAGTAAAAAGCTTGAGATGATACTTTAACTTCTACACTGTAAACCCACAATTAGTTTGAACTCAAACAATTTAAGTCTGTTTTACGTAAAACCTGATATTTTTATTTTAGATTAGGTGAAGATTTTAGTTAACTTATAATAACTGAGTTTAGTCTGTTGGGACAAACTATCTGCATTTTGAATGTGTCGTCTAGTTTCTGACTCTCACCGTCAGTGTGTAGTCATTCCCTCCAGGGCTTCCTTTGGTAAACTTGTTGATCATATATTATGATTAACTTTCTGGTCTCTAAATTCAACTTTTCCAGGCTTATTTATGAAATAAATATTGAAGTAAATATTTAAATACAATGAAATCCAAAAGAAAAGTAAGAAGAAATCAACATATTTATTTATTTGTAACACAATTCCACAATTTATTTGGATTTTTTGGGCAAATTATTTGGTATAACAAAAATAAAAAAGGTTAATCAACTTCCCTTTCAGTTGTAATAACTTTATGTTTTAATTTATGCTAACTCAAGTTTTCTTACTGTTCTTCCTTAAATCAATTAAAAAATTTAAGTAAACTTATCCGGTACAGTATAACAAGAAGTTAAATTAACTTCCCCTTTATTTGTAATAACTTGAGGTTTTAAGTTATGCTAACTTAAGTTTTTATTACTCATTACTTAACTTTTTAAGACTTTGTCTAGTATTAGTTTTGACTGTAGCATTTTTTAAAAATCTGTTTTTGATCATGGCCTTTTCACCACAGTTTAAAAAATCAACTTTGTTTTAAATGTTGAAAGATAATATAAATGAAAAATAAAAACTCACTTACTAAAACACACTGAGAACCACAATTTAAAACAGGTGTGAGAGCAGAGAAACTCCAGAGCCTGGAGCTAAAATTCGTTAAATGCCGGGATGAGTGGTCAGACACTTTCCTGTAAAAACCCTGCTTACATTTTTCCACACTTACTGGCAGACCACATGGTTACTCACGTATAACTCAGAGTGCTTGTTTGTGAACGTGTGTATGTGTGTGTGTGTGTGTGTGTGTGTGTGCGTACAAGTCTGCCTGAGCTGCAGATTTACCAGCTATTTATAGATTAAATCGATACCATTATAACCCAGTCTCCAGATCTCTATAGTTTCCAGTGGAGTGACTGGATACAGACTGGTATAAAACATCAGAGGACAACTCTAATTTTGACACAGTTAAGGCCCTTTCCCACAAGTCAAATTTACATGGTCAGATTATATTAAACGTGTCTTTCAAACTGAGCAAAGTATTAAATCTGAGTAAATCAGAGCCTGTTAAGATGTTGATACACTAAAATCAGTCTAGCCAATCAGAGCTGAACTTGTTTAGGGAGAAAAGTTTGTCTAGGAGACCTGTTTACGCTCTAGTGTGAAGAAGTGTGAACTACAGTAGCGTGAAAAAGTGTTTGCCCCGTACAGATTTCTATTATTTACCTATTAACCTAAGTTAATTAATTAATAAATATAAAAAGATGTTTTTAAATGATGATTTCATTTATTAAGGGAAAAAAAACTATCCGAATCAATCTAGCCCAGGGGTGTCCAAACTTTTTTTGTTGGGGGCCAGAAGGAGAAATATATTTGAAGTCACGGGCCAAAGACTCTGTAATAAAACAAACAATGAAATATACCACTTTAAATAAAACATTTTCCTGATTACTTTCATTTACACACCATTTAACTTGACTTACTATCTTTATCTAACTAAAATAAGATTTTTTTTTTTAATGATGTCTCTTAATATTAAACTCCTTAATTATGGCAACTTTTAGACTCTTTGCCCCGATTTTTTGCGCTAGAAATGCGCACTCTCTCCGCTTTTAGACTGTCTGGCTAAACAGCGGGCCAACTTTCATTCTATTTCTAAAATAACTCCAAAAGGAAACGGGATGAAATGGCCCGTGGGTCGTAGTTTGGACACCACATGCACAAATTACCTGAATCAGAGATATCATCCCAGTAAGGTGCATCAAATTCATAGTCAGCTTTTAGGATCTGCTCAAACAGCTTGGAGTCGTTTTCATCATAGAACGGGGGATAGCCACACAACCTGAAACAGAGAACGAGTGAAGAGATCAGTTTTCTTACTGCTAAACGTGGTGGAGGCTGGAACAAATAGACAAATGATATAATTAAGTAATACTTCTCTCATTTATGATCTCTTATGGCCGGCAATTTGCTTTGCTTTCATGCATTTAAATGAGTTTATATTGGTGACATTTATCAAGAGGGAGCGCTGAACAAAGTCCCCGGCCAGTGCGTTTCAGCGTGTTGCACCAGCTCACTTCACAAACAAACCAACAGCACACACAGATTCTCACATTCTCATATTTCTTCACATACTTATACTTATTACCTATATATGAATGCCTCGAAAGCATCTCGTTTTGTCTGTGAGAAGGCTCTCAGCAATGCACAGCATCACAGCAATGCAGAACAAGGTTACAGAATATTCACATACTTCAGTCAAGAGCTCTAGACATCTGCCACAGTGGGAGGATACTGTACAAACGATAAGAGCGGTGAAGAAAAATGCTGCATATCTTTAAAGCTCAAACAAAATACAATAACTGCATTATATCTGAATGATACCAGAGCAATCTTTTCAAAAATTGCATAGAAATCAACAGAAACTGTATTGTCCTTGGCATATTTTAATAATGATAGGTCAAAACATGGAACACCAAACACTGTTGAGTCTATACTCAAGAAAATATAATCCTGTATAACCAAAACAGAGCTGCAAAACATTCAATGTAACAATCTTGACATATTATATGTACATCCTTAAAATATTCTTAACCCTTGTGTGGTGTTCACATTTTTGTTACTCATTTACTTTGTTACTTGTATTTAATTCAGCAAAATTAAGCAATTTTACATTAAAATGCTTTACACATGCTCGCTTCACCTAAATTGTGAGCAATATAAACAGCTTACATGGTTAATATTTGCCCTTTACCTTTCTTATGTTACATTTCTTTCAAAAAGTGCTACTTTTTTTTATTAGTTTTTTAATAAAATGTAAAAGAAAATGAATTTAACTCAAGATATGAGTAGAAAATTAGTTTAGTTTCAAATTCACAAATGAAGCAATGTTTATTAGCCCTTGGCCAAACATACTGTATGTAATATAAATGGTTGGGGGGTGGGGGGTGTACAGCGTGTGTTTATCAGAAATGTGTTTTGATTTATGTTTTTCACAAAAAATGAGCCAATGCCAATGAGTTTGAGTTAGAAAATTTTTTTTTTTAATTTTTTTAGTATCATTTGATGAAAAATGAAAATGGGTCCCACAGACCCGAACACCACACAAGGGTTAAATTCTGGCTGCAGTTGAAAGCCATAGTCCAATCTGCTGTGTGACAAATAACAGATGAATATCATGTTGTTGATACTAGACAGCAGCACATCAACACCAAAATAAATCAATCAGTGTGCCAGTTGCCATTCCTTTTAAAAGGCAAGTGAGCTCTGACTTTGGCACGTTTGTATCTTAACAGTGCGGTGCTTTTGTGCACCACAGCAGAGACAGATACTGACCTGAGCGTTCACACTGTGAAGATACACCAGCGACTCATTTAAGAGAACAGCAATGTTATTTTATTCTTTATTCTGTTTATTGTTCATGTAAAAGTTGGGTTTGTGCTCTGCAGTGCATCTTCTGCACCTATAGGAATGAACTCAATCAATGATGATTGACTGTTGTCATGGTTTTAAACAGTCAGTGGTGCTCCTGTGTTTCCCACCACCAAAATAGAAACATGCCAAAAATGTACCTGATCACTTCCAGACCACCACGCACTTCACATCAGAGTAGGTTTAATCCTAAACTCTGTGGCTAACTTAACAGTGTAGGAGAAAAAGGTTTGGTGGAAAGTACTGAAAAAATTTTAATTAAATAAAAGTAACTTTATTTGCTAAAATTCTACTCAAGTAAAAGTAAAAGTACCCATCTAAAAATCTACTTGAGTAAAAGTAAAAAAGTACTCAATTTAAAATGTACTTTGAGTAAAAGTTGCATAGTTACTTTTAATTATTTAATGTAAAAAAGTAAAACAAATCATAAATTAAAACGTTTTTAATTAACTATTATTACTATGATCCCTTTTTTCTTTACTGTTAAAAAGTTATGGTCATATAGGTGACTATAAACCATTTTTTATAAACAGTTTTTTTTTTATCATTCAAGTAGATTGTTTAATTTTCCCTATAAAAACTTGAGGAATTATCATTAAAAACATGAAATCATTCAAAAAAAACGTAAAGAAGCACATATTGATGGGTAGCATAACTCGACAGAACACCGGAACACCAGAATTTACTGGTCTTTGTAAAGGAAATCCACTGCTAACCAGTGAATTTAGAATATACATATAACTTACCACCACATGCTTTCTCAGGTTTTGAGAGCTGACATCTGTGCGCCGGTGCATTCGCGCCAATTTTTATTAATTTTTTAATTCAAATTTAATTGTTTTTTTTTCCAGCGTTTTATTTTTTTCTCAGTAACAGGGAGTTTTCCAATGTAGCGAAGTTAATTACTTGTGTCAAAATGTACTTGAGTAAAAGTAAAATTACCTATTTTAAAAACTACTTTAAAAATGACAAATTACTCATAAAATCTACTCAATTACAGTAATGTGAGTAAATGTAATTAGTTACTTTCCACCTTTGGTCACGCCTTGCACAGGGTGTACGATAGGGCCCCATAGAAATAATCTAAAATAAACAGTGTCTAAGTCTAAGTAGCGGCGGAGGCCTCGGCCTGCTGGGAGAGAAGACAGCTGATTAAACTGATTAAGCGCGAGTAAAGTGCCTGAACACATTTCAGAATTACATTTTGTGGAATGTGTTTCTTGCTGCCCTTCCTAATCATCAAAGTCATTAAAATGCCTTTCCCCATGGGTACGCATGCTAACGCTGGTGTAGGGGAGGAGAGAGCTGCTAATTTTCTGCATGATTTGGGTCCGATTAGCTTTGTGTTTTCCGTTCTTAACGTCAGGTTAGCCACACAGACGCTAAGAGAATTAGCGCTGGTTGTGCCCGGGTGCCAATGCAATCTTTACACCTGAGAGGAGGCCAATCAGCCGTGTGATCGGGGGTCGGGGCGAGCCAGACTGGCTGGGGCTCGATTCTGAGACGGTGGTAAATGGGAGAAACACTGGCACCATGCAGTTTAACTGAGCTACATATAATTAGAGTGCTGAACCAGACCCATAAACACACAGACACAAACACAGAGCAGAGCTTGAATCTATATATACTTTATATACATTACCTTTCTATGTAATACATTCTAGAATGTATTACATGCCATCCATGTGTTGAGACTAGTGCTTTGTGATATGACATTAAATATCGTTTCTACAGTAATTTCATCAATTATTCATGCAAATATATAAAGTTGGCTATGATGAAATGTATTGGCGCTGTCACTTTGCATAAACTCGGTTTATATAAGTGATAATAAAGTAAACTTCACAAAAAATCTTCATAATGTGGTTTTGCGACGTGACGCCGCTTTGCATTATTTGACGTAAACTTTAAAAATGTTACTTATTTTCATAACTCTTTCATAATTTAAATGTTATGTATAATTAAAAAAAAAAATTAGCTACTGCATCTACCTCATCTATTTTCATTTGATTACATATATATTGCTGCACTAAAAGGTAGTAATTCTCATTTGTGAAAGTTTGGTTTAATGTCACTTTGAAATAAAGTTGGAAAAAAGTAAGCAATGATATTATTTTGTCATATTTTTCAAAGAATAACTGAAAACATACTCAAATGTGGTATATCATGATATCGTTATGGTGATATAAAAAAATCCATATTTTGATATATGATTTTTTCCCATATCGCCCAGCACTAGTTGAGACAGTGTAATATGTGTGTTTTAACAAAAAATATTTAAATTTCAGGAATTATAATAGATTATGTATCATACATTATTTGAGTAATATTGTATAAATTAAGTAATTGTAATTATGTAATATTGTATGCAGAATTTAAGTAAAGTTTACTAAAAGAAATGATTGATTCAGCAAAAATAAATAAAGTAAAGTTTACTAAAAAAAGGATTGATTCAACAAAAATAAATAAAGTAAAGTTTACTAAAAAAAGGATTGATTCAGCAAAAATAAATGAAGTAAAGTTTACTAAAAGAAAGGATTGTGTGGTGTTCATATTTTTGTTACTCGTTTACTTTGTTACTTGTATTTAATTCAGCAAAATTAAGTAATTTTACATTAAAATGCTTTACACATGCTTGCTTCACCTAAATTGTGAGCAATATAAACAGCTTACATGGTTAATATTTGCCCTTTACCTTTCTTATGTTACATTTCTTTCAAAAAGTGCTACTCTTTTTTTATTAGTTTTTTAATAAAATGTAAAAGGAAATGAATTTAACTCAAGATATGAGTAGAAAATTTGTTTAGTTTCAAATTTACAAATGAAGCAATGTTTATTAGCCCTTGGCCAAACAGACTGTATGTAATATAAATGGTTGGGGGGTGGGGGGTGTACAGCGTGTGTTTATCAGAAATGTAAAGTAAAGTTTACTAAAAGAAAGGATTGATTCAGCAAAAATAAATGAAGTAAAGTTTACTAAAAGAAAGGATTGATTCAGTAAAAAAAATGAAGTAAAGTTTACTAAAAGAAAGGATTGACTGAAGTTCAGTTCACTTATTTACTCTATGTAACATTTAAGTCTTGAAACCGAGTTGATGTTAAATCTAAAAATTAAATTAAAAGTTAAAATAAAAAAAAAGTTACTTAAATTGATCTGAAATAAAAATTACTTAAAAAAAGCAAATGCAGAAAGTTGCGAAACTTTTTTTAAAGTAAATTTTACTCATCATTTCACATTCAGTGCATGTGAGCACCTGATTTAAACACACAAACACTAACATACATCAGGTAAATTACACCCATAAAATATATTACTCTCTATAACTAATGTCAGATGAAAATTACCTGAACTTTACACTTCTTGAAAAAAACATAGATTGGAGGAAGAAAGTAACCATAACATTAATAACATTAATTATCATCACCCTAAAGCTCCCCAAAGTCTTATACAACTCAGACAGCAGCAGCAAATGGGTTCTAGGGTTAATATGTTTATCTCTAACTTGTGAAAGCTTTAAAAATAATCAGTCTAAACTAAAGGAGAGGGAAAAGAAAGCAGTGCAGTGAGAAGACTGAGCTCATAAAGATGTCTGAGTCAGAACAGGCCTGTCTCTAACACTCTTAACCCAGTGACAGCTGATTCACCAGTGAGCTGAGAACATGCTGCAGAAGCTGCACAAACACTGGATAAAAGAGGCTCATGTAGAATGATTTATCCCAGAAAGTTTCTGGGGATAACAATGAGCAGGAACTCACACACACATACCCACACACACACACACACAGCTACCCTCCTTAAGGGGGCTGACGAGTTACTTAGTCATTCTTTCTTTTTTTTATATATATATATATATATATACAGCTTTGGAAATAAATAAGAGAGCACTTAAAAATGATGAGTTTCTTTAATTTTACCAAATTAAAAACCTCTGGAATATAATCAAGAGGAAGACAGATGATCACAAGCCATCAAACCAAGATGAACTGCTTGAATTTTTGCACCAGAAGTGCATTAAAGCATACAGTTATCCAAAAGCAGTGCGTAAGACTGGTGGAGGAGAACATGATGCCAAGATGTATGAAAACATTATGTGATTAAAAAGCAGGGTTTTTCCACCAAATATTGATTTCTGAACTCTTAAAACTTGAACTATTAGTATGAACTTGTTTTATTTGCATTATTTGAGGTCTGAAAGCTCTGTGTATTTTTTGTAACTTCAGCCATTTCTCATTTTCTGCAAATAAATGCTCTAAATGACAATATTTTTATTTAAAATTTGGGAGAAATGTTGTCTGTAGTTTATAGAATAAAACATCAATGTTAATTTTACTCAAACATATAACTTTTATTTTTTTATAGAGCTGTATATCTATACTATTGATGAACTGACATTTCGTTTCCTTTATTATTTTCATGACTATTTACATTGTAGATTCTCACTGAAGGCATCAAAATTATGAATGAACACATGTGGAGTTTTATGTACTTAACAAAAAATGAGCTGAACCTCCACAGTCACCGGACCTGAACCCAATCCAGATGGTTTGGGGTGAGCTGGAGCACAGAGTGAAGAAGGCAAAGGAGCAACAAGTGCTAATAAACACCTCTGGGAACTCCTTCCATCAAGACTGTTGGAAAACTTTTCATTTCAGGTGGCCACCTCTTGAAGCTCATTGAGAGAATGATACCAAGAGTGTGCAAAGCAGTAATCAGAGCAAAGGGGGGCTATTTTAAAGAAACTAGAATATATATATATATATATATATATTTTTTTTTTTTTATTTATTTCACCTTTTTTGTTAAGTACATAAAACTCCACATGTGTTCATTCATAGTTTTGATGCTTCAGTGAGAATCTACAATATATGTAAATAGTCATGAAAATAAAGAAAACGCAGTAAAAAAGAGAAAGTGTGTCCAAACTGTTGGCCTTTACTGTAAAAGAAGACAGAACAGGATTTAAAGCAAATTAAAAAAGATTAAAAGATTGCTTATTTTTTTGCTGCTTGATTGCTTTGGTCACATTTTACATGAAATATCCGACAGATGAATATTAAATCTGCACAATGCTTTCTTAAAGACAGCAAGAACTGAGACTAAAGCAGTAGCAGGAAAAAAGTAGCAGGAGAACTGACATGAAATAATTCCTTATCCTGCTGTCATCTTCAGACAGCTGTGAAATACGCACACTAACTCTCTGACAGAGGACAGTAAATCCCTCTTTAATGAGTCAGACACACTGAAACAGAATAAAAACACAAATAACCAAATACGGAATTTTGGCCACACGGAGAACAACATCTGTAGCTGATCTGGAGAGATATGTGAGGGTTTCTAAGAATAGAAATATTCAGGAGGACCCAGTGCTCACTCCTGGAAATCCACCAAACCTTAAATGCTTAGTCTTAAACTTATACCAACCTGGATCGCCAAATGGTTGAAGACAGACCTCCAGTAATTCAGTTTAAAATGTGAAAATCGTATATTATATGGATGTATTAAACACAGAGTGATTTATTTTATGGTCTCTGCAAACCATCACTGATCATCACTAAATTTTATTTTCATCATTTCATTTGTAAATCAAGGGATCAGAGTCTGGAGGAAGAGTGGAGAGACACACAGTCCAAACTGATGAGGTCTAGTGTGAAGTTTCCACCAATCAGTGATGGTTTGATGGAGAGACATGTCATCTGCTGGTGTTGATCCACTGTGTTTTATTATCAAGACTAAAGTCAGTGCAGTTTTGTTTTTCCACAAAATCTTCATGCTTCCCTCTGCTGCTGACAACTTTTATGGAGATGTGGATTTCATTTTCCAGCAGGACTTCGTTTTTCAGGCACACTGCCAAAAGTACCAATAGGTCTTATTTTATGAGACACTGATTTTTGGGTTTTCATTGGCTGTAAGTCAATCATAATCAACAATAAAAGTGTAATACAGCTATATAATATATGAGTTTCACATTTTCACTGGAATTACAAAAATAAAATAACTTTTCAGTTATTCAGTTTATTGTAATATATAGGTGAAATTTCAATATCAGGACTGAAACTTGGTTTTCCTGTTTCATGTAATGGACACAAATTATGAATATGAGGTAATGCTGGGGGCATTGTATCACAACATTTAACCCCTTAACAGATCTTGACTTGTATACGGGCCACAAGTGTAGATGATGCATCAAAACTCTTTTTCTTTGCAGTAAAATAAGTTATTTTCATTCTGAGACTCCTAAAGGACACCGACAGGAGAAGCTGCCCGATCACTCTCTACTCCACGTTAAAAATTTCGGATTAGTAACAGGAATCAAACCCAAATTTTGCATCGTTGAAAACAGACATAAAAACTAGACAACTAGACTGTAACAAAATGAAATAAAGTGTTTAATTTGTATTTAGGAAAATATTGATTTTAAAATGAAGTTTAAAAAAATAGGCCTATATTAGTCCCATATTTTGACAGTTGCAGATTTACTTTAATTTTTTAATATTTTCTATTACATTTACAATTAGGATTCCCATTTTTATGTAGTGCATCAATAGAAATCCCCGATATTAAGAAGAAAAAAATGGCCTGTAAATCGACAGCTGGTTAAATTACATGCACTTTCTTAACACAATATTTATTGCAATCTTATAATAAAAATAAGAATAAAAATACTTCAATACCAGCAGTATCTTAAAATCTGCCATTTAGACACTCTCCCATTCTGAGTAAAATGATATATAATAAAAATCTGCTGCACTCCATTAAATTAAACAGGACTAATGGCACTTTATATAATGAAATGTAAAGGAAGCAGAGGAGTCAGATGCAGTCAGTACTCACAGTATGTAGGCAATTACTCCAATCGACCAGCAGTCAACAGCTTTACTGTATGGTTTCTGAGCCAGAACCTCGGGAGCTAAAGAGAAGAGGGAGGAGTAAAATTAATGTATATATATATATATATATATATATATATATATATATATATATATATATATATATATATATATATATATATATATATATATATATATATATATATATTCATATATTTCACCAACCAGAAGTGCATTTAGAATAATTACAGTGATCATCATGTGTATTATATGTAATCTAAAATGGTTTTAAGAATCTTCTACCCATAACATAAATACTTAAACTCAAAAGTCTGGACACATCTTTCTTGAAGGGTCTGAAAGGGTTAAATACCAAGACTGTGCAGATCTGTCCTTAAAGGTAAATATGCTACTTATAAGAATCTAAATTATAAGACATATTCTGGTTTGTTCTGATGATTGTTAAGCCAAATATTGTTTAAATATTGCTGCTTTATGTTTTTCAGAAGTGTGCAAATGTTTGCATGCCCTGCTCGCTCAATTTGTGCCACAATGATGGCTGAGGTTTAAAGATGCTGAGAAATCTGGACCGAGGTTAATTCCCACATCCATACATTGTGCTCAGGAGGCAGATATGCATAAACACTTATGAAAACGCCCAGGCTCTGTCAGCCACCCACACCCGTGCGAATGTCAATCACGCAGCTTCTCCGCAGGCGGTGGAGAGCTGACTGGACTCTCAAGGCATTCTGAAGTCATCTCTGACAGTTCTCTCTATTTTCTGCTCCCCTCTCCTCCTTTCTCTTCCTCCCATCAGGAAACAAGCTTTCACTCACTCCACAAAGCTCTTTATTCTATGCTTCAAAAAGACCCATCTAATCCCAGGCTGGGCCATTGTGTTTGAAGGAGGGAGAGTGATTGTGTGCTTGAGCACACTGCTGCTTATGAAAGCCGTTCTGAAACAGGCTCTCCAAATGAAAGGCATGCTGTCATCAGAACCCAGAGGAGAAAAGAAACTTCCTAAGGTGAGCTAAGCAGCGAACACACTCGTCTTTTTAAAAAATCAGGACATGGGGTCACATCTATGACCCATATTTATATAAATATACTATGAGGTAACTAGGAGGGAGAAGCCTGGTTCAGGTACAGACGTTCTCTCCATGCTGTTTTTCCACATTATTGCTTTTCCTATCAAATAACGGGGACTAAAAATCAAAATATACAATTTTATGACTAACGAATATCTGCATTTTAACAATTTCTCTGATCACAAAATAAGATTCCATGGCTGAGCAGCTGCACACAAGCCTAAGGTCACTAGTATAATTGTGAGTGTTGGCTTAAGTCAGGGGTGCCCAAACTACGGCCCGCGGGCCATTTGCGGCCCGTTTCCTTTTTTGGAGCGAGGTATTTTAGAAATAGAATGAAAGTTGGCCCGCTGTTAAGCTGTTTTTTATAATGTGAGATTCAAAGTTTGAACACTAGGTGACAGAAACGGGCCAAAGAGTCTAAAAGCGGAGAGGGTGAAGTTGAAGCACAGGAAAATGGCCAAAGAGTCTAAAAGCGGAGAGGGTGAAGTTGAAGCACAGGAAAATGGCCAAAGAGTCTAAAAGCGGAGAGTGTGCGCAGTTTTAGCACAGAAAAAACGGGCCAAAGAGTCTAAAAGCGGAGAGGGTGAAGTTGAAGCACAGGAAAATGGCCAAAGAGTCTAAAAGCAGAGAGGGTGCGCAGTTTTAGCACAGAAAAAACGGGCCAAAGAGTCTAAAAAAGGGAGAGGGTGCGCAGTTTTAGTGCAGAAAACGGGCCAAAGAGTCTAAAAGCGGAGAGAGTGCGCAGTTGTAGCACAGAAAAACGGGCCAAAGAGTCTAAAAGCGGAGAGAGTGCGCAGTTCTAGCGCAGAAAAACAGCCAAAGAGTCTAAAAGTTGCCGTAATTAAGGAGTTTAATATTAAGAGACATCATGAAATGAAACATCAATTTGAAAAATCTTAGTTTACACAACACTGTCAAAGACAGATAAAGATAGTAAGTCAAGTAAAATGGTGTGTAAATGAAAGTAATCAGGAAAATGTATTATTTAAAGTGGTATATTTCATTATTTGTTTTATTGTAGAGTCTGTGGCCCGTGACTTCAAATATATTTTTTCTTTCTGGCCCCCAAACAAAAAAAGTTTGGACACCCCTGGCTTAAGTGGTGCAAGTGTACAGGCACTGGACTCTGAGGGGCGCTGGAGGAACGTGTTCTCTTGATGGATGAATCATTCCTCACTGACTGGCAGGACCAATCTGGCTTTGGTGAATGCCAGGTGAACGCTGCCTACTGGACTGTATGGTTCCAACAGTATCATTTGGTAGCGGAGGGATGGCAGTCTGGAGCTGTTTTACTGAGTTTTTACTGAGGATACTGTTAAAGCTACGCTATACAAAATGAGTCAGTTTACACCATTATATGCTTCCAGCTTTGTGGCAACAGCTATGAAAATGTTCCAGTATGCCAGTCAGTGGCCCATGGGCACACAAAGCATGGTCCAAAATGGCATGATCTGAAGAACACCTTTGGGATAAACTGAATTTTCAACTGCAGGCCAGGCTTTCTCAACCAACATCATCAGTTCCAGAGCTTACAAAAGCTACAATGCAATGTTTGGATTGAATGGGCTCAGATTCTTCCACAGAAACACTCCAAAATCTAGCTATATGTGCTATTCTTATCATTAAAAAATACAGGTGCATCTCAGAAAATTGGGATATCGTTGAAAAGCTACTTTATTTCAGTAATTCAGATCAAAATGTGAAACTTATATATTATATAGATGGAAAACCAGTGTCTCAGAAAATTAGAATATTATGTAAGACCAACTGGTACTTTTGGTAGTGTGGGCAGTGTGCCAAATCCTGCAGGAAAATGAAATCCACATCTTAATATAAGTTGTCAGCAGAAGGAAGCATGAAGTGCTGTAAGACTTTGGACTTGATGATAAGACACAGTGGATCAACACCAGCAGATGACATGTCTCTCCATTAAACCATCACTGATCATCAGTAAATTTTCCACCAATCAGTGATGGTTTGGAGAGAAATGTCATCTGCTGGTGTTGATCCACTGTGTTTTATTATCAAGTCTAAAGTCAGTGCAGTTTTGTTTTCCCGCAAAATCTTACAGCACTTCATATCTTACAGCTTCCCTCTGCTACTGACAACTTTTATGAAGATGCGGATTTCATTTTCCAGCAGGACTTGGCACACTGCCCGCACTGCTCCAAAAGTACCTTCAAGTTTGGTTAATTTCTGTCTAAAAACTGTATGTGTGAGCTTAATTACTACATGCATGGTTGTGTGATTCAGTTTTCCTGTATTATTATGATTATTATGATTAAAACAGAAGATTTCTTAAAGTCTGTGTTAGCACTGTACGTTGCGCATGGCACCAGATACACTACACATCTATTTTCTCTCTAATGATCATAAACTGCTTATATTTTCAGACTGAGCGAGGAATGCTGAACGAGGGTCTATTCCCAGACGGCCTATTTATAGACTGCAGCAATTTAACATCACGTTTACTAAGAGGTGTGCCAGTGGACGAGACAGAGAGAGAGAGAGACAGAGAGAGAGAGACAGAGAGAGACAGAGAGGGAGAGACAGAGAGAGAGAGGAAAAGGGAAGGAGGGGTGTCTTTATATCTTTTCAAGGACAGAGTTCAGATAGTAACAGATGTTGACAGCAGTCAAATCAAATTCATAATACAGAGCAGGGAGTGAGAGAGCATGAGCCTGTTACCATTTAAAGACAAAGAGAAGACAGGCCAGACAATTTAGAAGACACACATGCACGCGCACACACACACACACACACACACACACACACGTATACACACACACACACACACACACAGAGCATGTCTGCCTACCTAGTGCTTTAATTTTTATGCATTCTTATGCAGCATTGCATTCCAACAAATGAACACCAAACACTGCCCCCTATGCATCACTTTCTCTCTGTCCCCCTCAAACACACACAGACACACACACACACACAGACAAACACACACACAATTATCTAACTAACGAGACAGTAACTAACAGGACAAGCTTGCTAATAGCACTCAATAAAACATCAAGCTTTGCACCATTTAGTGACTCTGATACACACACACACACACACACACACACATACACACAGAGTCCTTGACTGTCTGCTGGTTTATGGATTTAACTGCAGCCACTAAAAAGACTGTCCTTAAGGAAACCCGAGAACAATGTCATCAACTATTATGCCATAAATCACAATGGCATACCGACACACACACACACACACACACACACAAAGATGAATCTACTTAAAGGTAATTAAGTATGCTATTAAGCTATTAAGTATGAATATGAAACTCTAAATAAATACTGTTACATAAGAATACTATTTTTACCCATAAATCCCAGCCCTAAATTGGCTCAAGTGTCATCAACAAATGACATCACTGATCATCAGTAAATTTTACGTTTAATTTGTAAATCAAGGGATCAGAGTCTGGAGGAAGAGTGGAGAGACACACAGTCCAAACTGCTCGAGGTCTAGTGTGAAGTTTCCACCAATCAGTGATGGTTTAATGGAGAGACATGTCATCTGCTGGTGTTGGTCCACTGTGTTGTATCATATATTAAGTCTAAAGTCAGTGCAGTTTTGTTTTCCCACAAAATCTTACAGCACTTCATGCTGAACCTCTGCTGACTACTTTTATGGAGATGCGGATTTCATTTTCCAGCAGGATTTGACACACTGCCCACACTGATACCAAAAGTACCAATTGGTCTTATATAATATTTAAATTTTCTGGGACATTTTTGGGTTTTCATTGGCTGTAATCCACAATCATAATCAACAATAAAAGAAATAAACGCTTATAATAGATCACTCTCTGTGTTTAATACATCTATATAATATTTGAGTTTCACATTTTCAACTGAATTACTGAAATAAAGTAACTTTTCAATAATATTCTAATATTTTTTAGATGCACTAGTATATGTTTAAATCTGTTTTGACATAACTGACCACTGCTGGCCAAAGAAAAACATCACTGTGATTAAAGAATTTCAGTAATAATTTTGTATAGAGAATCCTCTCTAAAACACTGCCATGAAAATTCTAATTAAAATACATGATACAACCCTTTTCCATTGCCTATTAACTGCAACTATTATGGTTAAATTAAGCATGAAAGCGCGATTAACTGCAGCAAATCAGGCAAGAAACTCTGTTTGCATTTACATAAATTGCCATTTTGTGCCCCAGTGTTTTTTTTCTGCGTAATTCCATGATAAGAAAGCAAAGGTTGTGTTTTTATATAAAAATTCACAAGCACTGAAAGAAAAAGCTATGATCAGTCATGTGTGTGTGTGTGTGTGTATGAGAGAGAGAATAGCATGGCTTTGGCATGTCATGCCATGTCTGACCATGCTGGGCCAGAGTCACCCGGTGTCTTTAATCTGAAGGGTAAAGCAGACGACCGCAGGGTGGCTCTGTCAGTGTGTGATAAGGAAGAGCTACAGGGTCGGATACAGGATGCACACAGATGAGCTGTTTTACTCAGCTGCTACACACACTCACACAGAGAGCTGTGCACATCTGCATGTGTGTCAGCACCACAGCACTAAACAGTGAGCAGAATGGATCATCAGGTGTGGGAAATTTTGTTGAGTATCTATCCAGGTAGATGTGTTTAAAAGTGTATAATTTATATAAACAGTAAAAAAAAAAAACCTGATGGGATTAATAGTGCTGTCTTTTTCTTTTATTATATTTTCAGGGATCATTACAGATCTATAATCTATAAGTCCTGTTACAATAATTATATTATTGACTTATCATCCAATATAAAGAGATAATCATAACCTCATTCATTTTCCTATCATTAATATTGTACCTTATACATATATATTTGATTTATCAAGAAGAGCCTGTTAACATGAATGAGTCAAGGATTAAATTTAAGTTTTAGTCTAACAGTAGGGTTTGATTTTAAGGCTGATTAATGGTTAGGATTAAAATTAGTAATAGTGTATTTTTCGCGCTATAAGGTGCACCAGATTTTAAGGAGCACTATCAATAAATGTCTATATTCTGGTCTACTTCCATACATAAGGTGCACTGGATTATAAGGCGCATTTTATGCGACACTAGTAACTAGTATAAATAGTAGAAACAGGGGTGTCGCCATGTTTTCCTTCTAAATTCAGCACCCAGTTTCGAGACTCAATGAGTGCTGGATGTTAATCTACACCGAATTCTCTCCTGAAAACTGTTTATTTAGGTAAGGTCTGTTTCTGTTTGTTTACAGTAAGCTCAAATTTCCAGATTTCCACTAAAGCTGGAGCATTTTCATTAGCGGCTAACCACTAGCGGTTAGTGGCAAGGCCACCCGACAGCGCTACACTGAGGAACCCTAAGTGTTCCAGTAAGCCAGGGTGATATTAGCTAGCAGTTTATCCCACATAGCTTGTTTTAACGTGGTAAACGCCCAGACTACAGCAGGATATACTCGCCTCTGCATGGCCAAATAGCTAGCGCTTACTGTGGGTAGCGGTTAATGCTAATGCGGCTCCAGCAGTGCTAGCCAGGGTTAGCAGCAGGCTACAGGCTGATAATACTGACCTCTGGATGGCCAAAGAGGTCATGCGGTCATGCGGTTTACAGCTAATGCTAATACTGCTGGAGAACTAAACTGAAACTCCTGTGTAACTCTGTACTTCAGCGTTAAGAGTGGCTTTACTGCTCCTTAATACCTGACTGGTAGAATTAATATATAAGGTGCACTAGATTATAAAGTGCAAATGAAGATTTTTGGGAAAATTAAAGGATTTTAAGTGCACAATATAGTGCGAAAAATTTGGTAGTGTTCGGTAATGTTAGTTAAGCGTCTTTGAAGTTTCTACAATAAACCATCCAAATAAAATGATAGCTTACATTATACTGTACCGTGTTCTATTATATTGTATTGTACTATACTACACTATATTATATGACATTACATAATATGACCTTACCCACATATCCAGGCGTGCCACAGGCAGTGGACATGACATCACCCGTGCCCTCCATCTTCGAAAGACCAAAGTCACTGATCATGATCTTTGAGCCGTCTTGAGGGTTAAAATAAAGAAGATTCTCTGGCTGAAGAGGAAGAAACCACACACAAACAAAAGCACACCAACATCAGAATCAAGCAAATTAGTCTGCATAAAAAGAAATATGACTTTTTGTGCTTGTGACTCTAAGGGCCCTATTTTAGCGATCTGTATGCAAGTCTGATTTAGGTCGTGTCAGTGTGTCTTTGCTATCATAACGACGGGAAAAGTAATCCTTGTGCGGCTTTCAACAAACAAAAGGCATGTACTAATTCTCTGGAATAATCATGGGTGTGCTTTGGGCATATTGTGCAATAAAATCAATCAGCAAGTCACTTGCCATTCCATTTAAAGGTCAGGTGTACTTTTTGACTTTGGCGAATTTCTATTTAAATGGCGCAGCGCTTCTGCGCTTCTCAGCAGAAGAAACTGGACTAATTTACGAGAACAGCAATGCTATTTTATTTTGAAGTCTGTTTATTGTTGAGAACGTCTGACTGTATGTGTTTTCCGTTGCCAAGATAGCAATATGCCAGACATTTACCTGAACACACCTCACTTCCAGAAGATCAATCATGCACATCAGCGTAGAAATAATAGAACATTAGCATTATCCAGACGGGATTCGTTTCTCAGGGGGTTCTGGGATAATTTTTTCTTTTATGGGGGTCCTTGTGTGTGTTTTTTCCAGACGTCCTCTGGGAAAATTACAGGCTGAATTATCTACTGTTTTTCTCTGAACTCCGTGGTCCTCCGGTAATTTTATTCCCGTCCGGATCCACATCTCTGAGTTTCGTCTACTCGCGCTAAATAAAACAAAATAGCTATTTATCCACTGCCGCACACCGTGATTACTGTACACTTTGGGTGTGTGTTTCCATGGAGATCCACGTAAACACAACAGCTAGTGGAAATGGAGGAGCTACTGAACGCGATGTCATGTGACCGAGAAAGTAAAAAAAAAAAAAACTCACTGGTCCTCCTGTTTTTTTTCAGTTGCAGTCTGAATGCAAGAGTTTAATCACTGAGTAGAAGTGTGACACATTGTGTGTTTTCTGTCCTACCTTCAGGTCTCTATGTACGATTCCCATGCTGTGTAGGTAGTTCACTGCATCCAGGACTTGTCTGATGAGCGTGCTGGCATCTTTCTCTGTGTAGAAACCTTTCTCCACAATCCGGTCAAACAGCTCCCCACCCGAGACCCTGGAGAAAGAAACAGAGAGAGACTGAGGGGGAATTCAGACACACCATACATCTCACCCATTTCCGACCTTTTTTTTTAACCACTGGCACAACACAGACACCACACACCACACAGAACCTAATTACGCTTAGGCATAGTCCACACTCTGTTCCACTGATACACTGATATACCCTGGTAAAAAATATATAATTCATTCTACTTAAAACATATTGAGAAATGTCTAAGTATGCTGTAAATATAGTAACAGATTTATGTACTTACTTAAAATATATTAAAAGTACATTAATATTATGCTTTCATCAAACGTTCAGAAGCAAACTTTGATCATACTTTTAAAAAAGTACGATATAGTGTATTTAAAAAAAAAAGACTACTTTATATTTCCAAATATACTTTTGCACATTTTTAGCAAAGTGTTTTAAAAACATCTGTTACAGTAGTTCACTTAAAGTACAATGTATCCTGTAACGTTTTAGAAAGTAAATTAAATTACTACATTGGTAAAATGTTTAAAATATATATTTAGGTATTAGAATAATATAACAATGTATAGCTCTGTAATTATAATTAGAAAAATATAAATATAAGTAAATTATAGGATATAGTGTTACATAACAAATTTTAATGTCAATATAAACCCGGTGTATAATAGTGGTACAGTTGTAATAATCATTAAATATATTATAATTTTACTGTAAACATACTTATAATATGGTGTTACATACATGAAGCAGTTTAAATGTTTAAATGTTAAGTATATTTAAAATAGTTCCATTTTAGTAGCACAATTTAAGTAAGACTTTTGTAATATTTTTTATACTGTAATTAAAGTATAATAAGTACAAAAAAAGATGTTCCATTTTAGAACTCTTTAAATATACTTTTTCACTAGGGTAGTTTGATGTGTCTGTAAGCTGATATTGTACTTGTACTTATTATACTTTATTTGTATAAAAATAGTAAAAAAAATCTTACTTAAATTGTGATAAATGTACTTAACTGTACTAAAATAGAACTATTTTAAATATACTTAAGTAACATTTAAACATATATAAACTACTTCATGTATTTAACCCCATATTTTAAGTATGCCTACAGTGAAATTATAATATATTTAATAAATATTACAACTGTATCACTATTATTATACACCAGGTATGTTAGGAATATACTAAGAATAGATGTTAAATATATGTGATCTATTT
The DNA here is from genome assembly GCF_023375975.1 of Astyanax mexicanus. Classification (NCBI taxonomy): domain Eukaryota; kingdom Metazoa; phylum Chordata; class Actinopteri; order Characiformes; family Acestrorhamphidae; genus Astyanax; species Astyanax mexicanus. The sequence goes on from NC_064409.1 coordinate 5,566,756, forward strand.
ACAATAGAGTACAAATATGCTTCTTGTTGTCTTTTGTAAGTAGTACACTTCTAGTATACTTTACTGGGTAAAAAAATATATTTACATATACTGTACTTTTTCAGCGTGTTACAAATTTACTTAAATGTTACTTAACACTCTATCCTATAACTTACTTATATTTATATTTTCCTAATTGTAATTACAGAGCATTGAAATACACTTTAATTGTTATATTAATGTAAGACCTAAATATATTTTTAAAACATTTTAACATTTTCTAAAAAGTTACATGATACGTTTTACTTTAAGTGAAGTACTGTAACAGTTGTTTTTAATACACTTTGCTAAAAATGTATAAAAGTATATTTGGAAATTTGGAGTATTTTAGAAGTATATTGGATTACATTAAACTAAAGGTGTACTTCATAGTAATCTATTTTTTTAAATACACTATTTTGTACTTTTTAAAAAAGTATGATCAAAGTTTACTTTCAAACATTTGATGAAAGCACAATATTAATGTACTTTTAATATATTTTAAGTAGGTACTTAAATCTGTTACTATATTTACAGCATATGTAGACATTTTTCAATATGTTTTAAGTACAATTAAGTATATATATTTTTTCACCAGCGTGTGGCATTTAAAAGTATTTAATAGTCCTTTATAATAATCCACCAGCAGGGGGTGTACAGAGTTTAAGAAAGCTTAAATAAAGCACAATTCAGCCCTATAAGCTCACAGCCCACTTCATAATAACAACATAATTGATCTAAAGAAGAATCATTAAACTGCAACACTTAAAACACGTCCACTTAAATATTAAAACCCCATAATGTGTAATTTAATGTAATACTAGATCTCTGAATAATTCCAGCGCAGGTTTTCTTTTTCTTTATCAAATCAACGAACATTAGATATTAAGTGTTATAAAACATACCTGAAAAAATTAAACATTAGCTCAATTCAAGAGCCCTACAAGTTTTATCTCTCAGTAATTTAAGTATTTTTTGTTAAAAATATCAGTACCACTTTAAAATAAGACTACCTTTATAACAGGTTTATAAATGGTTTAAAATTAGTTTATTAATGGTTACTAATTAGATTGTAAATGTCTTAAAAATCATTAATAATCAGTTATAACACATACGTAGAAAGGGCAACAATGACCTGTTGTTTGCCAAATAGTGAACGTACAGCCATCTATATTGTTGCCCTTTCTACGTATGTGTTATAACATACAATATGATAACAATATGATTATCATTATCATAAATGTAGTCTTATTTTAAAGTGGTACCAAAATATCTCATTGTATTTATTACTCTGTTGGTAGAAGTATAGATACTAGGGTTTAATAAAATACTTCTGTAGAAGTTGAATAAGTATTAACTCAAGCTTTTTACTCTTTAAGTAAAAGTGTTTTAAAAAACACTGCTTTCAAAACTACTTAAAGTATAAAAGTAAGAGTAATATAAGGGGGAAAAAAAATAAAGCCATTAAGAACAAAAGCTTAGGCCACGCCCACAGAGTCCTATAGTGCACTACCATCCACCCCCCCAAAACACATTTTTCTAAAAGCCTTAATGACTATAATGTTAAAATATTAAAATTAAAATGTTGTTCATATAATTTGGGATGCACTAGGCTGCTCCCTGTCTGTTTTGGCTGCATATATGTTTCTCTATATATGAAAAAATGAATGTATTTTAGTAGCTACAATGTAAATATATTAAAGTTAAAGTTTAGTTAGACTGGAGTTTGTCTGGAGTTCTCTTGAGTCTCTGCACGGATCATCTTCATACTAGACTACATACGTCTGCTATGTTCTTGCTGGAGTGTGCGGGGGCGTGGCATGATGTGCAGGTGTGATGGATCACAGTATAAACCAATAGGGAGTCGGAATGGTATATGTTTGTACTTCTCTACATCCAATCACAATCAGATTCACTCTATCTGGATGGAGAGATTTATCTGTATAGGGGTTTTATTGAACAACTAGAAATGTAATTGTATAAAAATGTAAGAAGTAGAATATTTACACTTTATTGCTTGACACTTGCTTATACTGCATTTACATGGTTTGTGTGTGTGTGTGTGTGTGTGTGTGTGTGTGTGTGTGAGAGAGAGCCTGTACTAAATCTATTCTGTTATACAGATGGTACAGTACGAGCCTGAGGGGGTGGGTCAAACCTTCAGCCCCCCCATTGAGGACAGACCCCATTCCTCTCAGTAATCTCTCTCTCTCAAACACACACAACCACACACACACACACACACACACACACACACACACACACACACACACACACTCACATCCAAAGACCATTAACAGCAAAAAGATGAGCAGGCTCACAGCCAGCTATCAAATTAACACCCCGGAATTCAAGTTCTAATGAGTTTTCTGAGGGAGGGTGGAGGGATACGGGGTGGACAGGAAATGAATTGGGTTTTATCTCACCCAGTGGCTCCCTCTTCTTTCACACTCTCCTCAGACTAAAACAGCTGCCTCAGCTTAAACATCCGCCAACCACTGACAGCCATGCAGCTACAACTTCAATCTGAATTTGTGTACATCTTCCAAAAACTGCAGACAGTGTATTATATCACATATAATAAAATACCCTCAGTGAAATACAGCAGTGAATCTGCACTGATGTTGAATATAATGCCCACAAGCAGAACAATCCATTTACATTTACAAGACCACTGCAGTGTTTAAACCAGCAAATCTAAATTTAGCACTGGAGTCAAAGATGAGACAAGACCTAGACCGAATCTGAGCCAAAGCAAAGACTAGAAAGGTTATGTTTAAGTCAAGACCAAGACTTGATAAAGGTAGAATCTGGGTTCAAACCAAGTCTTTACAAAGGCAGAATCTGAGTCAAGACCTAGACTTTACAAGTATTCAAATCTGAGTCACGACTAAGAATTTACAGAGGTAGAATCTAAGATAAAACATAGACTTTACAGAGGTTTAATCTGAGACAAGACTAAGACTTTTTACATATGGAAACTGAGACAATACTAAGACTTTATAGATGTGGAATCTGTGGCAAGACTAAGACTGTATAGATATATAAACTGAGACAAACCTGAACTTTACAGAGGTAGATTCTGAGTCAAAATCAGGACTTTACAGAGGTAGAATCTGTGTCAAGACTAAGACTTCATAGAGGTAGAGTCTGAGCCAATACCTAGATTTTACAGATGTAAAAAAGTCAAAAACAAAAATATAAAGACGTAGAATTCGAGTCAAGACTACGATTTTATAAATGTAGAATTTTAGACAAAACTTTTATAGAGTTTATAGAGGTAGAATCTGAAACAAAACCTAGACTTTACAAAGGTAGAATCTGAGAAAAAACTACGACTTTTTAAATGTAGAATCAGAGTCAAGACAAGTTTGGTGGATAGTCATTTCCGGTTCAGACTAACCCACTATGATCAGAAGACCGTGGGTTCAAATCCTGTTAATGCTGCTTGCCATCAGCTGCCGGAGCCCTGAGAGAGCACAATTGGTCTTGCTCTCTCTCTCTCTGGGTGGGTACAGTAGATGGCGCTCTTTCCTCTTATTACTCCTAGGGTGATGTCGATCAGCACAAGGCTGCGTCTGTGAACTGATGTATCAGAACCAAGTCACTGCACTTTCCTCTGATGCTACTCGGCAATAAAAGAGGCGGAGTCTGACTTCACATGTATTGAAGGAGGCGTGTGCTAGTCTTCACCCTTCTGGCGTTGCGGCATCACTAGTGATAGAAGGAGTCCTAATAAGTGAGTTGGATAATTGTCAGCTTTAACAGCTTTAACAGCTGAAAGTATACCTAAACTTAACTTAAAAAATGTACTATTAAAAAATTAAAAAACAAACACTGAATGTCAATGGGTGCCTGCTTCAGCAACGAAACAAGGTACAGAAACTGCTGGAGTCTTCCTTTAAGAACTGACACGTCCCTGCTGGCCTGTATCTGTGTGTGTGTGTGTGTGAGAAAGATCACACGCACACATGTGTGTGTGTGTCCCTGTGCACACAGACACACACTAATGATTAGAGTGCAGTAATGACAGGGACAATCTACCACCCATCACCAAGGTTATGCAATTCTCCTGCGTAAGCATATAGCAGTGATCATCCTCTCTCTCGCGCTTTTGCTCTCGCTCTCGCTCTCATTCATTCTCCTTCCCTTGACCTCTTACTTTCCATTCCCACTCTCTCAAAGCACCACCATCAAGCTCAAGGCCAAGATCTCAATCACTTTTATTTTTCTTTCTGCTCTGAATCTGATTTACAATCAGCACATTTCTGCCCTTTTATGTGGGAGTGTGTCAGATAGTATTTGTCTCTGTTAAATCAGAAAACCCGCTCTCTCGCGCCTCTCTCTCGCGTCTCTCTCTCTTTTAGTAGGCCGTGCTTTCACTCAGACACTGTTCCAGAGGAAGCGCCTACAGGTCATTCCCAATGTCATCAACAGCCTACACAGAGAAAACCTTCTGATTTGGGTCACCATCAATAAAAACTGTTAAAAAAACAGATTTGCTGCACTGTATAAACACAAATCCGTCAGTATGGATCAATTAATTTCAATTAAACTTTTATTGGTAACACTTTCTATGAATGTCATCTCTATAAGACTCTATAAACATATTCATAACACATTATAATGCATTCATAAGGCATTATAAACATGGCTATACATATTTATTAAACTCTATATTTTATCATAGCCATGTTTATTATGCATCATGAACTGTGATTATAATGCATTATTGCTGTTTATAACATGTTATACGCTAATACCAAGGAACTCAGTCCCAGCTTGTAGACTTGTATCATGACTAAAACAGCTTCTGACTTATAAACACATCCTCAGTAATCATATAAATATATATTTTATATATTTAACCACTCATGAATTATACTTGTCTTGAATATAACGTTAGTTATAGTCAATTATAATGTATTATAACAGGTCTTTGTGCGCTCTAAGTAAAGTGACAGAGTTTTATTGTGGGACTAGATTTTTAAAGATAGATATATACTATTTTAACAAGCATATCATAAGCACAGCTTATAATGTATTATGATCACAAGTAATAATGCTTAATAAACATGGCTATAGTGGGTTATGCATTTTTATAAATATTTATAGCCATGTTTATAATGCCTTATGAATGCATTATCATATATTATGAATGTAGTTATAGAGTCTAATAAAGATGACATTCATAGAAAGTGTTACCCTTTTATTCTATAGTCCTGACGCTGTCAGTCTGCCTACTCTGGATTGTGAAAACTACTCACGACTCCAATACCACACTGACACGGACTTCCCTGATCACGCGACACTACAGCGTTCCGACTCCCCAAGTTACTGATTGTTTCCACCTGTCCTGTCTAGTATAAAAACCACTCAGTTTGCTCTGTTCCCTGCTGAGTACTGAATCTACTTATCTAGTTCTTCTACAACATATTTCGTTTGTTTATTGCCTTTTCTCATCAATTTGTTTCTGTTACCCATGGGGAGTTTCTCTGCAAACAAAGAATAAAGCAGACAAACATGTGATAAATGTGATTGTGTTTGGAGTCTCATGTTTTCCACACCTTTGAAACCTTTGATTTTAAACTGCCCTCTAGTGGATATATTCCTTAACATCCATGCCAACATAAATGATATGGAAGGATTGATCAGCCAATAAGAAGGGAGTATAAATGAGCATTTAGTATACCAACTAGAAAAAACACAGTATCATAACTAGAGGAGGGTAAAGATATATAAAAACAGCAAACTTATTTTTTTATTTTTTCATTTACTGTTAATAAGAACATTCTGTGGAAGTGTTGTCATCACCACACAGCCTCCAGAGAAAGGAAGAGGGCTGTCACTAAAGCAGTGAATGACTTAAAAATAAAACAAGCTAAATCTGAATGAGAGCTGGGTCAAAAGCCAATTTAACAGGAAATTCAAATAAATGTCACACAGCTCTTAACATGACCTGTTTACTAATCATGTCACACAGCTTGAATGTTCAAGATAAATATATTGAATATCCTTAAATATGGCAATAAGACACATTTACATAAGGGTTTTCAATGGTTCATGGACTGGTTAAAGGCCTTTCATTTTTCTCGTAACTTTCACTATTCTATATGACCGTATTTTTTGCAATATAAGGCGCACTTAAAATCCTTTAATTTTCCCCAAAATCGACATTCCACCTTTTAATCCAGAACCCCTTATGTATGAATTTTACCCGCTATTAAGGAGCAGTAAAGCTGCTAAAAGGTCTGGATCTAGAGGGTCTAATGATAGCATTATCATTAGCTGCTAACCGCTATTTCCTCGTTCAGAGGTGAATTTTATCGGCTTGTTGCCAGCAGCTAACCCAGCCTAGCACTGCTAGAGCAGCATTAGCATTAGCCGCTAACTGTGCAGAGCGCTAGCTCTTTAGTCATTCAGAGGTAAGTATATTGGTTGGACTGTAGTCTACGCATTTACTGTCTTAAAACAAGATACATAGGATTAACAGCTAGTTAATTTTGCCCTGGCTTGTAGCTGCTGCTAGCGGTTAGCCGCTAATGCTAATGCTCCAGCTCTAGTGCTAGAGAAATTTGGGAATCTAAGCTTACTGTAAACAAACAGAAGCACTTTGCTCATCCAAATGAACAGTTTTCAGGAGAAACATCTGTGTAGATTAACATCCAGCACTTGTTTGACTTTAAAAGAAAGTCTTTTTTATTACAGTTTTGTTTACTTAGCTTAGTTTTACTTAATTTAGTTAACCTACCTGCTGAATTTCCTTATAGAAGTTCCTTATAGTGTCTCTTAAAATGCGCCTTATAACCCAATGTCCCTTATATATGAAAATGGACCTGAAAATAGACGTGTAATGATAGTGCGCCTTATAGTGTGAAAAATATGGTAACCCATAAACCATTGCATTTAAACCAAAGCAAAGCAATGTCTGTAAGGTGCTGCACCACAGAGCTTCAGTGCAGCGCTGCCTTTGAGCCGAGCTTCACACCAGCAGCTGAAAGCATCCTGTGTTGTTTGCAGAGCAAAATCACAGATCGCACACGTTGCACTGTTCCCACAAACACATGCACACACTTCCCTGCGGTGACAATCTCAGCTCTTTGTGACTGTTATCTAACATGAGCCATCAGAAGCACTGTATTCATATATGTATGAGGAAACATACACATACAGTTCATCACATACTAGATTTCTTATCTCTATTTCTATCTTAGCTCTATTACTGTTAAAGGGTAACTAAACCCCTTGATTTGGGAGTAGTTTGGGAGTGGCACTGGGTGATGTATGGGTTTAGGGGCAGGGCATAAGGGAAAGCTGATTGGGCTGAGCAGTGTGCCTCAGATATCAGTGAGATCTGTTCTTGATCTGTGAACATACATTTTTAAATAATAGGTCTGTGCTTCTTCAGTGTTGCATTGTTAATTAACATTATTCTGAACTGATTTCGCTCATTCAAACAAACCTGAAAATGTTTTTAAAATACATACAGTTTTAACCAGTTTAACTGGTTCTATTTAAGTGATTTCTTGATTCTACAGGTCTGGCAGTAATCAGGCCTGGTTGTTTTTGGGTTTTTTTTCCAAAAAGTGTGATTATTTACAGTTAATTTATGAAGGGGGAGGGGCTTTTTTACATATTTAAAATGTATATAAAAAATATATATATTTTTTGTTATATTTACTCAGGTTATATTTGGATGAAATAAAATAAAAAATGATAGTCTAAAAATGTTAGCATGGCAAATGTTTAACAAATGCCACAGTATGTTAATAATTCTGGATCAAAAAGAAAAATATATCTGATACTAAATACATCTTGCCAGATTTACTGAATCTCAAGTAAGATATGAAACATTTTATTTAACAATGCACCTCCAGAAACTGTTTTTTTTTTTTCAACGACATCATTTAGCCTCATCTTGGATGCAATATTCTGGATTTTCATGGCCTGACTGGGGATTTTTCTCCTCCAAGAACAAAGGAAGTGCAGAAATCAGCTGTCTTAATTTTTAATGTTTCAGATTCTCGCTTGCAGATGAAGTTTTGCTTCTGAAATTAGGCCACTCTCTTGAGAATACACGAACTGCAATGAGATTGTGATTGCTCTCATTATGAAACATTAGCCTGTTATTACATCCTCAATGTTAGCAGAACATCAGACCAATGCTGGTGATTCTGAGTCGTTAATAAGGTCTAATTAATGTAATGGCCTGTCTGAGCGTGGGAGTGTTAGCTGTCCTTTAACACACACACATGCAGCCCAATTACAGTTTGGACACACCTTCTTATTCAATGCGTTTTCTTTATTTTCATGAATATTTACATTGTAGATTCTCACTGAAGCATCAAAACTATGAATGAACACATGTGGAGTTTTATGTACTTAACAAAAAATGAGCTGAACCTCCACAGTCACCGGACCTGAACCCAATCTAGATGGTTTGGGGTGAGCTGGAGCACAGAGTGAAGAAGGCAAAGGAGCAACAAGTGCTAATAAACACCTCTGGAAACTCCTTCTTTCCTTCAAGACTGTTGGAAAACTTTTCATTTCAGGTGGCCACCTCTTGAAGCTCATTGAGAGAATGATGCTAAGAGTGTGCAAAGCAGTAATCAGAGCAAAGGGTGGCTATTTTGAAGAAACTAGAATATAAAACATGTTTTCAGTTATTTCACCTCTTTTGTTAAGTACATAAAACTCCACATGTGTTCATTCATAGTTTTGATGCTTCAGTGAGAATCTACAATGTAAATAGTCATGAAAATAAAGAAAACGCATTGAAAAAGAGAAGGTGTGTCGATGATAATAGCAGGACACATGCAGTAATTCATTTTTCTATACTTACAGTTGCATTATAAGGTAAAGGTGATCTGAGCTTTCGTAGATATCTTCCAGAGCAACAATGTTCTCATGTTTTATTCTGCAAAAACAAAAAGCAGAGAAAAACAGGATAATTAGACTACATACATGATTACCATAGACTTAATGTATTCATGCGTGTTTAATCACATGGTTAAACACACACACACACACACACAATCCATGACATTTTCTGGGTAACAA